>NW_026652286.1:3353595-3552112 GCF_009828535.3 Hylobates moloch | reverse complement strand
CCTCCCTCCCTTCCTCCCTTCCTTTCTTTCCCCCCTCCCTCCCTCCTTCCCTTTCTTCCTCCCTCCCTCCCTCCTTCCCTTTCTTCCTCCCTCCCTTCCATTGTGTGCAGTAGACTTTTGCTGAAGGTTTGAAGCTGAGGGTCGTCCATCCAGAAGGTAGTGGCATCATCATCCAGCCCAGCAGTGCACAGTGGACTGGTCTGTCTTAGAAGCTGCTCAGCCATACCCGCCATAGGAGCTCTCCCGGGTCCCTGACTCAGACTCCTCTTGTTCACTTCTCATGTCTCAAGCTTCTTCCTTGTCTCAGGCCTGCTCTGTCCCTCTCTCAGAGGCCACCTGAGGACACAGAGTGTTTCTGCTCCTCTGGTCTCACTTGGAGGAGCCCCTGCCCCCGGCGTGCTGACTCAGGCTTGGTACCGCTAATATGAAGAGAGCAAGAGGGTGGGAGGAGGTGGCCTCTCCAGCACCAGCTCCTCCTCCTTTCCTGCCATCCGCTCTCCCATTGACAGAGACCCTTTCTTATGGGCCCTGGCTGAGGACATGGATGGACCCACCAGGCCGGGGCCTCCTTGTCTTGGACCTGCAGGGGGACTGCTTCATGGGGGGCTGGCATCTGCTCTCACACTCCTGTTGCTGCCTGATTCCCCGAGACTGAATTACGCATCAATACACAGAGGCTTCTTAGGAAACATCCTTCTCAGAGTCCTCCCCTGGGGGCTGGCAGACCACCTTCCTGAGTCACCTCTGCCTGCCTGCCTCTCCTGTCGGTTAGGGGAAGCTGTCAACAAAAGCAGCACTTCCTCCTACAAATTCAGCAGCCGATGATGCATCTGGGCACATATGAATGCACTCAGATGGGTTCTGTCGGGCCCTGAACTTGTGCCTTAAGCCATCACCAAGGTTTGCGTCAGGAAAAGTGTGACATTAAAGGCAGAGTGTGACAATGTCTTTGGGGTGAGGGGCAGCAGGATTAGACCAAGCACTTTTGCCAGTTCAGTGGGCAATGGAAAGAGCTGTGGGGTGCAGTGGTTAGGGCCGAGGCCTGGGGTCAGGACATCGTGGATGCATTCCAGCCCTGTCTCTCTCTGGTTTGTGTGACCTCGGGCTGGTTACGTCTTGGTGCATCCTTGTCCTTCCATGTGACTTGGGACAACAGCAGGCAAGTGGTTGGGGAGAAGCCGAGAACGGCGCTGGTGGGGCTTCTGCAGGAACAGCTGAGTCCTGGGAAGTTTGAGGCCTCGTGGGAAGATGTGTGCTCTGAGCTAGGAAATCCCCAGCTTTCGAGTTGCCCTTGGGCATTTCCCGTCACCCCATTCTGCCACCTCTGAGAGCAACAGGCAGACTCCCAAGGCTTGCAGCCCTTTCGGCAGTGTCTGAGGTTGCTGGAGTCCTGCCTTACTTCCATGCCAGGTGCCTTCCTCGGGCCCAGAGCTCCATAGAAGGAAAAGACTTTAGAGATGAAAGCTGCTCCTGCTGGAGGAAAGGCTGTTGTAACACCATCCGAGTACCCGGTTTGGGGTACACTTTGCTGAAAATGCCCTCAAAAGGCAGATTTGCAGATGTCAGGGAATTTTTAGATATTTTATTTTAGTTATTTATTTATGTTTTTTAATTTCCAGTATGAGTGAGGGGGAAAAGAGCAAGAAGGAGCCATGTGGCCTGGCTGAGGGGAGAAAATGAGATTGCTTGGTTTCCATTTGCAGCAAAATGCACTGTGAGTTTTTCTGCAAATGTTAATAAAGACAGAGAGAAGTGAGACAGCAGAGGCCTCCTGGGCTGCTGCTGGAAACACCTCCACAGTGGGGCCTCCTCCCTGGGTTTGTGTGTATTATCGCTTCGGAAAAGGCCAGTTTCCAGGGATGTCAGATCACCAATCTCAGTTGCATTCGAGAAAACCTCTTTCTTCTAGCCCAGAGATCAACAGGGGAACGTCTGCTCTGGGCTGCAGTGTTGTCTCAGCCTGGGCTCTGTCTCCACTGTTTACTGCTTAGCTGGAAAGAAGTGAAACAGATGTGATTGGTTTGAGATGAACGAGGTTACCGTCATGTTTCTGGTCTTCCCAGTGGTTCCTAATTGGTTGCAGGAAACTCCATGGAGTGGGGGGAGAGAGCTCTGGTTTAGAAATGGGGGTGTAGCTTCAAGTTCTAGCTTTGACCAGGCCTCATCATGTGACCTTGGACAAGGCAGTACTCCTCTCCGGGCCTGTTTGCCATCTATAAAAACCAGGGCAAAAAACCAAAACCTAATGCACAAACAAAAACAAGCCAGGGTTGGGATAAATGATCTTCATAGCTAGCTTTGCAGGGTTGGCGTGGGAAATAGAATCAGATAAGCCGAAGAATGGGGTCAGGTGTGGATTTAGTTCTTTCCCTGCTTCTCTTATAGTCACCCTGGGTATGAGAAGACTGGACTGCTTAAGAAAGTAGCAAGAACTTTCAAAGAGCAGGGGTAGCATGGTGTGGTAGTACCTAGATGGCAGGCACTTTTCATCTCAAACGCCAACGCTGATCGATTGGTAGGGCCTGCCTGAGTGCAGCTGAAGGGTGGATGAGCCTGTTTTACCCAGGCTCAGCAGGAAGGAGTGCCAAAATCAATTATTGATGTCTGTCATGGTTGGAGGAGGGTGGAGTGCTAGCAAAGAATAGATGGGGAATAGATGTGGGGAACTTCCGAGTGCTGGGTATAGAGTGTAGGGACTGGGTCACTTGAATGCCCTGTCACTGGCTTTGTTGCTATATGACCTAAGGTGAGGGTCCGATATGGGGCTGGATTTCGAAATAATCATAAAATAATCATGCGTGGGCATCTTTCTTCTTCAGGAAGTCTGGTTGGTGCTGTAGAGTTGAGCTAGTGCATTGCTGAGCATGTGTATTTTGAAGAGGCCATTCAAGTGATTTTAATATAATTTCATCCTGGTGGAGAAACAGTAAGTATAACCACTGACAACCTATTCAGGCTCCAATTCACTCATCAGTAGAGAGTAGGGTTTTCCTCACTGTACTGCACTGGAGCCCTGAGGCTCCAGTGAGCTCACAGAGAAGATGGTCTGACCAGTGGCTAAAATAAATGAAATGCACAGGCCAAGGATACAAAATGATGGCATGTATGATTCTACTTATATAAAGTTCAAAGTCAGCAAGAGAATCTATGGGAGTCAAAGTCACAACAGTGATGACCTTTGGGCATGAGTTGGGGGGTGTCCAGGAGGGGCACGAGGGGCTTCTGGGTGCTGGTGTGTTCATCTTCTCATCCTGGCTGGTGGTAACATAGGTATGCTCAGTTTGTGAATATTCATTGAGCAGTACACTTCAGATCTGTGTACTGTTCCCTCTCTGTTATACTTCAACGAAAAAAATTCTATTAATAAAACAAAAAACATGGCTGGGCGCGGTGGCTCATGCCTGTAATCCCAGCACTTTGGGAGGCCGAGGCAGGTAGATCACGAGGTCAGGAGATCGAGACCCTCCTGGCTAACACAGGGAAACCCTGTCTCTACTAAAAATACAAAAAATTAGCCGGGCATGGTTGCAGGCGCCTGTAGTCCCAGCTGCTCGGGACGCTGAGGCAGGAGAATGGCCTGAACCCAGGAGGCGGAGCTTGCAGTGAGCTGAGATAGTGCCACTGCACTCCAGCCTGGGCAACAGAGCAAGACTCCATCTCAAAAACAAAAAACAAAAAACAGCAAAGCTGATTCTAATCAGTTGAAAAAGTGAGAGAAGGTGCATAAAACCCCAGATTTCTGGTTTCCTTGACACATGGCATGGTCTGGTGGCAAATATGGGCTGGGGGTAAGCAGCAGCTGCCCCCTGTGGGTGGGGCATGTTGCTCTCTTCTCTTCTGGTTCAGAGCTCCTGTTAGGATTTGAGTATGAGACCCAAGACAAATGCTTCTCTCGGGGACTCCCAGCCTCTGTCAGGGAGTCTTTGCAGATGAGTGTTGGGTGAGTTAGAAGGGAACATAGAAGGGAACAGACGTCTCCTGGTCATGCTGGGGTTCAATCCTGACTCCACCTGAACTTACTATCTTGGTGATTTGGGGTGAGTTATTCAGCCTCTCTGAGCCTCAGTTTACCCACTTGTAAAGCAAGGAGAGTAGTACCCACACCAAAATACTGTTTTGGCCAGAAGAAGCAGCTCATGCCTGTAATCCTAACACTTTGAGAGGTGAGGCGGAAGGATTGTTTGAGGCTAGGAGTTCAAGAGCAGCCTGGGCAACGTCGGGGGCCCTGTCTCTACAAAAAATAAAAAAATAAAAATGAGCTGCAGGTGGTGGTACGTGCCTGTAGTCCCAGCTACTTGGGAGGCTGAGGTGAGAGGATTGCTCGAGCCGAGGAGTTAGAGGCTGCAGTGAGCTATGATTGTACTACTGCACTCCAGCCTGGGCAACAGAATGAGACCCTCTCTCAAGAAATAATTGTTTTGGGGTTAGGACAAGATTGTGGTTAGAAAATGCACGGTGTGCCTGGGCAGCAGAGATGCTCAGCAGGGCTTCATTTGCCCACTTTCCCCACTGCTTGCCTAGTGCTACCCCTTGTGCCTGTCAGGAAGGGAGACTTAGTTCTTGGGGACTAGTCGCCTGGACCCAGCCTTCCCATTGCTCATGTCAGGGTGAGATGTGGGAAACCCATTCTTGGGGCCCTGGCAGTTCCCTCCTCCCTGGCCCAGCCATGTGTCCCCAGCCAGCTGGCATTGAAGAACGGGGCCTTTCTCTGACTGGTCAGGGCTAAAGGCCCAGGTGAGGTGGTGGCTGCAGCTCCCAGCAGCTAATTCTGCTGATCACAGCGCCAGGCCCTCCCACAGGTGAGCGTCTGCCTTGCCTTGTGGGGCAGCAGGCACCTAGGAACATGCCAGCTCCCTGGCATCTTTTCTCCATCCTGCCTGCGGCAGCCAGGAGCAGCCCTGCCTAAAAGAGGCAGCTCTCTGGGGCACAGCACTTCAGCAAGGAGTTCGCTGCTTGGATCTCAGCTGCCTTCTCGGCTTTTTTTTTTTTAATCCCAGGTATCCCTTGGACAGGGAGATGTGGGGACCAAGGGACTTCCCTCCTCTAAGACTCAGTAGCCTTATCTGGAAAATGGGCGTGAATTGTAGCGCCCTCTTAGGGCTGCTGTGAGGAGGGACTGTTTGTACTGAGCCTGGTTGCTGCTCAGGAATCTTAAATATGATCGTGAATATGACGGTTGCCATTACGATTGGTTACGAGGCAGCATCAAGGGAAGCCATTTGGGTTGACTTTGGTATAAAGGATGTGGTTTGAAATGGCCTGTGTTTCAGAACAATCTGTTTTGATTTATTCTACTGTGGGAATTTGAAAATGGCCCAAATGTTTCTCCTCCCGCCTCCTCTGTCTCTCTCAGCACTCAGATTTCCTCACTCCTGCACTCATCTCCTTGTGCACACTCACACGCTACCTTCACACTTGCTCACTCTCATCTTCCCAAGTGCAGGTGGAACTTCCAGTGGCCCAAATACTTTTCCTTCTACCTCAAAGGCTCACACTGTTTCCACTGCACACACACACAAACACGTATGCGTGGTCATTCTCACACTCAAACTTCTCTCCCTCTCTCTCATCCCCCCAGTTCCCTCCCTCACCTGCAGCAGAGCTGCGGGGTCAGAAGACTTTGGTTCTCTCTCTGTCTCTTACTAGTCAGCTCTACGGCTGTGTGATATGGGCCAAGTCACTCAGCCTCTCTGGGCCCTGGTTTCCTTCCTCTCAAAAGAGACAAACTACTGGTTTATGTTTAGAGAGATCATCATTTTCTGGCCGGGCATGGTGGCTCACACTTGTAATCTCAGTACTTTGAGAGGCCAAGACAGGCAGATCACTTGAGGCCAGGAGTTCGAGGCCAGCCTGGCCAACATGGCGAAACACCATCTTTACTAAAAATACAGAAATTAGCTGGGCATGCCTGTAATGCCAGCTACTTGGGAGGCTGAGGCACAAGAATTTCCTGAACCCCAGAGGCGGAGGTTGCAATGAGTTGAGATTGCACCACTGCACTCCAGCCTGGGTGACAGAGTGAGACCTTTTCTCAAAAGACAAAAAAAAAAAAAAAAAAAAATCATCACTTTCTTCCACAGTATTTCAGATGGTTTGAGATAAGGTTCTTTCTATATCTTAAATTCCATGACTCTACCAGTGAGTGGACTGGATCTCATCAGGCAGACCGTGTGCTAACTTGGAATTATATCAGTATTTTAGCCTTTTCCTGGTACTGAAGAGACATCGCTTGATTTCAAGCTAGAAATTAACACAAGTTGGGAGAAAATGGAAAGTTCAAGATGGTGATTCACTCTTCACTTTAGAGAAGCCACAGTGTCGTAGCACCACACTCACTTTTATTCTTCTCATTTCCTCCTCATGCAGCAGCAGAGATGACTTAGGGAAACAGAGGCAGCGGTCAGATTGCCACTGTGAATGGGGGAGGGGCGGCGGAAATCAAGACAAAGATTTTGTGTTTCCTGCACCACATCCACCAGAAGAATCCTTTTGGTGTGTATCCCTCCTCCCCACCCACTTCCAGGGACAGAGAGCTGGAATGTATTGAGAGCGCACCACATCGTGTGTACCACCCTGTTGAATCCTTGCGACAACCCTGCAGGGTAAGTGTGGATCCATTCCCATTTTAGGGATGGTAAGACTGGTGCATGGTGAGGCTAGGTAAGTACCTGGCCCAGCATCATACTGCGTGTCTGGCAGAGCTGGATCTGCACCTGGGTGCTCTGGTTCTTGAGCTAAGCTTTTGACCACCAAACCCTGCAGTCTTGAGTGGCCCTGTGTCAAGGTGGAGTGGAAAGACACAGGATTTCAAGATGAGAGGCTTGAGTTTTAATCTTGCTTTGCTATTAATTTATTATGAGCCTTGAGTGAGTCTCTTATCCTCTGATGCTCAGGTTCCCCATATGCAAAATGGGGAGAAAGCTAAAACCTGTTGCTCAAGATTGCCGTGAGGCGTGAGGGAGGTAAACTGCCTGGGACAATGTGAGTGCTGCATATGTCAGCTCTTTTTGTGGTTTTCTGATTTGCCTTGGCAAACTTTTTTGCTAGGCATGTGGGCTTGCTACCTGGCATACAGGGCCCCACCCTGGAGTTAGAAGAATTCATTCCCAAGTGACATTGCGCATGGGTCATCATGATGCCTTTGTATAAAACCCATTTGGCCACCAGAGTGTCTTGGGGATTGCATTTCAAGTACTAAAGAGGAATGAACGAAGGATGATTTAGTGCAGTGGTATTCAACTTTACTTGTAGCCACAGAACTCAAAGTTCCACGTGGAACTTTTTTTTTGAGACAGAGTCTCAGTCTGTTGCCCAGGCTGGAGTGCAGTGGTGCGATCTCGGCTCACTGCAAACTCCGCCTCCCAGGTTCACGCCATTCTCCTGCCTCAGCCTCCCGAGTAGCTGAGACTACAGGTGCCTGCTACCACGCCCGCCTAATTTTTTATATTTTTAGTAGAGATGGGGTTTCACCATGTTAGCCAGGATGGCCTCGATCTCCTGACCTTGTGATCCGCCCTCCTCGGCCTCCCAAAGTGCTGGGATTACAGGCGTGATCCACATGGAACTTTCAAATGTGAAATTGCTCAAAATGGAGCTGCCCTGTTGAAGCAGGCATGGGGGCTGCTCCACCCTCCCCAACTCACCTCCTCACTTTGGTAGCTCCTAGGGAATCCCTGGGGAACCCATTTTGAAAACCACAGGCCATCAGGTGACAGATGATGAAATTGAGACCCAGAAAGGGGCAGTAACTCACCCAGGAACCTGAAGCAGGCACTCAGAATTATTTTCATTAGCAGTATCGTTTTCCTTTTTTATAAGAGGGCTTTCCTGTGTTTCTTTTGGCCATCGATCTTAATTAATCACCTAGAGATGTGTCTTTCAATATTGACACTTTTAGCAGCTGATTTTTCTGAATTATTCTCTCTCCTACCTTCCTCATAGCCATAGATAAAGGCTGGATGGATATTTATTGTTAAAGCAAGGAAAATGGGGCTTTTTATTTGGAAGCTTTTGAAACACTTTGTATTTACCCAAATAATCCTGCCTGAGTCTGCAGGTGTTTGGAGACCCAGGAAAATGTATTTGACAAAATAAATGAATAAAAATTGTGACCAGAGTGAATCCCCACATGAGGCGGTATGTAGGGGATCTTCAGAGTCCTATTTGAATGCAGCATCTCTCTCCACTTCCCACATCCCCCCTTTTGCAGCCCCCACATCAGTTTTGTTCTAGACCACGTGGCCTTCTTCCTTCAAAACCTAATTTCCACATGGATTTAGCCAGCAGTGACCAGCTACATGAAGAGCTTCATTGAGAATCAATAGGCAAGGTCCCTGGAGTGGGCTCTACACCAGCTGCATGTGAAACATCCCCGCTAGGATGAGGAGCAGCAAAAGAAAGATGGATGCTTGCAAGACATCTGGGACATTGGATGTTTAAGGGCTAGGTGAAGTGACTCAGAGAGGCTTGGTGACTTGCCCAAGGTCACACAGTGACTTATAGGCAGTGCCCTCATCCTCTAGGGTTCCTAGGCTGGGACCCTTTCTAACACACTGAACCATTTCTTTGCTGAAAGGAGGCTGCCCTTTGCTTTATTATGGAGGTAATAAACCAATTCTTTAGTGTGGTCAAAGAGAGAGAGGGAGCGAGCTATTAATTAGAGGATAACTTTTAGGGCACATAAATGGGCAATACTGTCAGAGCAGGTAGAGATCACCCAGGGTGTCTCTGGCTGTCCCTGAGTGATGGGAGGTTCAGGAACGGAGAAGACCTGGTGCCTGCCAGCTAGTGTGGAAGAAACGCATGTGAATTCAATTCAAGGCTGGCGAGGCTCGTGCTTGGTTCCCTGCACACTTTGTGTTCTGGGAGTGGGTGGAGAACACAGTCTTCTCCAAGCCTGACCCTGGCAGCCTGGCAGATTTCATTTCTTCTTTTTCTACTTGGGAGGCAGACAGGCTTCAGGGCCAGGCTGCCTGGGGTTCAGATGCTGGCTCTTGCTGCGTGGATCTATGATCTTTGGCTAACTGCTTGTGCTTGTAGAATGGGGATAGCAACAGTACCTTTCTCACAGTGTGGTGGTGAGGTCCCAATGTGCCAATCCACAGCATACATGCTTAGGAAGCGCCTGATGGAGTAAGCAGGCAGTTTGCATTACCTGTTACTTTAGGGCATCTTAGAAGGGAGTGCAATTGTTTCTGTGTTTAAATAATAATGTTTATCACTTTCTCTGATTATAAAAGTCACATATAAGGCTGGTGCAGTGGCTCACACCTGTAATCCCAGCACTTTGGGAGGCCAAGGTGGGTCAGGAGTTGAGGTCACTTGAGGTCAGGAGCTCAAGACCAGCCTGGCCAACGTGGTAAAGCCCCATCTCTACTAAAAATACAAAAATTAGTTGGACATGATGGTAGGTGCCTGTAATCCCAGCTACTCAGGAAGGTGAGGCAGGAGAATCCCTTGAACCTGGGAGGCGGAGTTTTCAATGAGTCAAGATCACACCACCACACTCCAGCCTGGGTGACAGAGCGGGACTCCGTCTCAAAAAAAAAAAAAAAAAAAGTCACACATATGCATATCTCAGCTACCTAAAGCTAATATTTTACATATGTTTCTTCCCAGTTTTTTCCCTATGTGTTGTGTATGTTTGCATGCTGTTAAGTAAAATATATGAGAAGCCAGTGTTTTGGACTGAACTCTAGCACTAGGCCCCAATACACCAACCCAAAATGGAGTCATTCATGCTAAAGTTTCACATTATCAAACTGAAACCTAAATTGTTTACTTATAAGATCTGACCTTCCAGGAAATCAGGAGGAAGATGATAGCTAAATCTCCAAAACAGGCTAGTTTTAGCTGGTGTGATAAGTCCTCTCTGTTTTAACCCATATAAGGAAAGTGACTTTAAATGACCAGTCCACATTTTGTTCTTTGTTTCTGCCTTCTTTAGCCTTTTCCTGTCTATAAAGCCCATCCCTTCTATTCAGCTCAGCAGAACAACTTGCTTTCTTTCTTTCTTTCTTTTTTTTTTTTTGACACTGGGTCTCAACAAATGAGATCTTTACAACTCAATTTGTTGAAATTTCGTTTCTTTGACAGTTTGTGTGTGTGTGCATGCGCACATGTATGCATACATATGTCTCTGTATAAATGAGTATGTATTGTCAGTATAATTTAAAAAATAGAGCCATGATTCTCATAAATCTAGAATGAACACGAGTCAAAGATTGATTTAATGAGGAGGCCAGCAGGATGGAAAAGCTAGCTCTCAGGAGAATTCAAGGAACAGTAATTATGTAGGCATTGGAGAAAGAATGCCTGAATATGATGGCTGGATTGGATATAAAACTGGTTAATGCCCTATAAGGCAGAAAACCATAACCTTGGGGTTTATCTGTTTTACTAGCCAAAAAAACTACAAGTTCATGTGTAACTTTATACAAAGTTACATTCTTCTAGAATCCCCTGGGTAATTACAGGATCCTTGGGTGGGCTTGCTAAACAGTACTCCAATATGAGGTTGAAATGACCCAGACCTCTCTTTGCCTTTTTCCACATTACAGATGATTTTTCTTAACAGTATCCATATATTCTTTTTGATCACATGCTAGAAAACACTGTGGACCTCACCTTTCTCACTTAATATTATAGCGTATCCATTTTATTTTCTTTTTTTTGAGACAGAGTCTTAACTCCATCACTCAGGCTGGAGTGCAATGGCGCCATCTCGGCTCACTGCAACCTCCGACTCCCTGGTTCAAGCGATTCTCCTGCCTCAACCTCCAGAGTAGCTGGGATTACAGGCACGCACCACCACCACGCCCAGCTAATTTTTGTATTTTTAGTAGAGACAGGGTTTCACCATGTTGGCCAGGATGGTCTCGATCTCCTGACCTCATGATCCGCCCACCTCAGCCTCCCAAAGTGCTGGGATTACAGGCGTGAGCCACTGCACTCAGCCAGCACATCCATTTTCAAAAGAAAGCTTTGATCTGCTCATAAACCCAGCTTGACCTACCCTCTGTGGGTGCCGCCAGCATCTTGCTGGGGGTCCCAGGGTAGCTGGACTCGCCGCTGCCTCCCTCACATTTTATTGTAATCGCCAATTTCCCTGTCTCGTTCTCCATTCGCACTGAGTTTTTTGAGATCAGGGATTTGTTGAGCTGGACTGGCTTCCTGATCCCATTGTCTCAAGCGTCTATTATGTGAGCACATAGTGATGGACTTCAGTGTGGCTTGCTGAGTGAATACACATGGATTTTGAGAAGCCTGGCTTTTGTCAGTTACAAAAAGAGGAGCTGTGCTGTTAGGGATCGGCAAGAACTCCTCTCCTGGAGTATTTGAGTCAAAGCGGCTCCCACCCCTCATGCAGGGTGACAGCCTATCCACTACTCCCATCTCTAATTCTGCCATCTAATTGTCTCTGGAGGCAACACAGTCTAGAAAACCAGTCATGCCTCTTTTCTCTAGGACTCTCTTGACTGAGCTCTCTGGTTTTCTAACTTTCTTTGCTAATCAAGGTCTTAAAGGGGTAAAAAGTTCTTGGCCTCCTAAAGCTTAGGAGGGACAAGTGTGACTTGAAGGATTAATCTCCACGCTATGAATTTTAAAGCTCTCTGGTTCCATGTGTTGGGAAAAGCCATCAAAATGCTAATGACTCTGCGGTCTTGCCTCCTGCGGACCTTTTCTGCATTAGAATATATTTACATGGACTTGAGCAGGGAAGCATTACACAGAGTTGGGGTGCAGTTTTCCCAGTATTCCGCCGCAGCCCTGTGGGTTATAAAGTCTGAATTAATAGCCCCAGTTGCGGAGAAAGGCTGTGGTTGGCTGTGGGGCTGGGCTCTTCACTCAATTCCAGTTTAAAGTTCTCAGCTTTCAGCTTCCTTGCTAGCTGCAGGGTGGCCAGTTTAGAAACATCTCTATTACTGTCGTGTGGCTTTTTCATACTGCTTCTCTCTGAGGCAGACTATCCTTGGACATGCGTTCCTGTGTGTTTAATACTGCACATTTCATCCACGTGGAGTTCAGGGTCTGGAACACGTCGAGACACAATTCATACCAAAGCCAATTTCAGCACTGAGACAGTCTCTGTTCTTCTTGAACCATGTGCCAAAGCGCTGGCTGTGCTTATAAGCTTCGAAAGCCTGATATCTTTGCTCAAACAGCCCAGTGACCCAAGATGTAAGATCTCAGATGTATCCTGGGAGGATGAATACTATGGTGTGGGCCACACCTGGCCCCTAAGGCAGGCTGGAGTTAATGAGTGCCGTGGCTTGGGCAGCTTTGGCTCTGTGACTGTGGATAAGATGCCTGACTCCTCTGAGCTGTGTGGTGTGGGAGAAAAAAGAGTGCAGTTTAGATGGAAAGGGAGGTCCAGTGGATAGTCCTTGTCCTTACCTCCTTGAAGTGATGAGAAAGTGCTTTCAGACAGCACAAAGAGGGAGCAGATGTGGGACAATGCCCGCCGATGGCAAGAGGTTTTGGGCTCCCATGGGCTACACATGCTCTTTCCTACTCAGTTGGCCAGTGTGGCTGTGTCCGTCTACGGCAGGTCCTACACAGGAGGGCACCCAGAGACCCTGGCTGGCATGTGCTGTCTGCAGAAAAGCCCCAGACCAGATGGGAGACGCGAGGGAAAATGATTCTTAACAGCAGTTGCATTGAGAATAAACAGTCTCACGCAATCATTTGTGGGGATTGGGACGTTCCCTCCCATCCTGGCCCTTCCACCCTCCTCATCCCACCAAGAGCTAATGGGCTCAGATCGGGAGGCCTGTGCCTCTGGGTAGACCCTTGGGGCCCCTTGCTGGCAGTGCCCAGAGCCTGCTGCACTGTGTCTTCCTGAGCAGAAATAGATCCCCATCTTTCTGAGAATATCATGGTTTCATTTCAGCCCCACTGAGACCCTGAGGCACAATTAGGCTGATTGAGACTCATTCTGGGAACAAAGGGTGCTGGGCCCAGTGACAGGGCGAGCAGGTGGGAAGCGCTTCCCTCCCCCAGCCAGACAAGTGCAGGTGGAGAGCCCGGCAGACACTGCAAGGTTCTCAGCGCTCAGGTGGCTTCATTAAGGGCTGCCCTGGGGTTTGCTGAGCTGGGGATGCAGCCCCAAGGCGTCCTGAGCATGCCTTGGCTCCCCTCCCTCTCGCCCGCCCCCACACCAACCCCCTCCTTAGCTAATTTACAACAAAGCAAAACAAAGCCCTGGCTTTGCTTTGGAGCCATAAATTGCAGAGCTTTTATCTGTCAACAAGCAATGCATCAGGCTGGCAATGGCCCAGCCTGGATCCTGTGGCCTGGCATCGGCGTGGGAGAGGAGGTCTGAGGCTGAGCTGGCATCCAGGGTCTCCCTGAGGACGCTGCCCCTTCTTGGGGCATAAGGCCAAATTCTTGTGGTCTCGGGACTCAGAAGGGTGGCTATTTCTCCTAGGAGCCAGGAAGAGATGTAGGGTGGCTAAGGTTGGGAGTACAGAGCCAGGGTGGGGAGAAGGAGAGACAGAGAGAGAAATGGAGAGAGAGGGAAAGAGAGATGGAAAGAGAGAGATGGAGGAGGGAAGAGGGAGATGGAGAGAGAGTTTGCCAACAGAAGCTAACCAGGGAAAGGCTTATCACTGGGTTGGTCAACTCTCTCCCTTGGTTCCTTGCTGCCTCTTCCAGGAAGTCTTTCTGGCTCTCTTCCTCCTCTGAAATCTGACTGACTTGGGATTCTAGGAAAACAAGAGACTCTAAACCAGTGGTCTTCAATGTTATCTGGAAACTTAACATATAAATTATTAGGAAGTCCAGTTGTTGTGAATTAAGTGTGGTGTGTGTGTGTGTGTGTGTGTGTGTGTGTGTGTGGAGGGGTGTAGCCCCCATCTGTTCTTTGTGAGAACAAAAACGAGGGAGGGAGGGAGGGAGGGAAGGATTCCCAGGAGAGTAACTTGGAATCATGAATCATTGCTACTCCCTTTTATTCCCCTTTTTTTTTTTTAGTTGTCATAAAATACACACAACATAAAATTTACCGTCTCGGCCATTTTTAAGTACACAGTTCAGTTATTTTAAATACATTCAAAATGTTGTGCAACCGTTCATGCCATCCATCTCCATAACTGTTCTTATTTTGTAGAATGGAAATTCTATATCCATTAAGCAATAATTCTTCCCATTTCCCTCTCCTCCTAGCCCCTGGTAACCTCCATTCTATTTCTGGTCTCTATGATTTTAGCTATTCTACATGTTTCATGTAAGTGGAATCATGCAGTATTTGTCTTTTGTGACTGGCTTTCTAAAATTTAGCATAGCATTTTCAAGGTTCATCTATGTTGCAGCATGTCAGAATGTCCTTCTTTTTTAAGGCTGACTAATACTCCGTTGTGTAGATAGACCACATTTTGCTTATCCATTCATCTGTTGATGGACACTTGAGTTACTTGCATGTTTTAGCTGTTGTGAATAATCCTACTCTGAATATGAGTGTACAAATATCTCTTTGAGACCCTACTGTCTTTTCCTATTGTCTTGTTCCTGATCTTAGAAGAAAAACTTTTGGTCTTTCACCATTGACTATGATGTTTGCTGTTTGCTGTGGGTTTTTCATATAAGAATTTTACTGTTTTGAGACAGTTTTCTTGTATTTTTAGTTGTATGTTTTTATTATAAAAGGATGTTGAATTTGTCAAATGCTTTTTCTTTTGGGTATATACCCAGAAGTGGAATTGCTGGATCACACGGTAATTCTTTTTAATTTTTTGAGGAACTGCCATGCCGTTTTCTACAGTGGTTGTACCATTTTACATTCCCACCAACAGTGGGAACAGGGTTCCAGTTCCTTCACATCTAGCCAACACTTGTTATTTTCTGTTTTGTTTTTTTTTTTTAATAGTAGCCATGCCAGTGGGTGTGAAGTTGTATCTCACTGCAGTTTTATTTATTTGTTTACACTTGATCTTAGCCAGAAAGCTGAGAAACGATTATTTATTTATTTATTTGAGACAGGGTCTCACTCCGTTGCCCAGGTTGGAGTGTAATGGTGTGATCTTGGCTCACTGCAGCCTCTGCCTCTCATACTCAAGTGATCATCTTGCCTCAGCCACCCAAGGAACTGAGACTACAGGCATGTGCCACCATGCCTAGCTGATTTTTGTATTTTATTGTAGAGACAGAGTTTTGCTATGTTGCCCAGGTGGGTCCTGGACTCTTGGGCTCAAGACATCTGCCCACCTCTTCCTCCCAAAGTGCTAGGATTACAGGCAGTGTGAGCCACTGCACCTGGCCTCATTGCAGGTTTTGATTTGCATTTCCTAATGTTTAGTGATGTTGAGCATATTTTCATATACTTATTGACTGTTTATATATCATCTTTGGAGAAATGTCTTTTAATCTTTTCTGCCCATTTTTTTTTTTTTTGAGATGGAGTCTCACTGTCACCCAGGCTGGAGTGCAGTGGTGCGATCTCGGCTCACTGCAGGCTCCGCCCCGCAGGGTTCACGCCATTCTCCTGTCTCAGCCTCCCGAGTAGCTGGGACTACAGGTGCCCGCCACCTCGCCTGGCTAATTTTTTTTTGTATTTTTAGTAGAGACAGGGTTTCACCTTGTTAGCCAGGATGGTCTCGATCTCCTGACCTCGTGATCTGCCCACCTTGGCCTCCCAAAGTGCTGGGATTACAGGTGTGAGCCACCATGCCCAGCCTTCTGCCCATTTTTTAATTGGGTTTTTTTGTTGTTGTTGAGTTTGAGTTTTCTATATTTTCTGGATATTAATTCTTTGTGAGATGTATGATTTGCAAATATGTTCTCCCATTGCATGGGTTGCATTTTTGCTCTGTTTGTATTGTCTTTTGATGAAGAAATTTAAAATTTTTTCATGAAGTCTGGTTTGTCTATTTTTCCTTTTGTTGTCTGGGCTTTTAGTGTCATATCCAAGAAATCATTACAAAATCCAATGTCAAATTGCTCTGGCTGGAACTTCTAATACTATGTTGAATAGAAGTGGCAAATATGGGCATCATTGTCTTGTTCTTGATCTTAGAAGAAAAGCTTTCAGTCTTTCACCATTGAATATGATGTTTGCTGTTTGCTGTGGGTTTTTCATATATGACTTTTACTGTTTTGAGATAGTTTTCTTGTATTTTTAGTTGAAAGTTTTTATTATAAATGGGTGTTGAATTTGTCAAATGCTTTATGCACCATTTGATATAATTGTGTGGGGGTATTTTCCTCTTCATTCTGTTGATGTGGAGTATTACCTTGATTTTTGTATGCTTAACCATCCTTGCATTCCAGAAATAAGTCCCACTTGGTCGTGGTGTATAATCCTTTTAATATGCTGCCAAATTCGGGTTGCTAATATTTTGTTGGGGATTTTTGCATTAGTGCTCATAAAGGATATTGGTCTGTAGTTTTCTTTTCTTGTTAGTGTCTTTGTCTGGTTTTGTTATAAGAATAATGCTTGGCTCAGTGCCCTTTTTACAGAAAGTAGCAGCAGATTATATTTTACGAAATTCCTGCTGCTTCTGTGTATCAAGTGTTTATGATAGGCTGGGTACTGTGGGAATCATTTGCAGTCTATTAGCTCATCCAATCCCTAGTTCAAGCCTGCGAGGTGGGACTATGGTTGTCCACACTTTGCAGGTGGATATCCTGAGGTTTGCTGGGATAGAGAACTTTCCTGAGGTCACACTGGTAGCAGGAGGCAGAACTGAGATTTAAACTCAGGTCTGTGGGGGCACAAAAGCCTGGCTTCTTAACCAGAGTGCTTTACATTGATTTCATGCTGGGAGCTCCTTATCTCCTACAGTGTTTCCTACCCCTGTTGCAGGTAGGCAGGAGGCTACACTGGGGAATTAGTTCCTATGCAAAGCCCATTCACAGGAATCATCCAAACAGTGCTATGCTGTTCAGTTATCCTGACCCTTTACCGATTTTAGAGTTCCCCCAAAATAGCATCTTTGCAGGGCTGCCATCAAGCAGCTGTCTTTCCGCTGTAAATCAGGCAGTTTGCCTATCCCATGCCTGTTCACAAGCTGGCCTATTGAACACAGTTGGCAAAGCAACTGCCCTGCATACTGGAGCTTGGCTTAGACACAGGAAAGCTTTGGTCTCCTTGTGGCACTGTTGAATTCTTCAGCACCTGGGTCAGCAAAGGCCAAGACAAGAGTCAGCTCTGACCACTCCTTCCCAAAGGCCTTATCTGTAGATCTATGGATAGAGCAGGTGGTACAGTGGGGTAAGCTAGGGGGTGATGGTGTTTGACCACGTGGTTTCTCCTCAGACTCACTCACTCTGGAAGACTAAAGCTAGACTCTTCATAGTCCTAAGAGTCTCAGTTTGTCAGGGTCTAGAGAAAATTATATAAATAGTTGAGGGTCATTCATTCCCTCTCTTTCTCACCATTAACCTAGTTCTGCCTTCCCACATTCATTTAACTCATTGTTTTATAGATCCACTTGTCTTCCCTCTGTCCTTCTGTTCATCCTTGCATTCATCCATCTCTCCATCCACCCAGTCATTTTCCCATCCCTCAACCAATTATAGCCTAGTTCCTTCTTTCTATCATTCAAGTTCTTTTATAAATCTGTTTACTACCCATCCATCCATTTCTCCTAGCAACTGTCTATCCATCCAGCTATTATTTGCAGTCAGGAACTGAGACTCAGAGGGAGTAAGATACCACCCATATCTTTGAGGAACTTATAGTCTGGTAGGTGGGAAAAATCACATGAACAAAAAATATACTATTACCTATACACACAATTTGTGATGTGAGCCCGGAGAACAATGACTTATTATGCCTATTGAGAGAGTGGGAAGGTTTCACAAAGGAGTTAACTGAAAGAAGGTTTTGAAGGATGATTAGGAGTTTGCCAAGTGAGGGGAGGGGTGAAACTCAGGGTCAGGAAAGGAGGAGAGGAATTCCAGGAAGAACAAACATCAGTGAAGTTGGGCTGAGCACACTTTGAGTCCAGGTGAGTTCAATTTGACTGTGGGGTCTGTGCATATGGCAAAGACCTGAAGGTGGGCCTGGAAAGGAATTGGGGATCAGATGATAAAAGGCCTTGTGTCTAGACAAAGGGAGGCCAGGGAACCCACTAAAGCAGAGACAGGCACAGTGCTCTCCATTTATGGGCTCACTCTGACAGTGAAGGAGAGGGCAGAGCGGGGAACAAAGGCTGCAGGCTGGCAGACCAGCCAGGAGCCGTGTGCAGCAAGCAGACAGCAGTAAGGAGGGTGAGCCCAGCCAGGGACTGGCAGGTTCTATGAGGATGGAGAGTCAAGGCTGCTTTGGGACACATGAGGTGAATAGAATCAGTAGCTGGGAAATAGACAAGAGTCTTTGATCGGGGTTTTGGTTGCACAGGGATGCTCTGTTTGTGAAAATTCAGTGCGGTATATATTCATGGTGTGTGTTATTGTGTACGTATATTTCAATTAAAACAATAAAAATAGAGTAGGAAATATCAGGAGACATATTAAAGTTTCTCATCTGGGCCTCATCCAGGACACTGAAGTGGGCTGACTGAATTTTTCTTGTAAATTGAGAGCTCCACCCGTAGTTTGGAAGAAAGAAGAGGAGGAAGAAGCTCTAACTTTTGAGCCATGCCTTGCAAAATGGGTGAAATTGGCTTGTACTCATCATAGTTACTGCCACCTATTAAGCTCTTGTATTTTGTGGATTCTACGGCACACTTTTTTTTTTAACATCTTAATGTCTCTAAAACCAGGATGCATTGTACAAAAAGTGATGTCATAGTTAATTTAATTAATTGGTAGTATTTTCTGTTTCTTAGAAGTACTTAAAATTATGGTGTCATTATAATCCATGGAGACTTCCATTCAAGAGCCATGATATCGTGTGCCAGGCTCTCTGCTAAGTCCTGCTACACATTTCTCATCAAATCTCACGACAGCCTGTGACTCATCAGCTGTTGTTAGTCCTGTGTCATAGATGAGGAGTCCAGGCACGATGTAGGTAGGTCACTTGCTCTGGGTCACAGCTAGTAAGAATTTGATTTAGGATTTCAACCTGTGCCACCCCAAACATTCAGGAGAACTGTGCACAGAGCAAGATCAAGTCTGGCGCTGGGAGGGTTGTCCGGACTTCCCAAAGCCCAGCACTAATCAGGTCAAGGTTGACACCCATCGCCTGCCCACCAGGCTTACACTCTGCTGCTTGCACCCAGGACCCGTTCCTGCTCTTAGCCCTAAACCTTGGGATTCTTTTCTGCATCTCCCAGGACAGCTGTGGCTCTAACATCTGTAGTGACTCCCCTGCCCCGCAGAGAGGAGGGGACTGCCATGAGATCTCATGGGCAAGGGGGAAAACATTCTCAGCCCAGCTGGTTTCCCTCACACAATGCAGATTTGCTTAAATGGGAATTAGGATTAGTGCTGGGTTTTGCCTCTTCTGGCAGGCTGGTAATAAACTAATCTCCTCTGAGGCTGCAGGAAGGCAAAATTCCACCGAAGACGGGAGACAGCTTAAGGCTCTGGAGCGCAAAACCTGGAAAGTAATTTTGTTATTGACAGGCGCTGCCCACACCTCTTGACATGCAGCCCGCAGCTCCTTCCCGGCGTGGCTGCAGCTTTTAATTCCGTTAATGTGTGACATTCACCCAGGCTGCGTGGCTGACAGGCACTCTTGACACTAATACGTGTTCCGTGCAGTCCCTGGAGCTCATAAAAGCTCATTATCAGTTCTGAGCCAATAAACGCAGTTCCTGGCTCAGGTAGGCCCGAGTGAGTTCCTCTGCGATGCTCCAGACAGTAGAGCAGGGACATCTGCGCCAGCCGAGTCCCACATGCCTCCCTTTGTCCAGGGCCCTTGGCCTCCCAGGCCACTGGAATGTGCCTAGGAAAGCCATTCCGTAGGCAGAGCCCTGGGTTCACATTTACATCCAAGTAAAGGGGTTCCTTCTGCCCTGCACTGTGAGGTGACTCAATCCAGCATTCCGGGAAGGCAGTTTGTCAGCACTACCCACAGGCGGGATGTGGCCAGCTCTCCTCTGCCAGCTTCTAGACATCTGGGCTTCGGAATTGCATGAACATTTCTACACCAAGATGGGCACCCGAGGGGTCATCGCAGCGAAGCTATAGAGGCCAGAAATGGAAATAGTCGACAGAGCCACAGTGGGAAATAAACAAATGGTAAATAAATTGTGGCCCACGTGTACTATGGGATACTGTGCAGCTATGAAAAGGACTCAAGAAGATCCATTTTGGACATGATATCATTGACAAATGATGTTGCAGAATGTGTGTGGTAAGATCCCATTTTTGTAAAAGGTCACACTGCATGTGTGCTCACATAAGTACATGCTTACACACACACGCATACACGTATTTGATTAGGTAGAATAAAGTCTAGAGGGTCTCACTCCAGAGTGTTTGCAGTGGTTCTCCCTGTTAAACAGGATGGCTGGTAAGGAAGTGCATGTACTTTTGTAGTTAAAAATGAAAAATTTATATATATATAAATAACTTGCCCAAGGTCATACCTATATATACACATATGTGTGTGTGTGTGTGTGTATGTGTGTATGTGTGTTTATGGGTTTATAAATGTAACAAATTCATCTGATTGTGGCCTTAGTCTGGTTCATGATGCATGAGGTCCCCCTGCGCTGACACTGCCTGGATGGACACTTGAGGCCCAGATAGCCAAATAAAATGAGGTTCCATCCTTCAGCCAATCCCTGTTTCCTATCAGTTAATGGGAGTTCGGAGACTCCCTTGCATGCATGAGCTGCCTTGATGCTGGAGTCTGTGAGGTAGACCTCGAACTCATCACCTTCCTGCTTACACCCCTCCCACTGTGGAGATGGCACTAGCACCAGGCTTGACTTCCCACGGCCAAAGTTCTAGTCCCAGCTCAGCTTCATTTCAGTGGTGTAACCTTGGGCAAGTTATTTAACTCCTCTGAGCTCACAGTCCTCGTTCCTGAAGTGGTGACACTTTCTCCTGGGGTTGTAAGGGGCGTCAGGATGAGAGACCTGAAACTTGATCAGGGTTTCCACTGTGCAGCTAGTCTCTGAGGGCAGGAGGAGCCTGGGAGGGGAGAGATTGGGGAACTTCGCTTTCTCCTCTGTGCTCTGGAGGCTGTAAGTTTTGCTCTTATTTCTCAGCTGTACATGTGACTGAGCCAATCTCTTGGGACTGGCCTGTCTCTGCTGGCAGGTGTGTGGCCCGGACATGGTGAATTTAATCCTTCTCTGGTGACCTGGGGATGCTTCATCAAACTGACAGAAGGGAAAGGTTGGAGAGGCTGGACTTCTAACCCCCCCGGCATTCTGGAACTGAGTTCTTTTTTTTTACCACCAGAGACTTTCCTTACTATTACTTCTCTCTTCATGATTAACAGATCTTGGCAGTGTTGGGTCTGCCCAAAGAGCCTGCATTCATTAGGCAACGATTAATTCTTTTTCCTAGTTTCAAAATGACTCAGAAAGCCTTTTTTTCCAGCCTGAGGAAACTGGATTTCCCACACCAAGTTGATAATATTCTAGCTAGAAGCAAAGAAACACAGTGTGATGTTTTGATTAGCATGTTCAATGCCGTCACATGGATGTACAGGCTCCGGGCTGACTTGGGAAGATTGAAGATATGCCCCCATTCACAGGCTCGGGAGACGCTCTCCTGGGAAGCTTTGTGGGGCTGGTGCTTAGTCCTGCTTTTCCAGCTGTATTAGTCCGTTCTTGCACTGCTATAAAGAAATACCTGAGACTGGGTAATTTATATAAAAAAGGTTTGATTGGCTCACAGTTCTGTAGGCTGTACAGGAAGCATGACAGCATCTGCTTCTGAAGAGGCCTCAGGAAACTTACAATCATGGTGGAAGGGGAAGCACGCATAGTGACATGGTAGGGACAGGAGAAAGAGAGAGAGGGGAAGGTGCTACACACTTTTAAACAACCAGATCTCATGATATCTCACTCACTATCATGAGAACAGCACTGAAGGGATGGTGCTAACCCATTCATGAGAAACTATCTCCATCATCTAGTCACCTCCCACCTGCCTGGATGGAGAGCTGAGGCCCCATCTCCGACACTGGGAATTACGATTCAATTTGAGATTTGATCGGGACACATTTAAACCATATCACCAGCCATGGGTACCCTGTCTAGCTTCTGTGCTTGCAGTAATGGAAGTGGGGAAAGGAGACCTTGGGGAGTGGGAGCCACATGGGACCTCCTGATCCGCAAGGACTCCTGCCTTTTTGAAATGTGTTTCTCTCTCTTCTTTCTCTAGGGTGTATCCAGAAGCTACTGTCAGGAGGACACTGTAAGAGAACCTTGGCACCTCTGGGCCCAAAGGGAAAGACACCGGTGGAAAGAGGTATGGTGTGGCAACATGGCAGGGTGGCATCTTCACTTAGTCGAACAAGAGGGCCTACTCTTCTCTCTTCTTCTCTTCCTGCCCTCCAAACCACCACTTCCGTGTGAGAGGGCTCTCAGCTCTTGCCCAGGGGGTGCAGGGCAGGAGAAGGGTGGCTTCACTCTTGTCCTCACCCCTAGACATTTACTTATGGGTGATGGCAACAGGGCCACCTTGGTGCAGGAAGTGAGGGTCGATGGATGGTAGGGAGTGACCCCTTCAAGGAAGAGTAGAGCTCCTGGGGGCTCCAGGCAGGGTCATGAGGGCTCATGGAATCTGTACCAAGGACCCCTCCCTGACCTCAGCCTCCCCCATACCCACCACAGTCTTGGGACTGTGAGAAGGAGATCGCTTCCTAGGATGATTACCTTCCCTCTGGCCTCGATTCTCTTTTGGACAAAGTCTAAATCCACAAGTACTGGGATCAATCACCACATTCCATGGTGAAACTGAGAACAGAAAAGGCTTGGTCTGCTTCGGAGGCTCTGGGAAGTCCTTGAGCTGACCATGATTCTGGGACTGGTGATGGGCTGGGTGGCCTCATGGAAGCTTTCTGGATGGAAAGCCAGGATGTCTGTCCTCTGAGCAGCCTTGGCCACCAATGTGACTTATAAGTCATTTCCCTCATTGGGCCTTGTATTCTCACTGTAAAATGAGGCAGCTGCAACTTGAATCTGTGTTCCAGCACTCACGCCCTCCATTTCTGGGATTCCAAGACCAGGGCTGAAATAGAAGAATTGACAGGTCGGGGGTTGGGAGGTTGTGGAAGGCCATGGAGAGGAGAGGGGATCTGAAAACTCTGAGGAGATCTGATTGCCTGTCTTGGGCAAAGGACGATGGCTCCGACCCTTGGTGGTAAATCACAGGGTCTGAGGTGCAGAGGAACCTGGGTTTGAGTCCCTGCCTATCAGAAGAGAAACCAGCAATATGACGGAGGGCTTCATGTGCCAGGCGCAGTGTGACGCTCACTTGCTGCACCATCCCATTCTGTCCTCTCAACCGTCGTGTCATCTTGCCACTATGATCACCTCCACATTACAGAAGAGAAAACCAGGCCTCAGAGAAGTTAAGTGACTTGCCTAAGGTCACACAGCACTGAGTAATGTTGTCGAGATTTGAAGCCACTGCCTGAACTGCCATACAATTCTTGTGTCTTTTGCTTACTTAAGTCTGTGACTTGAAGCTTAAGATTAAAAATAATTAGCCAAATCATCTCTCTGAAGTTCCATTTCCCGTAAAAACATAAAAATGGTTTGTTTCCTTGTCCTAGACTTTTTTTTTTTTTTTTTTAATTTTGGGCATCTCGTGAAATCCCTGCAGGCCTTGATTTTCTGATCTCTAAAATGGGACAGTGACACCTACTCACAGGTTGCTTTGGGGAAGATAAGGAAGACTTAGGAAGCTCCCCGCACTGTTTCTTGCACATGTGCCCTCCACACCCACTCCACCTGCTTCCCCTGCCTGGGCTGCTGGCAGGTGGATGGGGTGTGCAGATTGTAAAGTTCTGCACCACTGCCTAATGGCATTTTCTATTTCAGCTGCCTCTGTGCCCATAGTCGGAAAGCACTTGGCCACTTTCTTAGTCACCAATCTGATAGTTCATTTGCCCTTCTGGAGTGTGCCGCTGGCTGCCCTAGATTATTTTAGGCTGGAATCCAAGACAGGGTGGCTGGCTCCCAGGGGCAGATAAAAACAGGGCCAGGCTGAGGCATTAATGGACAGTGTGGGAGGAGCAGTGAGGCCTGGGGCCTGCTCGGGCTGTCCCTCACTGACAGTGTCTGTGTCCCATGGCTCACCCCGCCAGCTGCCAGGACCATAATCTTAATTGTAAACCTCCTGGCAGCAGCTGCCCTGATCCCCACAGGAAGCGGTTGCCTTATCACAGAGCCTGGATCCTGCCCAGTATTCTTAATCTGGAGAAGGCACTGAAGTGAGTCAGAAAAACCTTTCCGTCCCCAGGACCTTTCTTCTTGGGGATGTTTCTCCATCAGGGGAAGCCGTAGGCCTCAAGCCTCAGTGTGTAAGAGTAAAAAATCTGTTTAAGTACAGAGCAAAGCAGCAGGGGTGCTGTTGTTCTTGGTTTACTTTCAGGAGGACAGCCCAGGGAGCAGAGCTATTTAGCCTTGCCCCTCTTGTTAGCCAGGAAACAGATAAACGTTATAGCATCACAGGGAAAATATAAAGACGACCATAAAGCAACAGGCAGAAAGGCATGTGCTGTCATGGAAAAGCTTTGCTGGGGCTTTGGAGCCAGAAGTTTGGGGGCTGAGTCCCAGCTCTGCCCTTCAGTAGCTGTTTGGCTTGGGGGCGAGTGACTTGATCCTCCACAGCCTCAGTTTTGTCATCTGTAAGATGGGCAAAGAGCATGCACCCCACTGGGTGGTTGTGAGGTCAAGGTGACTACCATGGGAAGCCCCTGTTTGCTCTGAACAACGGCAGCCCCCTTGGAATAGTGTAGCCTCCCAAGGTGACCTCTTTGAAGAGTTTCAGGCTCTTGGGATGTAAGAGCTGGGTGTTTGTAACCAAACAGTGGGGTTACCCTGGAGACGCATACCTCCTTCTGTGTGAGGTCTAAAAAAGGGCTGTGAGAGGTACCTGGGTTGTGTCAGCTCCCTGTCCTGATGTGCTATCACTTGGAGCTACCTCAAGTATGTGAAGTTCATCCCAAGCCTCTAGCTGATGGCTGACACTTCACTCACAGCCATCTTTACTGGACTCTTTCTGTAGATAATTGTTAATCCTACCCACACCCCAGAAGGCGGGCATTAATAAGCTCTTTAAATGGCTCCAGGCTTCATGTCTAAAAAGCAGCAAGGTAAGGACCCAAACACAGGGTTCCTAGCCCAAGGACAGTGTGTTTGTGGGAGCTCCTCATGGCACTCTCTGCCTCTAGAGGCACCCTCTGTGCCCATGGTGGCACTCTTCTCCAATTCACCACCCGGTCTTGCACTGAGTATGGAGCTCAGGCAGAAATGAAAGGCTCCTGATGTTTTTATCTCCCCTGCCCATAGGGCCTGAGGCAGGCTGAGTGAGAGAAGGAAATTTCTATGGATTTCCCAGGCTCCAATTTATCTATTTTTTTGTTATTGTTGCTCAAGCTTTTGGTATTCTATCTAGGAATCCATTGCCAAATTCGAGATCATGGAGATTTACACCTGTGCTTTATTCTAAGAGTTTTATTTAGCTCCTATATTTAGGGCATTGATCCTTTTTGAGTTAATTTTCATATATGGTGTGAGGTAGGGATTCATTGTCATTCTAGTGTATGTGGACATCAGTTGTCCTTGCACTATTTGTTGAAGAGACTATCTTTTCTCCAGTGTATTGCCATTGCTTCTTTGTCAAATATCAGTTGACATATACATGTGGCTCTATTTCTGGGCTTTCTATTCTGTGCCAATAATCTATTTGTACTTTCATGAATACCACACCATTTTATTACTGTATCTTTATAGTAACTCTTAAAGTTGGGTAATGTCAAGTCTTCCAACATTGTTCTTCTCTTTGAATTTTGGGTTGGCTATTCTGGGTGTTTTTCTTCTCCAAATAAACCTTAGAATCAGTTTGTTGATATCCATAAAACAACTTGCAGGATTTTGATTGGGATTGTCTTGAATCTATATATCACGTTGGGAAGAACTGACATCTTGACAGTATTGAGTCTTCCTATTTTTGAACATTGACTGTCTTTCAGTGTTTTCATTTATTTACTTCTTTGATTTCTTCAATATAATTTTGTAGTTCTCCTCATGCAGATCTTATACATATTTTATTAGATTTATTCTCAAGTATTTTATTTCTTTACGTGTTAATAGGAATGGTTTTGTGTTTGTGTTTTTAAATTTCAAATTCCCCTTGCTTATTGCTGGCAGATAGGAAAGCAATGACTTTTCTATATTAACTTTCTATCCTACAACCTTAGTATAATTGCTTATTTGTTCCAGGATTTTTTTTTGTAATTTCTTTCAGATTTTCTATATAAATGATCATATCTCCCGCAAAAAAAGGCAGTGTTACTTCTTCCTTCTCAATCTGTATGGCTTTTCTTTTCTTGTCTTATTGCAGTAGCTAGGACTTCCAGTATAATATGGGAGAAGGGACATCCTTGCCTTATTCCTGATCTTAGCAGGACAGCCTCAAATTTCTCATAATTGAGTATGATATTAACTATCGGTGTTTTGTAGATGCTCTTTATCAACTTGAGGAAGATCCCTTTAATTCCTAGTTTGCTGAGAGTTTTTATCATGGATATTGGATTTTGTCAAATGCTTTTTCTGCATTTATTGATATGATCATGCAATTTTTCTTCATTAGATTGTTGATACGATGGATTATATTATTTGATTTTTTTTTTTTTTTTTTGAGACAGAGTCTCGCTCTGTCGCCCAGGCTGGAGTGCAGTGATGCGATTTCTGGTCACTGCAACCTCCGCCTTCCAGGTTTAAGAAATTCTCTGCCTCAGCCTCCTGAAGAGCTGAGATTACAGGCGCATGCCACCACGCCTAGCTAATTTTTTTGTTTTTTTTAGTAGAGATGAGGTTTCACCATTTTGGCCAGGCTAGTCTTGAACTCCTGACCTCGTGATCCACCTGCCTTGGCCTCCCAAAGTGCTGGGATTGCAGGCGTGAGCCACTGCGCCCAGCCTATTATTTGATTTTTTAATATTGACCCAGTCTTGTGTACCTGGAATAAATCTCACCTGATCATGGTATCTAAGTCCTTTAATACATTCTTGGGTTTACTTTGTTAATATTTGTTGAGGATTTTTGCATTTACATTCATGAGAGATATTGGTCTGTAGTTTTCTTTTCTCGTAATGATTTTTTCTGGTTTAGGTATCAGCATAATGATGGCCTCACAGAATGAGTTAGGAAGTATTCTCTCCACTTCTATATTCTGGAAGAAATTATTGAGAATTGGTATAATTTCTCCCATAAGTGTTTGGTAGAATTCACCAGTGAACTCACCTGGGCCTGATGCTTTCTTTTTTGCAAGGTTTATTGATTAGATTTCTTTAATAAATATAGGCCTATTAAGATTGTCAGTTTCTTTTTTGTGTGTGAGCTTTGGCAGATTGTGTCTTTTTAGGAACTGGTATGTTTTATCTAAGTTATCAAATTTGTAGGCATAAAGTTGTGCACATTTGTGGGCATAGAGTTGTGTATTTCTTTTATCCTTTCATGTCTACGGGACGTTCCCATGTCTATGAGAACTGTAGTGATATCTCCTTTTTCATTTCTGATATTAGTAATGGTGTCTTTTCTGGTTTTTCTTAAAACCTAGCCAGAGTTCTATTGATTTTCTAGATCTTTTCAAAGAACCAGCATTTGGATTCGTTGATTTCCTGTTTTCTGAAGGCTATGTTTTAATCATGGCTCTATCACTAAGTATCTGAGGGATCTTAGGGGTAAATCTCGTTGATTCTACATCTCAATTTTTACATCTGCAGAATGGGTGTGGTGATAACAATGCCTATCCCTGAGTTGGCTTGAGGGCAAAAGTCAAAAGTGAGTTCAGCAAATATCTGTTGGGCCCCTACTATGTACCTGGCACTGCTTTACATGCTGGGAATATCGTTTTGAATGAAATGGCAGAGTCTCTGCCCTTATGGAACTTGCCTTCTGGTTGAGGGAAACAGAAACCAAACAAATACATTGAATATCAGGTGCTATTAGGTGCTATGAAGTTCAATAATGACAGGAAGGGGCAGGGAGTGACTCGGGTGGTGGGTTGGGGGAGGATTGCTATTATGGATAGGAGGTACAGGGAAGGCCTTCCTAATCAGATGTAATTTGAGCAGAGACCTGAAGGCAATGAGGAACAAGCCTTGACATAATCTGGGGGAAGACCCTTCCTATTTGAGGGAACAGCAAGGGTAAGGCACATTAGGCTGGCTGGCGTGTTGGAGGACCAGTGAGGATGCTGGGTTGCTACACCCAAGGTAGTGTGGATGGAGAGGAGGCCAGGAGTGAATTGGAGGCCCAGCCTGCACAGTGCTGCTAGCTAGGGTGAAGACTTTGGATTTTGAATCTAAAGAGTCTAAGTTTGGCAGGAAGCCAGTAAGCAAGAAAGAGACAGGATGAAATTAATATTTTACTAAGATCACTCTGGCTGCTGGGTGGAGGGCAGTCTGCAGGGGGCAGGCAGACCAGTACGAACGCTGATGTTGGAATCCATGGAAGACGCAAGGTGTCTTGGAAGGTGGAATGTGGTGGAGGTGCTGAGAAGCCACAGCATTCAGGATCTATTTTGAGAGCAAAGTTGATAGGACTTGCTGATAAGATGGGGGTGAGAGAAAGAGGAGTCAAGGCCAACCGTAGCTTCTAGCCTGAGATGGAAGAGCTTAGGGTGGGTTCTGGCAGAGAGTGGAGGGAGGGCATATTGAGTTCTTCTCAGGCATTTTAAGTTGAGATGCTTATTAGCCACTAAAGTGGAGGTGGAGAGGAGTGGATGGAGATATGCACCTGGGGTTCAGGGGTGAGGGTGGGGCTGGTCTCCACATTTGAGAGCCGTCAGCTTCTAGAGAGTATTTCAAACCTTTGACCATAATGAGATCACTCAGGTAGTGAGTGAAGATGCAAAAGATGACGGAGGACTGAGCCACTGTCAAGGGCAGTCATGTGTTGTTTGAGAAAATTGTGTTCCCAGGCAAGGGTGGATATGCTGAACAAAAGTGTGCACCTTAGGCAGGGGCAAAGGTGAGAGGCTTGAGGATGAGTGGAGAAATGAAGCTCTGTGCCTTGCTGCAAGGTCTGGCTGGATCTTCTAATGTCTTTGTGAGATCATTCATTCATTCATTCATTCATATGAATCAAAACACTTATCAAGTGTCAACTGTGCTGGAAGCACAAAGCTATTTACCTGTGGGCCCCAGATATAAATGACACGTAGTGCCTGAGCTGGAGGAGACCACCATTCAGCTGTTGATGCCTGACATAAAATGTGACAGGAGCACAGAAGCATTCCTAGGTGTGTTAGTCAGCTTTTCCAGAGAAACAACCCATAGAATATACAGTCAGCTGGATATACAGATAGGATATCAGGATATATATCCGATAGGATAAACAGCCCTCTGTATCCATGGGTTCTGTATCTGTGGATTCAACCAACTGTGAACCAAAAATATTCTAGAAAAAAATGCAAAATAATACAAAAACTCCCAATACAGTGTATTAGCTATCATGAGTAAACTAGAGATGATTTAAAGTGTACAGGAGGATGTGCATAGGTTATAAGCAAATACTATTCCATTTTATATCAGGGACTTGAGCATTAATGCATTTTGATATCGAAGAGGGTCCTAGAACCAAGGGATGGATACCTCCATGGATTCTAAGAGATGACTGTTTATATAAAGAGATTTATTATGAAGAATTGGCTGATGTGACTATAGAGACCGAGAAATCCTGAGATCAGCACTTTAAGTTTGTGTCTCAGGAGAGTCGATGGTGTAAGTTCCAGTCCAAGGGCAAGAGAAGTCCAGTGGTCCAGCTCAAGAAGTCAGACTGGTGAAGTTTCCTTTTAGTCAGCCTTTTGGTCTATTCAGTTCTCCAGTTGATTGGATGAGATCCAGCTATGTTGGGGAGGGCCATCTGCTTTACTCAATCTACCTATTTAAATGTCAATTTCATCCAGAAACACCCTGGAAGACACTCCCAGAATAATGTTTGACCCAAATTATCCATCATTCTAGGATATTTGACACCTAGAGCACATGATTTTTGTATACTTGCTTCCTCTATACAACAAAATTATTTTCAGTAACAATGATGAAATAAAATCAATTCGAATAATGGCCAGAAAAGAAACAGACTGAAAGTTTTGTGAACTTTGTATGTATAACCATGCCAGTAAACAAACATTATGACATGAAAAAGTAAAAAGGTAATGGGTCAACAGTTCTTAATTACGAATAGATATTTTGACAAAAGAGAAGATAATACATGAAGAAACTTGCAAAATGCATTAATGCTTAAGTCCCTAATATAAAATGGAGTAGTATTTGCTTATATACTGTATACTTTAAATAATCTCTAGTTTATTCATCATAGGTAATACACTGTATTGGGAGTTTGTGTATTATTCTGCATTGTTATTTATTTATTTATTTATTTATTTATTTATTTATTTATTTATTTATTTATTTTGAGATGGAGTTTTGCTATTGTTGCCCGGCTGGAGTGCAATGGTGCCATCTCGGCTCACTGCAACCTCCGCCTCCAGGGTTCAAGTGATTCTCATGCCTCAGGCTCCCTAGTAGCTGGGATTATAGGCATGTGCCACTATGCCCAGCTAATTTTATATTTTTAGTAGAGACAGGGTTTCTCCATGTTGGTCAGGCTGGTCTCGAACTCCTGACCTAGGTGATCCACCTGCCTCAGCCTCCCAAAGTGCTGGGATTACAGGTGTGAGCCACTGCACTCGGCCCGATTCTGAGTTCTTATTCTCCAAATGAACGGGTATCACAGGATCCACACATGTTGGCTTCTGACTGAATAAGCAGGTGCTCTCTGAATTCACACCTATGCAAACACAATGTGTTTTAAAGCCTAAGTAATAAAAATATGCTCATTTGAAGCTTACATACACATTATTAAAACTCACTGGCCAGGCGCGGTGGCTCATGCCTGTAATCCCAGCACTTTGGGAGGCCAAGGCGGGCGGATCACCTGAAGTCGGGAGTTCGAGACCAGCCTGACCAACATGGAGAAACCCCGTCTCTACTAAAAATACAAAATTAGCCGGGCGTGGTGGCATGAGCCTGTAATCCCAGCTACTAGGGAGGCTGAGGCAGGAGAATCGCTTGAACCCAGGAGGCGGAGGTTGTGGTGAGCCGAGATCGTGCCATTGCACTCCAGCCTGGGCAACAAGAGTGAAACTCCGTATCAAAAAAAAAAAAAAAACACAAAAAACAAACTCACCAGTGACTGCAGCAATTGTTTAGAACTTAGATCACCAAAAGATTTTTTTTTTCTCAAAGCAGAGTGTTTTATCACCGACATTGTTTAGAACTGTCAGCTTTTCGTGGGTTTTAGGTTTGTTTTAAAATTCCCTACAGGCAGTTCATCCCTTTGTTGCCAGCTCCCTGGAAAGACGGCTTCCACTGCCCCGTTCTTGGCATGTGCATAGCAAGATGCTTCCAAGAGGGTTGCTGTGGGGGGATGGGATGGAACGGTGGTCAGAAGGTTGGGGAGACCCAGTAGCTGAGTCCTGCAATAGGACCAGGTAGTCTCCAGGTGGAGTAGATGGACACAAGACCAGCCTGGGAACCCCTGGCATCCTGGGAACCCTGGGTCAATAGGTATTTGGTTGCAGTTCGTAAAAGCCGCCAGGGTTCTGAGCACCATCTGTGTACCCATGCCTGGGGTTATGGAGAGCTGGGCACTAAAAGCTTCATCTCAGAGTGGCAGTTTGGAGCCTGCGAGGCTGCCTCCCTCCCGGTCCTGCACTCCTTAGTCAGACTCCTACCCTCAGCCCCTCTCTCTCCTTCCCTTTCCCTTTCAGCAGTGTAGCCCATGGAGGCAGCTGTTCTAATTAAAAGTCTCATAAATACCAGGAGATAAGGATCCAGGGGTTTTGTTTTTTATTTCTGCCGAGACTCCCCAGAGAGTCTCTTCAGTAGGAAAGGTCCCTTTGGAGCTGAGATTTTTCTCCTGGACTTCAAAGACAGGGCTTCTTAGGAACAGAACATCTGTTTAAACTGAACTTGAACCAAGAGGCAGGCAGGCATGTCCCACGGGAGAAGGAGGGGGCAGAGCCCAAGGGTGTGGAATCTGCTTTCTGTCCCTGGGGGAAGCTCCTCAGGCAGGCTCATTCCTGCATCTCACAGTGTGTCCCCATGCTGGGCAGCTTCTCTTAGTAAATGCAGAGGAAGTGATGGCAGGTGGCCCACAGGCCTGGGGCCAGGCTTTGGGCTGACTGCTGTCCAGATAGCATCCAGGCTCCTGACCTCAAAGCCTCTCTATTCAAGAGAGGTAGCAAGGAGACCTAGGGTGACAGAGTTGGCTCCTCCTGCCTGGAGGTCCCTGTGGTCCTCAGAAGTCACCTTCCAATTGGGGACCTCCCAGCTCTTGGCATTTGCACGGACAGAGCCTCCTTCATCCTCCCTTCGTCCCTCCTTATTTCCCTCCCTTTCTTCTTTTTTTCTTTCCTCCATTCACTAGGCATCCACTGGGGTTCAGAGATGAAAAACTCCCAGTCCCTGACTTCGAAGGACTCACCACCTGATAGAACAACCAGGTTGATCTCAAAAGATAAGAAAAGTTGAGCACTTTGGTTATGTGTGTGTGGCTGTTCTTGTTAAGACAATAAAACAATTCAGAGCTTGGAAAATGAAGGGAAAAGAAATCATTCACTTCCTCTCTCAGGACCAGAGCCTCCTTCATTTCCTGCTTTTGTTCACACTCAGGCGTGTGTTCAATAGTTGACACCAGAAAGTCCGTTCAGTTTGGCTTCCTGCTTTTTTTCCCCCATCTCTCCCGGCCTTGCAGTGTGTGAGATTCCTTCCTGGGCATCACAGGGCTGGAGGGCCCCTACTGTTGGACACTCAGCTGTGTCCAGTGTCTGCTGTCACCTGCATGCCTCCTGGGAGGGGTCGCCAGGTACAGCAAATAAAATTAAAGGATGCCCAGCTAAATCCGAACTTCCTATAGACAATGACTCAATTTTTAGCATAAGTCTGCCCCAAGCAGTATTTGTTCCATGCACTATTTAAGAAGAATCACTGAAAGATTATTGGTTGTTTATCCGAAATTCAGACTTCACTGGGCATCCTATATTTTTATCTGGGAACCCTGTGCCCGGAGTATCTTTTTGCACTTGTATAGTCAATGCTGCTTTACTTAATGATAGGGAGAACTATCTGGCTAATATGTTCCTCTCCCCATTTGTGGGGAACACTCTTCCTAACTTGAATCGCTCCTGTTCCTGCCCACGCTTCTGGACTGCTCTGCAGCTTCGCATACTTGGAGGTCACGGAATCCCTACAGGTCTTCTCCAGGCACGTTTCATTCCCAGCCTCCTCCTGGGAGCCTCCAGTGACTGCAGAGGTTTGGTTTGCTCCCTCTAGTGGTGGGGGTGGGAGGGAGCGGTGGGAGGTGTAAATTTGCACTCCTCTTGGGCCTCCGGGGCTGCTTTCTCCAGCGTCCGCCAGCATTTTTGGCAGGGATGGAAACAAGGATTGTGTTCTTGCCACGCTGGAGGGAGCAAGGGCTTGAGGATGCTGCTCCAGGCTGCTGACCTCTAGAGGTCGATGACATCGTTCTCTCCATCAATGAATTTATGTTTAATTCCAAGGCAGCTTTCAGGGTGATAAAAATATAAAGCTAAGTGGCAGACAGTTTTTTTGTTTGTTTGTTTGTTTGTTTGTTTGTTTTTGAGACGGAGTCTTGCTCTGTCGCCCAGGCTGGAGTGCAGTGGCGTGATCTCGGCTCACTGCAAGCTCCGCCTCCCGGGTTCACGCCATTCTCCTGCCTCAGCCTCCTGAGTAGCTGGGACTACAGGCGCCCGCCACCGCGCCCGGCTTTTTTGTATTTTTAGTAGAGACGGGGTTTCACCGTGTTAGCCAAGATGGTCTCGAACTCCTGACCTCGTGATCCGCCCTCCTCGGCCTCCCAAAGTGCTGAGATTATAGGCGTGAGCCACCGCGCCCGGCCCAGACAGTTTTTTTAAAAAGTGATTGGAGGCTGGGAAGACAGGGTGTTGTATTGTGGTTAAATGGATTTTCTGTTTAACTGAGGGTTAAGTAGAAAACTCGTTTTGATTCAACCTCTGTTGTTGCCAATCTTTCTAAAATGTATTAGCTGCTCCCTGGTTTTCCTAAGTGCACCATAATGACCATAATTGAATCTCTCTGCTGGCAGAGGATCCTGTGGGGCGTCTGGGCACACGGTCGTAAATGTCAGTCTTCACCGAGTGGCCCAGTTATTGGGCTTTACAGCCTGCGGCGTAGGCTGGTGTGCTCTGCAGTGGCCTTCACATTCGCTGTCTTCTCATTCTGTCTGCCCAGCCACCCTAGGCCGGGACTCAGGAAAGGAACTAGTAAGACCACTGTATAGATATAGAAACTGAGGTCCACTTGGGGAAAGATTGGCCTGAGTCACATCTGGCTGGTGGAGGGGCTGGGACTGAAGCCAGCAGAGACAGCTGTGGTATTGGCCCTGATTTAACTCCTGGCTCTCACTTGCTGGCTGGGAGACCATTAAGCTTCATGAGCCTTGGTTTCTTTATCTGTGAATTGGGCACGATAACCTTTCCCTGCAGGGCTACCGCTGGGGTTAAGCATGAGGCTGTGGTTGGGCTGCACACCACAGCCATCATATATTTAAAGGGAAAATAGCACCCCTCCTGAAAAAGAAATCAACATACCAGTGCTGGGAGCCTGTGTCCGGCTTCTTTCTACTCTGCCGTCCTTCTTCCTCTGAGCGCTGGTGGTTTTACACGCAGACCTTGTAGCCAGAATGTCTGGGTTTGAGCTCTGTCTCTGTCCCTGACTCTCCATGTGACTACAGTCTGGGCTTCAGTTCCCTGTCTATAAAGTGGGGATCATGATCGAAACCTGCCTCCTAGGGCTGCCATGAGGATTCCAGGGAAGGGAGCTGAGGAAGTGCTGAGGTCAGGGCTGGCCATTGTCATCCTAGGACCTGGTTGAGTGAGTCTGGGTTCACCATGCTTCTCTGGACTTGGCTTATATTCTGAGCGTTTTAAAGGGATTGGGTTTGGGATGCAGGCTCCCTGTTGGTACCCCAGGAGCCTGCATGGGCAGCCTGGGGAGGAGAAAGATACCCCCTCTCACAAGCTGGCTTCCTGCACTGTCTGGCGCTTTACCCCTCCCTGTGTGCTTCCCCAGGCCTGGTTCTAAAGAAAGATGTTAAGAGAGACCTGAGGGTAGCTTAGGAGGGGACCTAGATGAGAGACTTCTGCCCTGCCATGGCCCCTGCAGTAGGGTCCCCTGCCTGGGGGATGCTGACCCTCAAATAGCTTCCCTATTTGGGACCTTCTGTGCTCCCCCATATGTCATACGTCTCTAGCATCTCAAGAGGCATTTGTTTTTTTCCATATCGAGGGATCCGTGGAGTGAAAAGACTTATCTCTGCGTGACCTCTGAACCCTTTAATGGGGGATTGGGTTGGGGGTGGGGAGGACACCCTACCAAGGTTTGGCCACCTCATCTGGCCTCTGGGCTACTGGCTCAGCCGCCTCCTGGGTCCTGCAAGCAACTCTGCTTCAGCTCCCGGTCACCAGCACCTACTTATGCCAAGCTGCTGCCTTGTTCTCCAGCTCACCCACTTCCCAGGACCCCTCCGGAATTCTGTGGGGATGGGGAGGTTGCAGCTAAGTGAATAGTCACCCTATTATTTTAGGAGAAGAACAACAGCCTGTGTGCAAAGCCCCTGGGTAGGGCTGGTTTATTTATGCATTTGTCTTTAATGGGAAGGCTGAGAGAAATTGCATGGTTTGTGAATATTTACAGGCAAATTACTACAGGGAGGAAATGAATTCATTCTCTCTCCTCTCCCACTGTTAATAGATCACACTGTGGTTCCCTGAAGCCTGCCTCCCACCTCCCTCCCTTTTCTTTCTTGCAATTCCTTGTAGTCTTTATGCCAGCTCCAGGAGGGCGTCTGGGTAGACCTGCCAATTTAATTTACCATGCAGTTATTGAGCGCTAACTGTATGCCAAGCCCTGGTTCAGGGACTAGGGGTACCCAGGTAGGCACCACACGTGTGGGTTCTGTCTGCGGGGCTCTGGGGCATGCTGGCTCGGGAGAGAAGGTGCCACTTAAAGGATTTTTCCCCCCAACAGAAAGGGTACCCCAGGGGGTAGAGCACAGGAGAACCCTTGGAGGGGCTGAGCAGATGGGAATTATGCTCCAGGTTGGGGGTGGGGCAGTTAGTCTTCTGGTGTGGTTAGAGCACCCATGGGAGGAAGAAGGAGGTAGAACTAGAAATGGGGGCTGGGCTGGGTTCTTTCTAGTTCTGAGGTGGGGAGAGGGGAGAGATTGCCTAGGATGGTGCAACTTGTGTAGCTAGCCAGAAGGAGCACACCTCTTGTTTAAGGGGCTGAGTTGGCAAACAGTAGCCTCTTATCGGGAGAGGAGAGTTTCCCCCTCATCTCCCCTTTCCTTGGGGCCAAGAGGCATAAATGGGAGGCCTCTGGGCTGTCACTCCTCCCTCTCTTTTTCCCTGCAGACATCACCGATCAATTGCAGCACTTTTGTTGGTTCCAGAATCCTTTGGAAAACAAGCTAGGCAGGCACTACCTATCGATTCAAGCTGGCCTTCTAGAATGAAGGTGAAGGGCCTTCTAGTAGGTGGCTGGACCTTAGGGTAGCCCCATTGATGAATTTGCAATGGAGGAAATTTCTTCTTCTCTTTGGGTCTCAGTTTCTCTACCTGTAAAATGGGGAGAGGGATGGCTCACTTGGTCTCTGAGGACTTTCCCAGTGCTAGCCAGCCAGCATTTGTTAATACCCACATTTATTTAGTCTTTCCATTAAGCGCGTGTGCACTTACTCTGGCTGGTGCTGGGTGGGGCCCTGGGATACACAGGTGATCCTGGCAGCTGAGACCTGGCCTCCTGAAGCTGACAGTCCTGGCAGTCTGTGTGGTTCTTAGAACCTCAGGTGTTGAGGTCAGCTGACACCAAGGGCAGGGCTGTCTTGATTCTTCCAGACAGATGGCACCCAGTGCAGCCAGCTCTCCAGTGGCTGGAGGTCCTGGGGATCTCTGGGGACATTAGTCTTGGTCTCTGGGCCCATACACCACGCATCCTCCCAGGATGGTTAGATGCCATTAGACTCAGTCTGTGCAATAAGAGCCACAGCCCAGGCCCCAGGTGCTGCTGAGCCAAGCGAGGAGCTGTGGCCACTGGGGATCCTGAAAGGGCCCCAGGCCACATGTATCTGTCCTGGGAGCCTGCCCCAGGATTGACCCCCCCAGCCCTTTTTGGCAGGGGAGAGGCCTCCATTGTGCTCCATTTCCTTCTAGATGCGCATGTTCCTCCTCAACCCTTCCTCCCCACCCACTCCATGGCTGTGTCCTCAGTTTACTCCAGGTCATGTCAAGTGAGATCAGCCCTTTACCCTCGGGATTCTGAAATAGGGCCAGGGAGAGGCCAGGCATTTCAGAACTGTCTAGGCGCTCCCCGGGGCCAGATGCTCTCAGATGCCAATAAAAACACCATGTCCTTTTTGTGTTCAGTGAAGGCCCCTCCTTGACCTGCTCTGGGCAGGAGTGACTAGGAATGGTCAGCTGGTTTTAGACCCTGGAGAAGGTTAATGGGATCAGTAGCGTCCTAGGCTGGGAGCCTTTGAGATTAGAGTTGTGGGTGAAATTCATCAATCTCAGGGAGAAAATGGAGTACACCACCACAGCCTTGTGAAGACATGGATGGCCTTCTACTGCTGATGGGTACACACACTGCTGCATGCTATGCCTTAATGCCTGCCTTCCATGCACACAACTACCCACATACCTGTGCATATTTACACACACACCGGCACACATACCTGCATACTGGTGCATATCCACATATATACCTGCACACCCACCATATACCTGTGCACACCTATCCACATGCCTGTGCATGTCTATGTACACTCCTAAGTGCCTGCAATACCTACCCACATCCTTGTGTCTGCCTATGCACACACATGCACACATCCCTGTGGACACCTACACACATACCTGTGTATACTTATGCACACACCTGCCCACATCCCTGTGCACAACTACGCACATACCTGTGTATACCTATGCATATGCCTACCCGCATCTCTGTGTCTGCCTATGCACATACCTGCACACACCTGCCCCTGCATTCCTATGCACACCTATGCACACACCTGTGCACACTCACAGATGCACACACCCATTTGTGCAAACGTCTTCACACACCTCTCCTACACCACCCCCAGCTCCTACGCACCCACCCACACATCCTTCCCTACACATCTTCCTTCAGATTCATTCACTTCAAATATGTCCTCCCTGCCTCTCCCCACTGTATGCAACACACACACACACACAGGCGCACACACACGTTCACAAGCTGCAACCAAGCTATTAGATGAAATTGATTGTTTCTCTGCTCTGGGCCTACAGGACTCAGGATTATCTCTTTACTCCCAATTATCCATTTACCTGGATGCCAAGCCCAGCAGGGGCTCCAGGGAGGATGGGAAGGTTGAGTCAGGGATAATCTGGACCCATTACAAGTGCCCTCCGAGGCTGTGTACATTTTCTGAGTCCTGTTTCCTACCTCCCTCTGCTCATTCATTCATTCATTCATTCACCTACATCCGTTCATTCCAACACTTACTGGCAGCAGCGATCCAGACAAAAACATGGCCTTTGCCCTGACAATACAGTCCACCAACTTCATCATTTCCTTCATGGTTCTCATATTTGTTGAGGAGAAAATGATGTCGGACTTTGATACTTGCTTTTGGAACCAGACGTCCAGTCCTGGAATCCAGTCTGTGTCTGGAATCCACTTGCTAGACCTTGGCTATGTCATGTCACCCCCAAGCCTCTGTCTATTTCCCCATCTGTAAAATAGGGATCATGGTTCCTCACTCCTGGGGAGGGCCTTGAGCCCTGTGAATGGCAGCTGTGAGTACTGACTTGGGGACTTCTGTGTTCATCAACAAAACCTTCCTTAAAACAGGGCCCCACAACTTGCTAGCTTCCTAAGGCTAGGGTGGGGACCCTGGGAAACAGTTTTGAATTCCTGGTGAGACTTTGAGCCTATCTGTGGAGTACCTGCTTTTCAGACATGGCCGGTCAGCTTATTTTTTCTGTCCCTTTAAGAGAAAGCGGTTGCGAAAGGACTGGCTTATCACAAACATTAAGGAAATCTGATGCTCTAGAGGTTTCTGCAGAGGGCCGGAGGAGCAGCCAGGAACCAGTGGCTTACTCATCATGTGCCTGCAGCCTTGCTGGAGGGCCCTGGACAGTCTCTCCCGATCTGTAGAGTAGAGATAGGAAGCCTGTTGGTGAAGGCTGGGAAAATCTCGCTGATGTCAGCATATTGAGCATGGTGGGTGGCTGCCCGCCATCACCCAGTGTCCAGCGCAAGGCTCTTGTTGGGAGGGAGGGAGCTCTTCCATGAAGCCGGGGCTTCCCAGGGCCTGGGGAAACCATGAGGTAGCTAAGTGGCTGTTTTGTGTTTGTTAAAATGTTATAACAACCTTAATTGGTCATTGGAAAACTGGACTGTTAGCTTCTCGATGGCTGGGACACTGTGGGACACTATCGTGCCTATGTTGCTCTAGAGGCTGCAGGAGAAGCTGTAGTAGCAGCACACAGTAGGACGCAGCACATCCTTGCTGGATGACAGATAACTGGAATCTTCCAGCAGCCTGCGCTGGGCATCTGTCTTCTCCCACAGCCCCGGGGGCATGTTTAGTAACAACCCAGGACTCTGGAGCCTTTTAACATAGGCTGAGTACCTTCGTACACGCTTACCCAGCAACTTTTTTCCTTTTCTCTCCAAAGAGCTACAAACTTTATTGAGGTTATCATTTATATACAGACATAAATTGTACAATAACATCCATTTTGACCTTGTATACGTCAGTCCCCGTAAGACATAGAAATTTTCCATCAGCCCAGAAAGTTCCCTCTTAGCCCTTCCCAGTTAATCTCTGTTCCTTCCCCGGGGGCAACCACTGGTCTGCTTTCTGTCACTATAGATTAGCTTTGCCTGTTCCAGAACTTGCTATAAATGGAATCCTACAGTAGGTACTCTCCTGTCAGTCTCCCTTCACTCAGCTTACCGTTTCTAAGATTCATTTACATCGGTGCTTATATCAGTAGTTCATTACTTTTTATTGCTGAGTAATAGTCCATCTTATGTATATATAATAATTTGTGTATCCATTCACCCTCTGATGGATGTAGTATTGTTGTCAATTTTTTTTGCATAAATTTTTTTTTACATCATCAAGCTGCTATGGACATTTGAGTCCAGGTCTTTGTGTGAACATGTGCCTTACTTTCTCTTTTGGAAGGTATCCTGGAATATAGTAACTGCATCATAGGGTAGGTGTATGTATAACTTAGAAGAAACTGCCGGCTGGGTGCAGTGGCTCATACTGTAATCCCAGCACTTTGGGAGGTCGAGGTCAGGAGTTCGAGACCATCCCGGCCAACATGGTGAAATCCCGTCTCTACTAAAAATACAAAAAATTAGCTGAGCGTAGTGGCAGGTGCCTGTAATCCCAGCTACTCGGGAGGCTGAGGCAGGAGAATCGCTTGAACCCAGGAGGTAGAGGTTGCAATGAGCAGAGATCACGCCACTGCACTCCAGCTTGGGTGACAGAGTGAGACTCCGTTTCAAAAAAAAGAAAGAAAAGAAACTGACTGCCAAGCTGTTTTCCAAAATGCTTGTATTGTTTTCCACTCCCATCAGCTGTGTACTAGAGTTCCAGTCGCTCCACATCCTAGTCAATGCTTGCTATGGTCAGCTTTTTAGTTTTAGACGTTCTAATAGTTGCATAATGGTATCGCATTCTGGTTTTAATTTGTACTTCCCTATTTAACTACTGATATTAAGCATCTTTTCATGGGCTTATTGTCATTTGAACACTTTCTTTTGTAAAATATCTGTTCAAGTCGTTTGTTCTTTTTTTTAGACAGAGTCTTGCTCTGTCTCCCAGGCTGGAGTGCAGTGATAAGATCTTGGCTCACTGTAGCCTCTGCCTCCTGGGTTCAAGCAATTCTTGTACCTCAGCCTCCCAAGTAGCTGGGATTACAGGTGTGTGCCACCATGCCCAGCTGATTTTTGTATTTTTAGTAGAGATGGTGTTTTACCATGTTGGCCAGGCTGGTCTCGAACTCCTGGCTCCAGTGACCCGCCCGCCTTGGCTTCCCAAAGTGCTGAGATTACAGGTGTGAGCCATCACACATGGCCTCTTTTGCCCAATTTTTATTGTATAATTTGTCCTTTTTAAAGGAATTCTTTAATTTCTAGAAGAAAACACAGGAGAATATCTTTAATGACCTTGAGGCAGGCAAAGATTTCTTAGACACCTAACCATAAAAGAGAAACTTGATAAATTCACTTCATTGAAATTAAAAACCACTGTTCATCGAAATACACTGTTAGGAAAATGAATAGGAAAGCTACAGACTGGAAGAAAATAATCACAACAACAATATGATATACCAAGACTCTTTTTTATTTTTATTTTTATTTATTTTTTTTTTTAGTGAGACGGAGTCTCGCCCTGTCGCCCAGGCTAGAGTGCAGTGGTGCGATCTCGGCTCACTGCAACCTCCATCTCCTGGGTTCAAGCGATTCTCCTGCCTCAGCCTCCCGAGTAGCTGGGACTACAAGTGCCTGCCACCATGCCCAGCTAATTTTTGTATTTTTAGTAGAGGCGGGGTTTCACCATGTTAGCCAGGCCGGTCTCAATCTCCTGACCTCGCAGTCCGCCCGCCTCGGCCTCCCAGAGTGCTAGGATTACAGGCGTGAGCCACCGCACCCAGCCTACAAAGACTATTTCTGAGGACTTGCTTATGCCAGGCACTTGCCTGACCCTGTGTGGTCCTACAAGTCCCGCTCCTCTGCCCATCAATGTCTGTGCCAGTGTCGTGTGTCATGGGCTATCAGTCCCTCAAGGCTCTAAACTCTTTCACCCTGGTAGCTCCCTTCACAGAGGCTATTTTCTGGAACATACTTTTCCTGGCTGTTCACAAAGCTCCCTCACCCTCTCGTCTCAGGGCTCAGCCTCAATGTTTCTTTCAAAGGAAAACCTCCTTGGACCCCAGAGGCACAGCCAGGGAGGGGTCAGAGCACAGCCCGCCTTGTTGGCTGAGGGAGAGATTGGAGTACAATTTAGAATCCCATCCCTTGACTTGGGGGTAAAAATGCAACATGCCATTAATAAGGGGGCGCTGGTACTGACAAGATGGCGAGGATACGGGGCCATAGTCCCAGATCCAGAGGCCCCTTCTGGGGCAGACATTCCTGCCTTAGCTGCTAGGGAGTGGAGAGGGACCGAAGAGGCTGTAGTCAGACTATGGGGCTCCGAGCGACATATGAGGACCAACCTGTACCAGCGTATGTCAGCATTTTTCTCTGGTGTGTACAGGCAGGCTCTCAGCCCTGCTCCCAGGGCCTCTGTTTTCAGCTCATGGTCTTGCTTTTACTCTTGTCTTCACCACAGTCCTGTCCATCCATTACCTCTCCACAAAAGCCATAGATTTTGAGAACGTATTCAGGCATGAATGCCCCTAGGTCGGCCCCGCAAACTGGGTCGGACTCCTTTCTCTAATCTCTCTGGAGACGCTGTGCTATCACTTCCCCTATTTATCACAGTGTAATGCAATACTATTGCAGTGTTCTTTGTTCACTGTCTGTCTCCATCCTGGGACAGAAGACTCTGTGAAGGAAGCTGCCACCCCTGCCTTGTTCTCTGCTGTGTCCCCAGCCCTCGGGGCTATGCTTGGTACACAGGAATCACTCCATGACTTCGTCAATCAGTGATGATTACTCAGCAACCACCGGCAAGGTAGACAGCACAAGTACATTCTCTCCATTCTTCCGATTGGGAAATCAAGGCTCCAGGAGTTAAATGGCTTGTTCAGGGTCTCACAGTTGGCAAAAGGTAGGGTTGTGAGTGAACGGCAGATCTGGTTTTGAATATTTCTGCCCTAAGGCGACTGCACTCCTAAGTTTAAACCTAATAATGTGAGTGGTGAATGCTATAAAAATGTGGAGTGCTGTATAAATAAAATGTATCATTAAAAATATCTATGGTGATTTTAATCATCCCTAACCACAGTAATGAGACAAAGCGTGGTTCTAAATCTGGGCAGAGCTAGTGCTAAAATCCAGATGTTTCCTAGGGGCCTGATATATTTTGCATTGTGAATGCTTTTGTTAAATGTTGATGAGATGCAAAAGGATATTTATAAGATAAATGTAGGGGATGGATTATAACAATACATTGAACACATGAGTACTCACCAACCAGATCCAGAGACACAGAAAACCCTGTATGCTCTGCCTGAAGTCACCTTTTTCCCATCCCAGATTTTCCATGTATTCCCTCTTGCTTTTTTTTTAATAGCTTTTTCACATCCGTTACTTTAATGTTTTCTATTCATTTATATATTTGTTCAGCAAATGCTTGTTGAGCTCTGCAACCACGGATAGAGTTACAGAGCTTCCGAATCCCACCCCTGTAACCGTGCAGTTGTTGAAAAGAAAGAAATAGAGGTGTTTTTTCCCCCCATACAAAAAAGTTATCCTCATGGTACATGTCCCCTGCCCCCCACCGCCCCCTGAAGCAGGCTTTTATCCCCTCAAATGCCTCATTTGTGCTTTGGCCCAAACTGTAGCCCCCTGTGAGTTTTTTCCACAAAGTACTTGTGGCTTTGGCAAGGTGGTTTTATAATGCTGATAATGCTCCCTTTGTCTGGGGCCTCCCCCTGCCCCTTTCCTTTTCAGTCTATGTATTTTAGGTCTTTGGTGGGACTTTGCAGAACTTTGTACTTAGCAGGACTGGACTTAGCATAACTTCACTTCTGGGATCTCTCACTCGTGCTGCCTTGCCAAGCAGTGGGGCCAGGGCAGCTTTGATGCTGGGGTTCGAGGGGCAAGAGTGGGAGGTGCCCATGAACTTGCTGGCAGAGGGTTACAAACACTTGCTACTTGCTATTTGTGTGACCCTGGGCAAGTCACTTAACTCTTCCTGTTTCCCTTTCCACAAGGTGGATACGGCAGTCTGCCTACCTGGGCCATGTTGAGGGCTAGGCCGGCAGAGCTTGTGAAGTGCTGAGCACTGTGCCTCATGCACAGCGAGGGCCCCACCCAGCTAGCTGTCAGTAGGACAGGTGAGATGAGGGCACTAAGCGATGCCACAGGACCCCACGGTGTTTGGCAGTCTGGGATTTAAAAAGTTTGGCACACCCACCATGATCATTCAGGCTCCCGATGCTGTGCCCAGTAGGCTGGGCATGCGTTGTATCTCTGTTTGACAGGTGAGCAGACTGAGGCTCAGAGGATGGTCCCTGCTGGTAAGTGGCAGAGCACAGCAGGAGCTTCCTTTCTGTCCTGTGGGCTGCCTGCCCCAGCCCTCCTCATGGGGAGGGTCCAGATGGGCTTCTGGGGCTGGCGACAGAGGGTAGAAGAAGCTGCAGGGAAAGAAACTCTGTGGGTCTGGGCTTTGAAAGCTGGCGTTGGATAAGTTCAAAGTGAAACTTGGTGATGTCCTCAGTGTGGTTCCCTGCCAGTTTTGTGGCATCTGCTACCCCTAGGGGGCAAGCATGAGGGCTCTCCTCCGCCAGACCCTGCTGGTGAGTGGAAGTTGCCCCAGGATCTAGGGTGATGTGCTCACTTCCCTGCTACCTGCACAGGATTATCCACTTACTTTTTTTGTTGTTGTTGTTTTAAAGACAGGGTTTCACTCTGTTGCCCAGGCTGGAGTGCAGAGGTGCAATCTCGGCTCACTGCAACTTCTGTCCCCTGGGTTCAAGCGATTCTCCTGCCTCAGCCTCCCGAGTAGCTGGGATTACAGGCGCCCACCACCATGACCGGCTAAACTGTGTGTTTTTAGTAGAGACTGGGTTTCTCCATGTTGGCCAGGCTGGTCTCGAATTCCTGACCTCAAGTGATCTGCCCACCTCGGCCTCCCAAAGTGCTGGGATTACAGGCATGAGCCACCGCTCCTGGCCTGTCCAGTTAGCATTTTTAACCCTTGCTCCATTTTCCTTTGCCACCGTTTAGGGTGATCTTAGGAAGGCAAACTGTTCTGACTATTAGCCAGGGCAGGGCCTAATTAGGAAGGCATACATATGATGCTTGTGGGCTGGGGACAAGATTTGGACGGAGACACAATATAGATAGAATGGATTCTAAATCTATGCAAATTGTTTGGGGCAAAAATTTCAACTCTTGAAAAACAGTGATCTAAGCTGCCGATATTTGAGTGCTTTCTGTGTGCCACTATTGCCTCCATCAACTCACTTAATCCTCACATCAACCCTGTGATGTATGTACTTTTAGGATTCCCATTTTACAAATAAGGAAACTGAGGCTCAGCGAGGAGAATTAATTCTTACGTAGTTAGTGAGGAACACAGTTGCAATTCAGAGTCACCTCATGTGGATTCCAGAACCTGAACTCATCCCATCCCCACTTGCAATTCGGATCTTTCCACAGTCATGGGTGGTGCAGAGCTGGAAAAATTCCTGCAGTGGACAACTCAGTGTGCTGACATTGCTGGCTGTGCAGCTTGATTCTCATCCTCTTAGACAGAGTGGGAAGGCAGCAGGCTTAGAGGGTAAGAGCCACACTGCCTGGCTGTCCTGGCTTCCCTGTGCCTCTGTTTCTTTATCTGTATAGTATAAATAATAACAATCTGACTTAATAGGCTTCTTATGAGGGTTAAAGAGAGACTGCATGTAAAACGTTAAAACTCGCCAGGCCCAAAGCAATGAATAGATGTCGGCAGATGTGAAGATCGTCTCTGCCCAGGCAAAAGCCAGGGATCTGGCTGACCTGTCCTCCAGCTGCCAGGGGATGCTTGTGAGGGGATCTGTAGCAGTTCTTTTTTGCGAGGCTGCTCTCTGGAGTTCTCAGAAGACTCCAATGTTACTGCTCACTGAACTCGCCCTTCCCAGCCTGTGTGTTTGCCTTAAAGCCCCTCGTTACAACACAGGGCAGACAGTCACACTGGCTTCTGTTCAGTGTGGACCTACTAGGAGCCTGGTCCAGGCATTCTCTCTGGTAGGACAAGTATCATTATCCCCATTTTGCAGATGAGGAAAAGGTTGAGCATGGAGATGGGAGCTGGCTGGTAAACTTTTCTTCCTGCCTTTTCCTCCACGGTTCATGCAGGGGCCCAGGAACCTTCGGTACACAGTTGGTGGTTGAAGCTTTGGAGGGCCAGGGACCCAGGGAGCAGCCCTCATCCCAGGACCCTTAGTCCCCAGATGGGCGGGATTGGTCGCCGCAGAACCTCAGCAGCTCTTGGGCTGCACTGCTCAATGGAACTTTCTGTGTGGATTGAAATGCTGTCTACGTGCGCTGTCCAATACAAGAGCCACTTACACATCAAACTGACTAGTGCGACCGAGGGACTAGCTTTTTAATTTTAATGAGTTTAAACGTCAAGAGGCACACGTGACTAGTGGCTACTATATTGGTCAGCACAGGTTGGAGGATGGGTTTTCTTTTTTTTTCTCTTTTTTTTTTTTTTTTGAGCCGGAGTCTTGCTCTGTCGCCCAGGCTGGAGTGCAATGGCGTGATCTTGGCTCACTGCAACCTCCGACTCCCTGGTTCAAGCAATTCTCCTGTTCCAGCCTCCCGAGTAGCTGAGCTTACAGGCATGTGCCACCACGCCCAACTAATTTTTGTAGACATGGGGTTCCACCATGTTGGCCAGGATGGTCTCTGTCTCCTGACCTTGTGATCCGCCCGCCTCGGCCTCCCAAAGTGCTGGGATTACAGGCTTGAGCCACCGCGCCCGGCCCGGAGGAGGGGTTTTCTGCAAAGGGAAGTATTTGTGAGAGCTGGCAGCACCTTGCTGGTGGCTTTGTTTCTCCTGTACCTGAAGATTAAGAGGAGGTCATATGTCAGAGCTGGTTTTACACTGATTCCCTCCCCGCCACTTCATGGAGAGAAGAGAGTGCCAAGTGACTGGAAGAATCCATGCATGCAGCTGGTGTTGCTTTTCTGCAAACACATCTACGTGGGGTGCCTGGGCCCGGCATGTGGAGAAAACCGCAAAAAGCAATGCAGGCACGTGTGTTGTCCAGAGAGGAGCAGGAATAGCAAGGGAAGGAAGACCTGCGGATTTTCCCTTCTCGCTAACCTGACAATAACACCCTGGTGTTAGTCTCTGGATTTCATTCGCCCAGGGAGAGAGTGTTGCATGAATTCATCAATGAATTCTTTTCACAGCTTACCAGTGTTTGTGTGACGCAGAGCCGGGATCATCAGAGAAGCTGAGGTTCTTATTTCCCAACAGAAATAAGTCACAGGCAGTGGAATAAAACAACCACCCAACGTCAAATCTTGTAGGGATCTTCCCATCTTTAGCCAAAACTGAGATTAAATTATCCAATTTGGAGCCTTTGGAAGAAAAATGGCTCTACTGGCTTTTCCTTCTGCCAAGAAAAAAGCTCTTCAGTTTGTCAGTTCCTTTATGAACTTGCTGTGTGTCTTAGGACAAGTTCCTTAATGTCTCTGAGCCCCAGTTTCCACACCTGACAAAGGCATATCTTGAAGGGGGATTGTAGAAATTTGATGAGACAAAAAGTGAGACTGGCTTTGGCAAGTAACAAAGCTCTGTTCACCCTTGAAAGTAGCCATGATATTGTGCAGAGGGAGGAGATTGGTGATTCTGAGCTGGGAGCAAGCCAGGGGTGAATTGCGGGCCATATACCCAGAATGATGGTATTTGTGGAATGAGAAGAAAAAAAATACCCCAGATCAGTAGGAAATGACTCTTTATTTTCCTTGACTGTCAACAGGACACCACAAGCACTGGAAAAGGAAAAAACAATAATAATCTTGTTCAAAATGTATCTCCAGGGGCCCTTGGAAAAGGCAGCCCTGCCCTCCTCCTAATTCTTGTCTCTGTGGGCCTGTGCCAGGCTCAGAGGAGCTGGAAGGCCCCTCTGGAGCTCTTCCCCCATGCCTGTGCCCCTTTCTGACTGCGTTAGGGGCATGAAGGATGATCTGGTGAGTCCACAGGGTAGCTGGGTCTCTCAGGGTTTCCGGGGTGCCCTCATACGGTCCCTGAGTCTGAGACCTCAGACATCATGGGCTTACTGTCCCGGTGGGTCGGGGCAGCAGCTTCACTGCTGGGCTCTAAGGGGTGTGACTGCTGCATGTTTCCACCCGCGTGTGTGCATGTGTGTGTATGCGTGTGTGTGTGTGCATGTGTTTGTGTGCATGTGTTTGTGTGTGCATTTGTGTGTGCATGTGTTTGCGTGTATGTGTGCATGTGTTCGTGTATGTGCATGTGTGTGTGCATGTGTTTGTGTGTGCATGTTTGTGCACGCGTGTATGCATGTGTTCGTGTGCGCATGTTTGTGTGTGCACGTGTTTGCGTGTGTGTACATGTGTTCGTATGTGTACGTGTGTGCGCGTATGTGCATGTTTTTGTGTGCATGTGTGTACATGTGTCCGTGTATGTGCATGTGTGTATGCATGTGTTCGTGTGTGCATGTGTGTGTATGCATATGTTCGTGTGTGCATATGTTTGTGGTGTGTGCGTGTGTGCATGTTTGTGTGTGTATGTGTTTGTGTGTGCATGTGTTTGTGGGTGCGTGCGTGTGCATGGGTGTGTGTGCATGTGTTCATGTGTGTGCATGGGTGTGTATGCATGTGTTCGTGTGTGTGCGTGTGCACACTTGCTGTGAACTATGGGAGAACACAAAAGAACATGGGATGCCAGATGTTTAAGTAAACCTGGAACCTTATCAGGCAGAGTGAGATACCCGAAAAGATGATGCCATGAGGCTTAGAACCCTCCGTCTCCCTCTGAGCCACAGCTTCCTCATCTGAAAAGTGGGGCTGCTAGTGGCTAATTCACAGAGTTGGAGAACAGGTCCATGTAGGGCCAGGAGGACAAATCATAGCCAGGACAGGGTGACGTGGTGAGGCTGTCATCCTAAAGTTGGCTTCCTCTTGTGGATCCCTTTAGGAGATGTCATTTTTGTGTTTGAAGCTGGAGTTTTCCTTCTACCTGGGTCCCCTCTTCTCCTGGGGGCATCAGTGCAGTCTGTCCTGAGACTTCTCTCCAGACCCTCAAGAAATGAAGGCTAGCCTGGTTCCCATGGCCTGGTGTCCAGTCTGCTGCTGTGTCAAGCCTGGTTTGAGTAGTGGCCCCCCGAGAGACCCCGTTCCCTCTGAGTTTGGGGAACTGAGCCTGGGGGTGGTTTTCTCCCCTCACACCACTGAAAGGGGGCAGGGGCATCACCAGTGGGGAAGTGCCCTGGACGTAGTGCTAGCCCTTGGCAGACTCCAGCACACACCTAGGGTGACAGCCGTGGAGCCAATCTGCTCCTCCCACTTTGGGGGGTAGCCGGGGAGATATGCCTGAAGTGCATCCACAATAACTTTATGCACAAGTTTGAACTAATTGGCTCATCTGTTTAATTAATAATGGATACGCCAGGTCCCCTGAAGAGGCTGGAGAGCATCCATCTGTCCCCCCACATGGGGAGGCTGGAAGCCTTGGCAATGATTCCGGAGCAAGTAGGGTATTTGTTTCCATTCTGAATAATGGCCGCCCTGATGCCACCCACCCCACCTCCTTCTCCTGGGCACTGGGAGGCACTCAGAGGCGTCCTAGTCACTTCTTCTGTGGACTGTCTCCTCCTCCTGGTCCCTTCTGTGTCCCCAGGCTCCAGGGAGCCAGTCTCTAAGGTCTGGGCATCTGCTCTGGGAAGAGGGCATGGGCTCCGGGAGCAATGTGCAGTGGACAGTGGCGTTGCCAGAGAGGGCTCACGGAGGGCTCGTGGCCAAGGGCAGCAGTGAAGCTCCCTGGCTGTAGCACTCAAGGCACCCTCGCTTCTTGGCTGTGTGACCTCGACAAGCCATTTCACCCAGCGAGCTTCGGTTTATCACAGCACTCACAGCAGATGATGGTTTGCCAGCAGTAAATTTGGGGCTAGTATTTTATTTGTTCATTCAAAAATACTTATTGAGCACCTACAGTGGGCTGCAGACAATGTCCTGGATAGGGGGGTGCAGCAGTGGACAGAAGCCCCTCCTTTGGGGAGCTGAGACTCTAGTAGGAGAGGCAGACAGTTGAATAGGTATTCAATGTCAATTTATAGACAATATTTGTATGTTATATAAATATTATATAATTTCATGTGCATAATTAAATCTATATTTCTTATTGGCTCATATATTAATTATATATATCTACATAATAGTCCTGAGAAATTCAGTGAGTGATGCCGAGGGAAGCTGTTTTGGGTGCAGGTCAGGGACACCTCTGTGAGGGGTAACATTTAAACAGTGTTGAGGAAGTGAGGGAACAGCCTGGAGCATCTGCGGGGACAGTCTCAGGCAGAGGGGACCGCAGGCACGCACGGCCTGGAGCAGCCAGGGGCTGGTGAGTCCCAGGGCTGGAGCCAAGTTCACTGGGGCTGAGTGGAAGGAGGTGAGTGGGGGTGGCCAGGGAAGGTCATGAGGGGCCTTGCGGGCACTTGAGTGTGGTGTCTGTCTTGCTGACTGCCTGGCACATAGTAGGTGCTACCTAAGTGTGCTTCCCTTCACCCACTGTTTCATTAGAGCTTTCTCAGTGGCAGACCTTGCGCAGGGCGGTGGGAATTCAGAAAGGAGCCGGGGCCTCTCCATCATGGGCTTTGGTGGAGCTGTGTGGAGTCATGTAGAAACCAAGAGGTTTCTGTGCCCCTCTGATCCTCACTCAGTGGGGTTCCTCCTGGAAGAGGTGATACCTCAGTTAGCTCTTCAGGGAGTGGACCTCCACCCCGGGGAAGTAGCCTGGGAAGGATGTACTGAACAGAGTGGACGAACAGTACCTGCCAAGACCAAGAGGTGGGAGAGAGTGTGGCTTGTGGGGCAAGGGCTGGCAGTGACTGTGGCTGCAAATCCAGGGTTTGCAGGAGGATGGGGGGCCACAGGAGCTGAGGCTGGGGAGTGGCCCAGTTCCTGCAAGGCGTCTCGTGTGACTCAAAGTCAAGTTGTCCCAGAAACAGACCCTGAGATGTGATATGCTCCCAGGGGGAAGGGGAGGGAGCCGGGAAAATGGGAAGGAAAGGGAGACAGTGAAACAAGGCTGAGATCCTAGGCCAAGCCCTGCGGGGTCTAGGGTGTCTGTTGTGCCTCAGAGTTTGTACCCCACCTCCTGGGTTAAAATGATTCTCATGCCTCAGTCTCCCAAGAAGCTGGGCTGACAGGCGTGTGCCACCATGCCCACCTATTTGTACCACATTGTGGCAAGGGAGCTGTGCTTTCCTATCCCACGCCTGCTGGTCATTGGCTGAGGAGGTGGGGAGGCTCAGAGCACTTCTGACTTTTGCTTATGGAGCAGAGCCACTCCAGGGACTCAAGGGCCGCCTGCTGAAGAAGAGTCCTAGGTGCAGGAGTTAGGAGCAAATGTACTCAGAAACGCACCAGGCATCAGAAGGGAAATGGCTGAGCTAAGGTGACCAGCCCTCCCAACGTGCCAGTGACCCAGGGGTTTCCTGGAAGTAGGATGCTGAATGCTAAAGGCAGGATGTTTGGTCATCCAGAGCAGCAACGGTGTTGCTACACAGAGCTCACCTTTTTCAACCTCAGTTTTCTTTTCTGTAAAATGGGGATTATAATAGAGCCAACCTTGTGGGGATGCTGGTGAGAGTCACCACATGTTACCTTGGTGCATTGCCAGGAATGCTTGCTCTCTAAGCCCTCCTCTCCACTTGCCAGGCACTGGGCGACCCCAAGGCTTGGAATGATGAAAGCAGACATTTCCAAAGCTGGGGAACGTCCTCCTGTTCTTTACCTTCCCCTGCGTTCCCTTCCCATCCCTTCCCCAGCCGTTTGACAACTGCCCAGGAGCTGAGGCCCTGGAGAGGAGGAGGCTGTGTCTTTAAGTGTTCCGAACAGCACTGAAATGTTATGACAGTGCATCTCACAAGGGATGCCGTTTCCACGGCAACCTCACTCTAAGATAAGCAAGCCGCCTGTATTTTTTTCTGAAAGGTTGAGGAACGGGGGTGGGGGGAGTTAGGCGATCTGTCAGCGGGTGGGACTTGAAAGCAAGAGCCACATCCATTAATCCTTTAGCTCCGATCGTGTTATCCAGGAATGAGCCATTAGAGGAGGGAGAAGCAGGGCCCCTTCCCCTGGCACCGTGTCTCGTGAACTCGAGTAGGGGCTACCTCTGGACGCATGGCAAGAGGGAGAGAGAGAAAGAACCATGGTCAAGTTTTGTCTGAGAAACTGCAGCCCTCTAGCCTTTACCAGGTTCACCCCTACCAAGTGTTTCCTGGTATCCAGAGAGTACCTGGCCAAAAGAACCTGGAGCTTCACACATGTGTGGTTGTGTGTGTGTGTGTGTGTGTGTGCACGTGTGGATGCATGCGTGTGTAGAGCCCAGGGTCTTTGGTATTAAGAACTCAGGCTCTGGCCGGGCGTGGTAGCTCACACCTGTAATCCCAGCACTTTGGGAGCCTGAGGCAGGTGGATCACCTGAGGTCAGGAGTTCAAGACCAGCCTGGGCAACATGGAGAAATCTCGTCTCTACCACAAATACAAAAATTAGGTGGTTGTGGTGGCACACACCTGTAATCCCAGCTTCTTGGGAGGCTGAGGCATGGGAATCATTTGAACCCGGAAGGTGGAGGCTGCAGTGAGCTAAGATCTCACCACTGCACTCCAGCCTGGGCAACAGAGCAAGACTCTGTCTCAGGAAAAAAAAAAGAGAGAACTCAGGCTCTGTTCTGAGATGTAAGTTCAAATTCTGGTCCTATCAGCGGCTGGGGTATTGGATAAGCTACTTAACCTGCTGAGCCCTCAGCTTCTTCATCTATTAATGGGCATAATAATGAAAGCACCTGTCTGATGAAGTGGGTATGAGGACTTAAGAGAGAATGAATGTATGTGACTAACGGTGCCCAGCACAGTGCCTACTCCATAGTAGGTGCTTAATGAATGCTAGTTATTAACATGCATTTTCATTAACTGAATCAATGGGAAAAATGATGCCAGCTTGGTTGAAGCATAAAGAGGGGGTCCTCACTGGCTTTAGGCAGACATCGGCATTGTCCAAGACCACCTCAAAGACCTGCTGCCATTTCTACCATTGGAACCCACACCCCCACCCCCCCCGCCCCCAGGGTCTTCCCATCATACCTAGAGTCAGATCTAAGTTCCTTATCGTGGCTGGCTCCTGCCAGCCTCATCCTCACCACCTGGGCTCCTTCAACAAGCTGGGCCAGTTCCTGTCCTCATGCCAGCTGCTTCTCTTCCTGGGACCACTCTTCCCTCACTGGCCCACTCCAGCATGGAAGGGTTTGACGCCATCCAAGGGCTGCTCCCTCATCCCCTGGTCCTGAGGTTGGCATCAGGTGATGTGTAAGATGCCTGCCCTGGAGCTTCCCTGCCTGGGTTCAGATTCAACGTCCCACTGCCTGCCCCAGTCATAGTAAGCCAGATGGTTTCTCTAAAGCTCAGCTTCCTCATCTGCAGAGTGGTCATGATGGTATCCTACCTCCACTCATCCAAGCAGTAGGGCAGTGGGGGTGCAGGAAACCAGCTGGGAGGCTACTGCAATAGTCCAAGCGAGTTCTGGCGGTGGCCAGCCTGACACACAGGTGTGAGGATCAGGCATGCACTGGACTACCAGGGATGAGCTCATACCCACTCACTGCCACACCGTTACTCCTGCCACTTCTGATTGTCTAAGCTTCTGGGGCCCAGACCCCATTTTCTGCCCCAGGAGCTGGAAGAAAGGATACATTTCATTCACCAGACCCCGCTGGAGGCTTGACCTCTCAGAACCTGACTGGCTTCCATGTGGTTTGGGACCTTGGGGTGTATAGGCATGAGATGCATTGTGCCCTGAGCCCACTGCCGGCTGGCACCAAGGAACTTTGGAGGCTTTGGGGTGATCTGGGACTAGCCAGGGCTCCCTGCTCCCAGGCCTGCTAAATGTGGAGCTGTAGCCTGCAGACACAGCCTGTCACTGTCACTACCTGCCCCAAACCTCAGGGGTGAGCCATGGCTGTGAATGCACTTTCTATTCCTTTTTTGTGCCCTTTGGCCTCCCTGTGGTCCCTCCGTTGCCCCTTCCATGCCACATCATGACTGCATCGCACTCATTTGCCCCAGCGTTCAGGAGACGCTTTGCCCACATCTGCTTTTACAGAACAGCAAGCTGAGATGTCACAGGATGGCAGGAAGAGGAGAAAATGGAGGCTCCTGGTTCTTTGCTAATTTATTTTGACAACTGTAATTTCATTTTAATTATTTATGATCATTCTTCAGAGTTCACTGGCAAGTGACCTGAGGTGTATGTTTTGTGCAGTGGAGAAGCCATGGCAGTGGGAGATTGGTTTTCAGTTTTTATGATATTTTTGCTGATTCATGGGAAATGGATGGCAGGGTCCCCTGCCCCACTCCTGTGGGTTCCTCCACCACCACTGAAGAATGCTTCTCCCTTCACGCGGTGGAGATAAAAGCAAGAACCTGGAGCTCAGGGTTGGTCGTGGGGACTGGTGGAGTCATCGTCCCTGTTTCCAGCTGGGTTTCTTCTCCTTGGAGAGGCAACACCTCTCCGGGTGTTGCCTGCACATGGTGCCCAGAATGGAACCCAGCATGTCAAAGTAGGGAGAATGTTGGTGACTACAGGTCTCCCCCCATCCTTGTTTTATGCACTAGGGAACTAATGACCTGAGAAGGACAAGGATAGCCTCAGTCACACAGCAACAACCAAAATGCAGACCTGCTGAGCCCGGGCCAGCCTGAGCCTACCCACCCTCTGTGTGTCCTCTAGGCTCCTGCCCTGGCTGGAGCAGGGTGTGTAGGTATCTGTTCACATGCATATTCCCAGCCCCCAGGCCTGAGTCTGCAAGGACTTTCTCAAGCAAATGATCACCCACGTTGAGACACTGGCTTAGAGGGTATGTTCAGAACTGTAGCTTCTTGAAGGCCGTGGCTGGTGGGTTTCCTATGGTGTTGGCTTTGAGGGTTCTGAGAACATTGTCCTGCCTCTGAGTAGCATCCTCACCCAACTTCAGGTATTACAGAACCTGAAATCCTACCTGTGGAGATTTTTTCCTTTGGAGATAAGCATCACCTTCCATATTCTGGATGTTCCTAGGAGGAGTGACTCATTGAGGCCACAAGAAATCCGTAGTAACAACCCCTCATGTCTGTTGAGTAGGTTAGACCCTTGGCTTATCTGATTTCTCACAACCCAAGAGGCAGACAAAGCAAAGACTCTTTCTGCCCATTTTACAGATGAGAACCGAGAGGCTCCAAGAAGTTGATGCCCCTAAAAGTCATGTGGCCAGTGAGTTCACAAACCAGACTCTGGACATTTGAGCCCCCACTGTAGCCTGATGAGGTGGGGTGTTAGGGAATAGAAGAGACTGAGAGGCCAGGTGAGTGGGTGAGGGAATGAGAGGGGAAAGGCTTTGGTGGGGGCCACGGTACCCACCATTATTATTTATAGGATAGATCTGGTGGGACTTTCTGAGCAATGTGAGGGATGATGGCGGGGTGGGGAGGAGTATGGAGACTGATGAATGGATTCTGTGCCTGAGCACCTGGGAACCAAGTCCTGCCATTAATGAAAATGGGGGTGGGAGCAAACACACCTGCAACGAATGCCTCCTTGGTGAGACTCAAAGATTCTTAAGGACCAGTTCTGTGCCACATTCATCATTTGATTATCCTTGTGTCTAGCAAAGGCACTGATGGGATGAGATTCTCAGGAATGGTTTGTCAAGAGCAGACGTGAATGGGGGAGGGGAAAGAGCTCCTAAAGGCATGAAAGTGAAAAAAATTCGGGAGGAATTAACACTCTCCTGCCTCAGGTGAAGCGACCTCTGGCCTTTCTCTAAGTGGGTGACATAGAGCACTAATGCTTGGCCCTAAACAGTTGCTCAGCAGAAAAGTTTAGGAACGAGTGTGTACTCTGCCTCCATTTCTAGAGGGTCAAGACGCTCGTTGGGTCAAATAAAGGCTCTGATAAGTTCTGCACAAAGAAGCCTGTTTAACTTTGGGTAAGCCAGCATTTCCCAGACTTCAGGGACCACAGTGCCTTTTTTTGTTGCTGAGGTTATTAGCATCTGAACACACTTCTAGAAAGGCTCTTCAGGCCAGCCTCCCCGCTGTGTGCTCAGTGGCTGGCCATCCCTGAAGAGGTTCAGAGAGGCCCGTGCCCTCCCACACTCAGCTCTTAGGAAATCACTATCTGCTGTTGAGGATTATTCTGAAGATGGTACCATCATTAGCATCATAATAGCAGCTTCACTTACCCAGTCCTTAAACTCCGAGCAATGTGGCGAGCAGCTTTCCTGCGTCTTTCATGTAAGGCCCACAGCAGCCCTGTGACGTGGGTACTGTCATCACCATCCTCATTTCACAGACAGGGAAAGACGGGGAAAGACGGGGAAAGATGGGGAAAGCAAGGCTTGGAGGATTAAGTCGCTTGTCCAAGATCACACAGCTGGAAAGTAGCAGAGCCAGATGTAGCCAGAGAAAAGCTCCGGTGCATTCCTTCCCCCAGGCCTAACCACTGCCCTGTCCTGTGAGGGACTTGGTAGCCTCCCCCATCTGGCCCAGACCGTGGCTAAGCCACTCCGGGGGCCCCAAATTTGGTGTTTGCATTGCTAGCTTCAGTCTGGACCCCCCCTGGGCAGCCCTCACCCCCTGCCCTCCCCTCGGCCTTCCTGGAACTGATGCTGAGTATATTAGAAACCCATGGAATTGGAGAGTTTTAAACAGGAAACTGGTATAATTTTGGTCAGGAGCTCAGGCTAGAGTGAGGAAGCTCTGCCAGGCACAGCCACATCCAAAAGAAATAGAGGGAGGGTTTAGAGTTTCCAGTTTGTGCATTTCAGGGATATGAAGACAGATAAAGGAGTTGTATTCAGCCCTGTCCAGGCTTGACTGTCTTTTGTTTTTCTTGTCTCCCAAGTCCCTCTTTATTGAATCTGGTGAGACTGAGGCCAACTAGGGGACCCAGGGCAGTGAAGCTTCATCTCATGGGATTTATCCCCACCCCCACCCCGCCTTTGTGACTTTTTGTGTCATGCTCTGCACCCCACCCCTTCCCAGGCAGTGCCGCCCCCTCCTCACCCTTGCCCTCCCTCGTTTTTTGTTCCTCTGGGAGCTCCCCAGAGAGTGGGCCACTGCGGGGGCCATTGGTGCAGAGAGGACACAATGGAAGTCTTGTGAAGCTGTGGGCTTCTCCTGCCCCCTCCCCAGGGGCCTGTCCAACATTCCTCAGCCTTGCCCGAGACCTTCTTGAACCCTTGTCCCCTTGGAAAACCAGACTAAACTGGTCTTATGGGGAGACGGTTTTTGTCTGCCTAAGGAGCCTGTCCCGCACCCCACCCTAACTTCGGAGCGGCCACTGCCCTTGCACACCCTATACCATGGTCCAAATGACACACCCACAACACCGTGCCGACCTCGGATTTAAAAGTTTTATTAGATTAGCAAGTTCATTCTTCACTCAGCTCTCCCCAGCCCCCATTCAACTGCATTTCAATTCCACAAACATCTGTTAGCCCTCCAAGTAAGGGAGAACGTCAACGAGCCGGCAGTAGCTCCCGGTGGAAGAGGGCACTGTGGTGGGGGGACTAGAAGGATGACCCTCCCAGGCCTATTGCGTGGGGCACAACATCGACTGGGTGTTTATTATGTGTCAGCGATGATCTCTGTGGTCACAGCAACCCCATGAGGTAGGTGCTACTATTTTCCCTTTCTATGAAAAAGGAAACTGAGGCATGAGGAGTGATGACCCATTCCCAGGGTTACAGTCAGGAAGTGGCAGAGCCAGGATTTGAACCCAGGCAGACTGCCTTCAGAGTTGCTCTTAACCACCCATGCATTTATTAGAATGCTTGGCAAGTATTTATTTATTTATTGAGACAGAGTGCAGTGGCATGATCTCGGTTCGCTGCAATCTCTGCCTCCTGGATTCAAGCAATTCTTGTGTCTCAGCCTCCCGAGTAGCTGTGATTACAGGTGCACACCACCACGCCCGGCTAATTTTTTTTGTTTGTTTTGTTTTTTTTAGTAGAGACAGGGTTTCACCATGTTGGCCAGGCTGGTCTCAAACTTCTGACCTCAGGTAATCCACCTGCCTCGGCCTCCCAAACTGCTGGGATTACAGGTGTGAGCCACTGTGCCCAGCCTGGCAAATATTTATTGAGCCAGGTACTCTCTGCCACTAGAACAGCCTCTCCCCAGGGCACACGCTTTAAGATTCACAACATACATTCAGACCACAGTCTTCAGGATGACTGTGCAGGTATTAGAGGACCCATTTTGATGATGGAGAAACTGAGGTTCAAAGGAGTGAAAGGTATTGCCAGAGGCCCTAGAGCTGGTGGATCTGGCAGATCTGGGATTGGAGCCTCTTCTTCCTCACTTACATCTCAACTGAGCCCTCAGCTCCGTGTCAGGACTAAATACCTGTGCCGTAAATGAAAGCCTGGTTACCTGCAAGAGACCAGGGCTGGGTGAGCCCCTCTGTCTGGGTAAGAACGGGCCACCTGGTTCAGGGCTTTCCCTGGCTGTATGAAGTTCCCCTTCCATAGGGCCTGTATTTGTGCAGTGATGGGAGGGTTTGCTCAAAGCTCATTTGCAGCTGTTCTCTGCCAGAGCCCCTTTCTGGGCTGTGCAGTAGGATGCCTGGTGACACCTGTTTGCAGAAGTTTCTGGTCTCCCTACCTGGAACTAATTTGGCCCAACCCTCTCGTAGTCTCTTCCTGAGAAGGGGGCTTCCTAGGATTGGGGACGGGTGGGGGCAGGGACTTCTCAGGCAGTCAGTGGGGTCACAAATCGGGCTAATTGCAAAGCTTCCTTCCACAGAGGCACAGTGTCTGCCCAGAAAGTCTGTCTCCTGGGAAAAGGCCAAGAGGACACAATGAGTCTTTACCATGCAGGGGCCTGACCCACAGCCCAGAGCTGCACAGTCTGACAAGGGCAGAAGCAGGACCAAGCCTCACATCTTCTGACCCCCAGGCTGAAGCTTTTTAAACTGCACAGTTGTCCCTCCATATCTATGGACGAATGGTTGTATGGATGCTAAAATCTGCAGGTGCTCAAGGCCCTTAGAGGATTTTCTTATTTATTTATGTTTAAATAGCTTCCAAATCAGGATTGTCGGATTGTTGGGGCTGAGCAGCTGGTACATAGGGGTTCATTATGGTATTCTCTGTGTGTGCTTGAAAACTTCCAAAAGTTAGAGTTCACGTGATAAACTAAATGTTACCACTTCAGAAAGGCTTTTGCAGAACAAAAATTTAGATTGCCATTCTCTACAGCCCCTGCTTTGCTTCCTCCATAGAAGTTACCCTAACGTCAGGTTCTTTTCTTATCTGTCCCTGTCTGTCTCTGTCTCTGGAGTGGAGCTTCCTATGTTTGCTTCATTTATAGGTATCTCCTTATCTGCCAGCACAGAGCTGGGCATACAGAAGGTACCCAGTACATACCTGTGGAAGGAAATAATATCCACATAGCATCCAGAGAAACCACACTAGCTTCAAGGATTTGGTGGGGAATCATGGGAAAAAATGAAAAAAATATCTTCATTAAGTTAGCAGTGCCTCAGGGCGGTGGTTAAGAGCTCCAAAGACAGAAGGAAACTGCCTCATTTGAATCCCAGCTCCGTTTTCCCAGTGACCTTGGGGGAGTTACTAGCCTTTTCAAGCCTTTATCTCTTCACCTGTAGAATGGTGGCAATAACAGTTCTAGCTGCCAGCTTTAGTGGCTCATGCCTGTAATCGCAGCACTTTGGGACTCTGAGGTGAGAGGATCAATTAAACCCAGGAGTTTGAGACCAGCCTGGGCCACATAGTGAGACCCTGTCTCTACAAAAAATAAAAAACATCAGCTGGGCGTGGTGGTGTCCACCTGTGGTTCCAGCTACGCGGAAGGCTGAGGTGGGAGGATTGCTTGAGCCTGGGAGGTCAAGACTGCAGTGAGCCATGGTCAAGCCACTGCACTCCAGCCTGGGTGACAGAGTGAGACCTTGTCTCGAAAATAAAAAGATTCTAGCCATCAGTGTTCAAGAACGTCATCATCCATGCACTTCCCTGCTAGGTCTTAGACCTACCTCACTGGGAAGCACATTAGGACCTGGAGAATCTCTCCTCAAGCTGGAAAAGGCAATAGAGGGGGAGTTTGGGGAATGGACAGTGGAATACAGCAGCCCCTGGGGGTCTTTGATGGGTCAGGAACCCTGCAGGAGAGGAAACAGCAGACAGACACAAAGCCTCTGAGATGGGTTCTGGGACCCAGAGAAGCGAAGCACAAAGTGGTTGAGGTGGGTGCGGGGGAGAGCTGTGGGAGATGAAGTGAGGGGGTAGTGGTGGGGGCTGCAGGGCCTTGAAGAGTTTGGGTTTTATTCTAAGTGCAATGAGAAGCCTTCAGAGAGTTTTAAGCAGAGAAGCTCCAGGTTCTAATTTGCATTTTAAATAAATCCCTCTGGCTGCTGCATGGAGAATGGATTATTGGAGCAAAAGTAGGAGCCAGAGACCAGAGAAGATAGAAGTCAGGGCTGCCTCCCCAGCCCCCACTGGATGGAGCAGACGGGAGTGGGGGGCTGGGAAGCACTGCACACACACACACACACACACACACACACACACAGAGCCTCTGGCGGAGTGGGCTCAAGAACTGGGGGAGAGGTGGCTGGGGCTGCAGGTGGTAAAGGCTATGGGTGGGGACTCCAGGGCCTCTAGATGAGAGGTCCAGTTTGTCCTAACTGGTTCCCAAAATGCTGGGATGGAAGAGGAAATAGTGAAAGCAAAAAGATACAAAGGGCTTTACTAGAGAAGCCTTCCTTGGAGTCTGCTCGACCCATTCCTTTTATTATTGTTGTTCGGAGTATTGCTCTGATTTTAACATTGAGCTGCTCTGATAAACAGGTGCACCAGCTCCAAGATGGTGGGGACAGTGGAGGGACCCGTGTTTGGGGAGCGTCATGGCAGAGGCATGGGGCACAAGTGAACCTTTCACTCACTACCCATTGATTGAGGGCCTGACACATTCCAGGCCCTACTAGGTGTTAAAAGTTATTCACTGGTCTATGAAACCAAGCTTCTGTCCTCTAGGAATTCAGCCTAGTAAGAAAAGGGAGTGTATGCAGACCACAACACAAGTGAGTGTTCGTGGGTGTGAACAGGGCAGGAGCAAAATTTTCTTGAATGCTGAATTTGGATTTAATTGTTCTGTCATGAGGAGTCTGAAGGTTTTGGATCAGGCCAGTGGTCTGGACATATGGCTCTGAGAGAGGGTAGAGGAGGGACTGAAGAAGTGAGAGACTGCAACAAGTTGTCTGCTGCAAGGATCCAAGGAGTAGAAGCTGCCGCCCTGGAGTGGAGCAGGGGACGCTGGGGTGGAGATGAGGGGCTGATGCAGGAAGTAGCAGGACAACTCTATAGGACTTTGCAATGAATTGGATGGGGCAAGAACAGAAATGCTCTGAGTCTCTGTGTATTTGAGCTGAGATGCTTAGATGATTGAGGCTACTAAGAAAAATGGTGGGAACTCAGAGGATAGAGGAAAAGCTAGTGAGAGGGGCCAGAGAGATGATAAACTCAGCTTAGGGCAAAAATGTTATGATTCTTACTCCATCAGCCTGCCGACATGAAAACCCCATTCCAGCAGTATTCTCTCAGCACTTGGATGGAAGTTTGACCAGCATTTATTACACCTGAAAAATAAGAATGAAATGTCACCAGCTCACTGAGCCTGCCTGTGCTGTTTATCCGATTACATTGCTGTTCATCACTACTTTGCTGCTTTGTCTCTTTCTGCTCCTGGATGGTAAATTTCTTTTCTTTTTTCTTTTTTTTTTCCCCCTGGAAACAGTCTCACTCTGTCACCCAGAGCTGGAGTGCAATGGTGCGATCTCAGCTCCCTGCAACCTCCACCTCCCGGGTTCAAGCGATTCTCCTGCCTCAGCCTCCAGAGTAGCTGGGATGATAGGCGTGTGCCACCACACCCAGCTAATTTTTGTATTTTTAGTTTCACCATGTTGGCCAGGCCAGTCTCGAACTCCTGACCCCGTGATCTGCCTGCCTTGGCCTCCCAAAGTGCTGGGATTACAGGCGTGAGCCACCACGCCCAGCCAGTAAGTTTCTTGAGGGCCACAGGCAGAGGCCACATCAGTTCTTTTTTGACTTCTGTAGACCCAGGATACAGCACAGTCAGCACCTGGCAATGGATAAGTTCAACAAATACTTGTGGACTGAAGGAAGGAAAGGAGGGAGGGAAGGAGGGAGGGAAGGAGGGATGCCTTATCCATCTCAGTTCAGCACAGAGCCTGGCCCTCAGAAGCTCTGTAACTAACATTTTGGGACCGGCGAGCAGCGATGAGGGATTCTTGGCAAGCTGAGGTTTTCAGAGCTCCCCTCTGGTAGCTGCTGTGCTTGCAGGGGTGTGTTTATCTTTAAGGTCTGGATCTAAATTTTTCTTTCAAGTCCAAAGGCTTTTACAAACCCCAGCCTAAAACAACAACTGGATTGCATTTCTGAGGAGGAAGGGTGGGGGTGGGGAGAGAAGGAGGAGAAAGCAAGAGAACCTCTCCACTTCCCACCCCGTAATGAGTTCCGAGATGGAGGTAGAGCTAGAAAAACAGAACAGGCTGTTTAAGTGAGACAAGCAAGAAGCCCAGCCCCCTGGGGAGGGCCTGGGGAGGATGCAGAGAAGAAGTCAGTTGTGGAGAAATAATAGATCTTCTCCTGGTCGGCTGTTAGCAGGGCAGCTGCGGCCGCCCTTGGTGGGGGGAATCAGGAGTGACTGTCTGGCTACCTTGTTAGTGGGAGGGGGTCCTCCCAACCATGGGTGGGAGCAGCCGGCACTGGACACTGCCCAGCAGAAACAGAGCTGGTTATCGCTTTTCATAAAGACTGGTCATTTTCATAAAGACTAATCAATGCCTGGGTGAGTCTCCTTGGCAGAAAGAAAGGCAGCTCTAAATGGGAGCGGCAGATGCGTGCATCTGTGTGCATCTGTAGGGAAAGCCAGGGAGAACGTACAGGGGGATGTGGCTAAAGACAGGTGGCATTCCTGGCCACATTTCACAGCTCTTCGTGCTGCAGAAGTAAATACATATGTAAGCTGCTTCCACAGAGGCATTCTCTGGGTGCTGGTAAATCAGGGAAGGTTTGTTGGGAAGGGTCTTGATGCCTAACCTCATATTCTGGCTCTAGTTTCCAGGAAGCCCCTGTTCCCCTCAAGATGAGATTGGGGCCCTGGGCCAGGGAGGTTGAGTTCGAGTCCCGTGCTGAGCTTTACTAATAGTGGGATCTCAGCTCAGTCACACGGTCTCCCTGGCCATCCGTGTTTGCCTTCTGTATTAATCTGCTAGGGCTGCTGCAATGAACACCCACAAACTGGGTGGCTCAAAACAAAAGATGTAATCTCTCACAGTTCTGGAGGCTAGAAGTTCAAAGTCAAGGTGCTGGCAGGGTCGCACTCCCTCTGAGGCCTCCAGGGAAGAATCTCTCCTCACCTCTTCCAGCTTCTGTGGGTTGCTGGCAATCATTGGCATTCCATGGTTTGTAGACGCATCACTCTAATGACATGGCCATCTTCCCTCTCTCTGTGTCTGTCTCTCTGTGCCTCCTCTCCTCTTATAAAAACACAGTCATTGAATTTATTGCCTACTCTAATCCAATATGACCTCAACCTCATTAACGACCTCCGCAGAGATTCTTTCCAAATAAGATCGCATGCAGAGGTTTTGGGTGGACACACATTCTGAGGGAACACTATTTTTTTTCCTTTTTTTTTTTTTTGGAGTCTCGCTCTATCCCCCAGGCTGGAGTGCAGTGGTGCAATCTTGGTTCACTGCAACCTCCGCCTCCCGGGTTCAAGTGATTCTCCTGCCTCAGCCTCCCAAGTAGCTGGGATTACAGACACCTGCCACCACACCCAGCTAATATTTGTATTTTTAGTAGAGACAAGGTTTTGCCATGTTGGCCAGGCTGCTCTCAAACTCCTGACCTCAGGAGATCCACCTGCCTCAGCCTCCCAAAGTGCTGGGATTACAGGCATGAGCCACTGTGCCTGGCCAATATTTAAAGCATTTTTATGCTGTATGAAGTCAAACATATGTAGTTCCTAAACAATTATTATGTGCCTGTTGGGTGTGTAGTGCTGGAGAAGCACACAGATAAGGACGACACTGTTCCGGATTTGCCAGCCTCATTCCTAACAAGCCAACTTAAGCTCAACTTGCACTAGATCTGTTAGAATGGGCGGGGTGGGTCCAAGAAGCCAAACTTTGCCCCAGAAATGTAACTGCTTAAGGACAACACCTGTAGTGTTTGTATGATACAACCTCAGACTTGCTTAGATGTTTGAAGGAAATTGTGAAAGCCCTTTTTTCAGTGTTACTTGTTCCACTATAAAAATCTGTCTAACTCATCTTGGGGCTGAAAGAACATTTTCTGATTCCAGAGACTCTCTCCAACAATTGTTGGAACGTTGGTTGAATAATCTAGGAAGTCTTTGGCAGATCTAAATCAAACATAACTTTTCGAGCTGGTTCCTTCAACACCTCCAGAGCAGGGAGGAAGTATATTAGCAATAAGAGGCATGCAGTATGTCAGACAATTTTAGGTGGCACTCCGATGAACTGGAACGCTTTTTATTTCAATGGTTATATAGTTATCTGAGTATTTGATGAAGTATATTTAGCACATAAAACCCATGGTTTCCTGAACAGTGCTGCTTAAGACAAAGTTTAAAAAATGAGTTGGGTTTAAGTCATTTGAAAGAAACAGATTCAGTAAAGGACAGTACAAGCCAGGGACAGTGGCTCACACTTGTAATCCCAGCTACTTGGGAGACCGAAGTGGGAGGATCACTTGAGGCCAGGAATTGGCATCCAGCCTGGTTAAGTAGCGAGACCCTGTCTCTTAAGAAGGAAAGAGGCCGGGCATGGTGGCTAATGCCTGTAATCTCAGCACTTTGGGAGCCCGAGGTGAGTAGATCACTTGAGGTCAGGAGTTCGAGACCAGCCTGACTGACATGGTGAAACCCTGTCTCTACTAAAAATACAAAATTAGCCAGGTGTGGTGTGCACCTGTAGTCCCAGCTACTTGGGAGGCTGAGGCAGGAGAATTGCTTGAATCCGGGAAGTGGAGGTTGCAGTGAGCCAAGATCGCACCACTGCACTCCAGCATGGGCACAAGAGTGAAACTCTATCTCAAAAAAAAAAAAAAAAAAAAAGAAAAGAAAAAAGAATAGCACAGATGGGATACAGAGAGGGTAAAATGAGTGAATGAAGGTGGTATTCAGTGGGTGTGGGTATTGCAAAATTCCTGGGGGGAACTCAAGTTTGGGAATCACTGGTTGAGTGGATTAGAGACTTTGGCATTGGTACCTGGGTTTGAATCTCTGCTCTGCTGCCTGCTGGCCTGGTAACCCTCAGACAAGTCACCTAATGCCTTTGGACATCAGTTTCCTCTTCTGTAAAGAAAACCTCTGTCGGCCGGGCGCGGTGGCTCACGCTTATAATCCCAGCGCTTTGGGAGGCCGAGGCGGGCGGATCACGAGGTCAGGAGATCGAGACCACGGTGAAACCCCGTCTCCACTAAAAATACAAAAAAATTAGCCGGGCGTGGTGACGGGCACCTGTAGTCCCAGCCACTCGGAGAGGCTGAGGCAGGAGAATGGCGTGAACCCGGGAGGCGGAGCTTGCAGTGAGCCGAGATTGCGCCACTGCACTCCAGCCTGGGCAACAGAGCGAGACTCCGTCTAAAAAAAAAAAAAAAAAAAAAGAAAACCTCTGTCGCCCAGCTGAACATCCCTGTGGAGCACTGGGCTCAGAAGGAGAGCTGATATGGGCTGCATGTGGCCTCCAGTGGGACAGGAAGACAGACGTACACCCCAGCTGCCCAAGGGTTACTCAAAGTAGAGGACTGTGTGGGGGTGGCTGGGTTCTGAGGCTCTGAGCTGGGGATCTCCCCTAGAATGTAGGACCCTGGGTTGCAGTCTCAGGAGGTAGCACTTGAAGATCCAAGACTGAAATAGGGCCAGGAGCAGATACTGTTTTAGTAATTGGGGAAGCTTTGGTTTGATTTTTTTTTTGTATAAACCCTTATTATGTGCCAGGTGCTTCACATGAATATTCATTGTTTCTGCAACAACTTCCCCCAGGAAAGTGATATTATTCCCATTTTACAGATGAAGGCGCTGAGGCTCAGAGAGGTGAAGTAACTTGACCAAGGTCATACAGCTAGAAGAGGTGGTGCGAGGATTGGAAACCTCTACCATCTTCCTCCAGCATCTTGAGGGTGGGTGTTTCTGAACCTGGATTCAGACCACAGCTGTGATGATGGACAGACCTAGTACAGGAGGGAGAGACAGGAAATTGACCAGAAAATCCTATGCCTGTGTAAAAAACAGACTATTTATGCGTATGGATTCCCTGAGTAAAGGCATCCATAGGCTCTGCTCATTTCCCCTGCGTTTCTACAGCGGGAACACTGGGGATCATCACCTGATCTGTGGCTCTCACTTTTCTCTGCAGCGTAGGAGTGAGTGACATGTACAAATACATCCTCCAGAGACCATGGGGGAGGGAGGTGAGGACGTGGAACCGGGAGATGGAATCTCAGGAGATCAGAAAGCAATTCGAACATGAAGTTACTCTCTGGGGCCTGGCAGCTGTGTGGAGAAAATGATATAATTTAACGTTTCTTGGAAATTGATATTCTCACTTCCCAACGAATCTGGGTTTGTGGACAGATCTCCATTCCATCTCCCTGGCCATGGTTTGTGATAACTGCTGATTATCCATATTCGTATAAGATTTGCATTTCCACATGGACTCTTTGCTTGAAAACAGGCCAGTGTTAGTTTGGCACTTGGGTCTATTGCGGTTCTCAAGTGTCATCCTTGAACTTTGTGCCTTGACTCCTTTCCAGGCTTACACCCCCTCAGAAATCATGGTAATCGTAAGAGCTAACACTGATTCTATAGCAACTACCATGGGACAGACCTTGTTCTAAGCACTTCTCATGTCCTAAATTATTAATCTTCACCACACTGTTCACTGATGCAGGTACAATGAACACTGTTTTACAGCTGAGGCACAGAGAGGTTAGGTGACTTCCCACGGCCACACAGCCCCTCTGTGGTGGAAGCAGGAATGGAACCAGAGTCTGCCTTCTTAACACTGTGCCATTCTGAGTTCCCCAGGAGTTCCTTTACACACACCCATCATGCACTGTGCAGATGTCCATCGCTGAGTTTATAACACTGGGGAGTACTCATATATTTCCCCATTTATCTCCACCAAGAGGTCTCTGAAGCTGGGGCATGAGCTTCTTCATTCTGCCTCCCCAGGACCCGGCATGACACCTGGCACATGGAGACTATTCAATCAGTTTCTTGTCACGAAAGGATTCAAATCTGAAATTCACTTTCAGGGAAATTCACGTCAGTGGCTCCCCAGGAATTGGGAAGGAGCCATTTGAGAAGCAGAGAGCCACAGGTCCATAGACGCGTCTGGCTGTCAGGACGTGGGCCCGGATAACCCAGCTTCTCGCTTGATGCTGAACATTAGTACAGAGCTCAGGTGCATTGCTGAATCTTGAGGGGGTGGGTGCTGGGAGTGTGTATCTCAAGAGGTGTGATAGCTCTTCTGAATGATGGTACTGAGTATGCTATGGGCAAGGCAGGGTGGCACCATGGCTTAGGGCAGCATGCGCTTCTGATCTGGCTCTACCGCTGATTTTCTTTAAACCTCAGGTTCCACTTCTGTAAAATGGGTTTGATATGGAGAATAAGTGAGATGCACAGTGAAACGTGTTCAGCACAGTGACTGGCCGGTAGGTGCTCAGTAAATGTTAGCTTAATGCATCTTATATTGTCAAAATTACTTTCTTATCTAGCACCCATCGGGTCCTCACACAGCCCTGCAAGGCCCCATTTGATGGAGGAGGAAACAGCACGAAAATGATTGCCTTAGGTCATCGGGTTAGGAAGTGATGGAGCGAGAGCAGACCTGGAGCTCTGGCTCAAAAACCAGTGCCTTCATCCCGTATTACCCTTTTGCCTTCATATCTTTGGGAAAACTCAGGCTTTTCTTGCATCTTTTTTCTTTTCCCAAAAACCATTGATTGAGATGAAATGCACGTAACATACGATTAAGCATTTTAAAGTGTGCAATTCAGTGGCATTCAGCTCATTCATAGTGTCCTGCAGCCACCACCTCCGTCGAGTTCCAAAACACTTCCATCACCCCTTATCCGTCAGGCAGTCTCTCCCCACCCTCCTCTTTCCTCAGCCCTTCGCAACCACCAGTTCCTCTTCCTTCTCTATCTGTGGATTTACCTCTTCTGGGTAGTTCATATAAATGGAGTCATACACTATGTGGCCTTTTGTGTCTGGCTTCTTAGCATGCTTTCAAGGTTCATTTCTGTTGCAGTGGGTATCAGAACTTCATTCCCTTTTGTGGCTGAATAATATTCCATAGTATGTATATACCATAATTTGCTTACTCATTCATCTGTTGATGAATATTTGTTTCTATCTTTTGGCTGTTGTGAACAGCACTGCTATGTTTGAGCACCTGTTTTCAATTTTTTTTTTTTTTTTTTTTTTTTGAGACAGGGTCTCACTGTGTCACCCAGGCTGGAGTGCTGTGGCTCGATCTCGGCTTATGGCTCACTGCAACCTCCTCCTGGGCTGGAGCCATCCTCCCACCTCAGCCTCCCAAGTAGCTGGGACTGCAGGCACATGCCACCACACCCAGCTAATTTTTTGTTATTTTTTTTGCAGGGAGGGGGTTTTGCCATGTTGCCCAGGCTAATCTCAAACTCCTGGGCTCAAGTGATCTGCCCGCCATGGCCTCTCAAAGTGCCAGGATTACAGGTGTGAGCCACCATGCCCAACCTGTTTTCAATTCTTTTGAGTATATAGTGGTTTCCTCATATTTTAAAAGAACAGGCAGAAGCATGTTACACTGTCATTTCGTAATATGATGTAATCAGTAGGCATTTCTAATTAAAGAATTGGCTGATATCTGTCTCATCCCAAAACAATAGCAGGCTTCCTCTTCTACAAACACAGTTGAAACTCTTTTATATCCCTAGTCAATAACTGGAGTTTTAACACACACACACACACACACACACACACACACACACACACACACACCCACCCCTGCCTGTGCCCTCTCATACTGTAGCCACAGCTTTTCCACTAGTTGTTGTCCAACTGGGAGATTGCACCTCTGTTGATGTTTATTCACATAATCTGATGTTTTGTTTTGTTTTTTAACTGCCTTCATTAGACACTCAGCACCATTCACTGGATGTGAGAAGGGAGAGGGAGGGAAAGGCACACTCTACAATTAGCCCTGGAAAGGGAATCAGAAATGTAAGCACAATTAGTCTCCTAGTGATAAACTCCTTGATGACATGTACCACATTTTAGGATTTTTTTTTTTTTTTTTTTTTTGAGACGGAGTCTCGCTCTTGTTGCCCAGGCTGGAGTGCAATGGCGCAATCTCGGCTCACTGCAACCTCCGCCTCCTGGGTTCAAGTGATTCTCCTGCCTCAGCCTCCCGAGAAGCTGGGATTACAGGTGCCCGCCACCACACCTGGCTAATTTTTTTGTATTTTTGGTAGAGACGGGGTTTCACCATATTGGCCAGGTTGGTTACGAACTCCTGACCTCAGGTGATCCACCCGCTTTGGCCTCCCAAGGTGCTGAGATTACAGGCATGAGCCACTGCACCCGGCCTATGTTTTGTGCTTTTTAAAGAATATTTAGCCCTGAGTGTAAAGTCAGGGCTCTGCAAATATTTGTTCAAGGAGTGAATCACAGCACTATTTTGATGTGCTGACAAGTTCCTTAATGAAGATGGCTGCTATTGGTAAAATGAGGAACCCCCAGAGGGAGAACAGAAGGGTCAGCTCATTCCCCGGGATGACAGCTGTCCCAGTTAGCCCTGTAAGTGGGCAGGGCTGGCAATGCCATATGTTGCTAGTGGTCGACTTCGGTGGAAACAGGCTCTGTGGTTTCCTTCTTTGGTCACTCTCAATGAGTAATCAAACACGCTTACCTCCCAGGTCTCTGCCAGGTGGGCCTGCAAGCTGGGGGCATCCTCTGTCCTGTACAGCCAGGCAGGTCTAACCAAGGCAAAGAGCATGCACTTTGTAGATCTGCAGGCCTGGGTTCCAAACCCAGCCTGGCCACTTCCTGGCTATGTGACCTTGGGCAAATGACTTAGCCTCTCTGGGCCTCAGTTCCCTGATAGGGTTACAGGAATGATGACATGAGTGCTAGCTTGTAATGTGCTCAGCGAGGTGCCTGGTGCATATTAGGGCTCAGATCTGTGATTGTCGTTACTATGCCCTTTCCCTCCTTCCTTCCTGCTGCGTGTATGATGTAGGACCTTCTTGTGTCTGATGTGTAACTGATGTTGCGGTTAAACTAAAAGAATCCTCTGCTCTCATGGAGGGCAGTCCAGTGGGGATGACGCATAAACAGACTCACAGAGGGGGCACCACGTGCTGCCGGAACCCAGGGGAGGTGGCGCAAACTCTGATGGGGGCCCATCTTCACAGACTCCCTAATATGGTTCCTAGAGAATGAATAGTGGAAAAGGTGGGGCTAATATTCCTATTGCCCGTCCACTGACCCCACCCCCAAAGGGTGCCAGGGATCATTAAGGCACAGACCAGGTTCATGAAAAACTTCACTGGGCTCGAAGAGAGGCTGCAGGATTCTTAGCCAAAGCGGGTATCTGAGGGAGGGAGAGGGGGTGCCACGGGCTGCCCTCAGGCTGTGATGCTGCTTTGGCACCATTGGGGTCCCTAAGGTTCCTAGGAATGTTAAGACAGACCAGTGTGCGTACACACACACACACAGGAGTGACTGCCAAAGGGCTCTTGAAATTTCCACTCAGCAGGCGCTGCTGGGAGGAAGACCTCTATGAACTGGCTTTGTGCCCCTCCTTGCTGTGTGACCTTGAACAAGACACTTGGTCTCTCTGAATGAGGTTAGAAACGGGAATTGTACAACCACTATCAATGCCAGGGTCCCAGCTGCATGCATGACAAAAATATACTTCAGAGGCTATTATTTTGCAAGATGCACAAAACCTTGCCTGGAGAGGCCCAGGAAGAAGTGCATAGACCAGAGGGCAGACTATCACAGAGGGCTGAGCTGAGCAGGGCAGAGCCCTCCTGGGTCCTCTGCACACTTGGGATCCAACCACGCCCAGACCTGGAGAAAAGCCTGCGTAATGCAGGGGCCAAGAGGGGAAAATAAAAATCAAGGGTGCAGAGATCCTGGGAATGGGGCCTTGGAGATAGATCCTTCAGGGATCGTCAAACTTTATAAAGCAGCAAAGCCACTTTTTCAAAGGAAAGCCCAAATAGAAAACAGACAAAAGCAAGAAAGGAGTCCTCAGGCAGTTTAATTCTTCATTGTTTGGTGGAGAATGCCTCATTGTTTGTGGCATCTCTGCAGAGCACCAGAATGGAGGTTCCCAGACTTCATTTCCTTTACCGATAATTTTTTTTTAAAAAGTCAGGACTGACATCTGCATCTGGTTGCCAATCTCTTCCTGTTGCAGAATAAGGATAGTTTGGTTTTTTTTTTTTTTTAAGACAACAATCATCCCTTATCACCATTATTTCTTGGAAGAAAGAATATTTGCCCCTCTTCCCATCCCCCAGATAGGAAGGACTAGGCTTTACAATGAAGACACTTGGCTCCATGAAAACTCACTCTCTTGTCTTGAGTTTTCTCACTAGCTTATTTGAAAACTGCAGCAGTAGAGCAGGATGTGTGAACCCCTTCCAGAAGGTTTCCAGCCACATGGTTTGAAAAGCACTGACTAGTCCCAGTGCCTCATTTTGCAGATGTGAAAACTGAGATCCTGAAAATAATACAGTGCACTCACTCAGCAACACTGTGTCTGTGCCATGCTATGTACCAAGCCTGAGTTAATACTGGGGCTTCAGAGAGAAACACCATCTAGGAGGGTCCCAGAGGGAGTTGGTGGTAGAATCCATCCATCCATCAATCCATCCATCATCCATCCATCCATCCATCCATCCATCCATCCATCCATCCATCCATCATCCATCCATCCATCCATCCATCCATCCATCCATCCATCCATCCATCCATCTATCCACCCACTCATTCATCAATGGTAAATTGTGTGGCCACTACAATAGACCAGCCAACCAAGAGTACAAGCTATGAACAGGGCCTACAAGGTATTGCCTACTAGGTTTAAAGTCTGATAGAGCAGGCTGCTAAAACTAAAGAAAGCAAGTAAATAAGATAATTTCAGAGAATAAAAAGTGGTGCAAAGATGATGAAATATGATAAGATGGAAGGGTGACAATGGGGGCTGCTTGGGTGTGTTCCTCTGATGGGAGGACATTGTGCAAAGAAGACCTGAACCATGAGAAGAATCTCACTATGCAGAGAGCTGGCAGAAGAGCATTCCAGGCAGAGGAAATGGCCAGATAGAAAGGTGCTTGGTGTGGGAGCATGGCAGTGGGAAGATTAGAGTGGCAGATGGTGGAGCCAGTCAGAGGCTTCACTGTGGGCCTAGGAAGGGGTCAGCAGGCAGGCAGCTAGTCTCCCACCTGTAATGTAGGGCAGGCACTCCTGGGGGCTTCCAGGCCCCACTGGGACCTGCCTTCTACCTTGACATATGGATCCAGGCACAGACTAGAGTGATCCACGCGCTGGATGCATTTCTCTCCTCATTTCTCAATCCATCTTGTGTCGAAACAAGGGACCAAAATGAGCCCATGTGCACTCCCAGAAGATGACTGAGAATGGAGAGGCCAAAGGCTGAATTCTTCAGCTCTGCTGCTGATCAGCCCCTCCTCAGGGGCTGCTGGACTGTGGGCCGGACAGGGGCACCCTCAGGGTTAGGGTGTGTGGTCTGGAGGCCTGCCCAGCTGAGGTGTGTTCTTTTGTCCCTGGAGTGTGTGGTGTGTGAAGGGGGGTCTGGGGAGTTGAGGGCCGATGGGATTTGGTTGCTCGCTCAACAATTATGTATTGAGCACCTACCCTGTGCTGGGGATTGTTCTAGAATGGCCCCAGGGATACCATGGTGATAATGATAAATACATACATGCCTCAGATAAACTCAGGCCATGGTGAGTGCCCACAAAATAAAAGGAGCTCATGGAGCATGATGGAGGAGTGGGGAGGGTGCGGGAGACTTCAGCTCACCGGGCAGGGGCAGCTTCTCTTGGAGGAACGGGCAGTTGAGAGCAAGCTTGACAGCCCACCAGCCATATGTCATCAGGAGAAGTGTGCTGGGCCGCGAGACCAGCAAAGGCAATGAGGTGGGCACAAGAGGAGGCCGGGTGGCTGGGCAGAGGGAGCAGAGCAGATGATGGAGTCTTATGGAGCCTTCTCCCCAATATATCCAGAAAACAAAATCAGTGTCCGTGTGCAGCACAAATGCAGTGGGGAAAGCGCCAGAATATAAAAACCTGAGCTCTTATCGTGCCTTCCTGTGTGACCTGGGGCAAGTTTATTGCCCAGTCTGGGCCTTAGTTTCTTCTCTGTAAACAAGACTGCTGGACTGGAGAAGGGATGATAAATCGCTTTTATTGTTAGCGCCAATGTAGACCAATGATAGCAGCTGCCAAGGCACTGGACTGAAAAGGTGCACGGAGCTCCCTTCCAGGTCGTTCAGCAAAGAGTACTGTAATCGATTAGTGATGTCTGCCATGGGTGAGAACCAGGAGGCAGTTGCATGCGTGCCACACATTTGCCATTCCTGGGTCACCCGCAACTGAAATTGTCCAGAGACTGCATTGGGTATGCATGTGCTTGTACCAGCTTCAGCATCTGTGTCTTTTCCCCTCTGGTTCATCAGAATCGAGTGCTGTGTGTGCTCTGGCACAGATGAACATCAGAGAATAATAGCAGCTGATGTGTGATGCTGCCTCTGTGTTGACACCAGGCCCTGGTGCTCATAACCCATGCAGTCCTCCCAGCAACCCTGGGAGAGGATCTTAACTCCTCTCTCCATACATGGGGATTGAAGGCAGGTGAGGGCGCACACGTGTTCACAGACTGCACCCTAAGAATCGCTTGGGGAATGAGTTGATGAGAAGCTGGTGCTCACTGGCAGCTTCTCCCGTGTCCTCCTGCTTTCCCCGAGCCTGCCTGACTCCAGTGAATTCTGCCTCCAAATGCAAGTGAGCGTAGACTTCCTGGGAGAATCTGCTCCCAAGCTGCTGCTGTCTGGGTGCAAGAAGGAGGTGGGCCATGGTGCCTCCTGAGCAGGAGGAGCCTGGCAGCTTTCTTTTCCAAGCTGCTGTCTGCCTCTCCTCTTCCCCCATTGCACTTCTGTTCTGTCCCTGCCAAGGAAGAGCAGTACAGGAGAGTGCCAGGCCCTGGTGAGGCAACTTTCAGGTCAGGGAATCCTATGGCCAGTTGGGCTCTGGTGCCACATGTGCAGTGAGCTACTGGGACTAGCGAGGTGGGGCCACTTGAATGAAGGCTTCCTCTCAGGGAAGTGTGAGGCTGGAGGCGAGGAGCGGGGTTGGGGGCCTGCTTAGCTTCCCTTTGGGGATGCCCTTGTGAATACCACAAGATCAGCACGCGGAAGAGGCAGCTGATGGCATGCATGGTGGGCCATCCTGGGTTCCAGCTCTGGCTTTGCTGCCTGCCCTCACTGTGAGCTTGAGCAAGTCACTCAACCTCTTTCTCAGAGTAAAATGGGATTTATATTAGTTATCACCCAAGTAATGCCACATAACGAAAGATTCCAAAGCTCAGTGGCTGCAACCAACGTTTACTCTCAGCTTAAGGGCTGTAGGCTGGCTGCCACATGGCTGGGCTGGCCTGGACCTAGGCTTTCGGCCCCAGGCTTGGCTGCAGGTTGTGTTGATGTCTGCTCTCTGTGTGTCTCTTCCTCCCTGGGCCAGCAGCTGCCTGGACCCTGTGGTCAGCTCTACATGTGTTTGTTCTGGGACTCAGGCTGAAGGGGCAGTGGCTACTGAGATTTTCTTCTCACAGCAATTGACCAGAAGGCAAAAAGACCCTCCCAGCCTTGGGCACAGTCATGCCTCTGCTCTGACATCCCATTGGTCAAAGTAAGTCATGTGGACAGGGCCAAATTCAAGGGGTGGACAGTCACTCCACCCATGTGAGGCTATAGCAAGAATGTGGGTGACTCATTGTTTTATAGAGAGGGAAGACTTGGGAACCCTAATTCAACATGCCACCAAAGTGCAGAAGGGGTTTGATACAATACATAGTGTCCAACCCATCTACTTCACAGACAGGAAATGAGGCTCCAGGAGGTGAAGTCACCCAGGCCACCTGACCTCTGTGGTCCAGGCACTTCTGCCAGCGTGGTTTCATTTCATGCAGCTGGACAACAGTCCTCAGTGGGAACTGAAATTATTCCTGCTTTGTAAATGAGAGGTCTGAGACTAGAGAGGAGAGGCCTGTAGCTGAGATCACCTATCCAGGAAGTGTGACTGGGGTAGGCATCTGCAGAGTTCTGATTTTTTCCATGTTGAATGCTAATATCTGTTCCCATTAGCATTGAAGCCTGTGTTAAGTTAGGAGAGCAGGGAGCACTGGCCTGCAAGTCAGGATATCCCAGTTTTGCAAACGGCTAGGTGGGTGATGTGGGCAAGTCCCTGTTGTTTAACTTGGCTGGTGCAGAACTGACGGTGAATGGCAGGAAAGCCCATTTCCCTCTACGACCCTGCCCGTGCAGCCCTCCCTGGGCAGGGGATGCTATTTCTATACATCCTCCAGGACGCAGCCCTCCCAGGGCCCTGACCCTCACCTTCCTCTGTCCCCAGCTCTGAAGCAATGGACAGCCTGGGTCCAGAGGGCCAGAGGATTTCCTGGCTCAGCACCCCAGCTGTCCAGAGAGCATCAGCAGGGGCCCAATCCCGTGTCCTTGCCTGGGTTCTCTGTTTCCAGCTTATCAGGGCAGATGAGCAGGTGGCCCAGCGTCCTGCGTTTGTCTGAGACCTGGCTCCTGGCTTCTCTCCTCTGTACCCACTTCACTCCAGGAAGAGCTACAGCATCCCCCATTCCCCCCTGCCTGCCTGCCCTATCCCCACATCTCCAATCCCCCAGGGCTGGGAAACACAGTAGTCAATGTCTGACTGTTATCCTTGCAAGGAAAGGGAGGAAGAAGTGAACAGTTATGTATTGACCGCTTATGTGCCAGGCCCTATATAGCAATGGTTATTATATTGAAAGAATAATATATGACATAACATGTCCTAGATGAGCCTATCATATAAGGAGGGAGTCCTGGCTGGGGCTCAAGGGGCCCAGGCCTGAGTTCTGGTCCTGCCACTAACAGCACGTGGCCTGACTTCCCTGAACCTATTTCCCCATTTGCCAAATGGCCTAGGTGATCTCTTACCTCCCTCCCGACCCTGGTAGTCCAGGGTTGGGCCAGGCAGGCCCCTCCTGAGTAAACAGCCCGGCCATTTGCCTGTCTTCCCAGGTCCCGGTTTCGTGGATTGTTTAGAACATTCCCTGGAATCTAAGCCACGGATGCGCCTGGTGTGCGGATGTGGAGCTGGATCTGGGAAGGAGTCAGGCTGCTCTGAGCCCCCTTCTGTCAAGGCTGCCTTCAGGCGGGCTCTTCTCTGGAGTGGTTTGGCCCCATCTTGCCTTTAGCTGGGGATTGCTATCCCCTCCAGGCTCCTGCTCTGTGCCCCTGGCTGGGAATTTGCACCCACGCAAGCTGCTGAGTGCTAATGAGAGGAGCTGGTAATTATAGGGACTGGGGTTGGGGAACTTGACTTCTGGGGAATAGGTATTGGGGACAGCAGAAACGGCTGCATTTCAGGCTAATCGCAGGGGCCCAGGGAACTTGCTCTGTGTGTGTGTGTTGGGAAGGGAGGTGGACTGTGCGCGTGTGCGCGTGTGCGCGTGTGTCGGGTTCTTTAAAACTGCTAATTGTCAGGGTGAAAATATTTTCACACATTTGCTCGCCAGGAGAATGTTATTATGGTGCACACTGGCAGCCTCGTTGAAGTCAAACGGCCACAGTCAACATGGAACTCCTAATTAATAGACGCTCATGCTGCTCTCAGGCACGGCAGCGGAAGTAATTATCATGATTTAATTGACTTTTCTCCCCTCTCTTATGCACTCTGCGTTTTCCATTTTCTTGAGCTTGGAAGGCTTTTTTTTCCCCTCTTTCCTTTCCTTTTTCTTTTCTTTTATGCATACTGTCTCTCACGCCAGTGCTCTGTCAAATCCTATTACAATAAATATTGTGACAGCAAAAATCTCTATATTACAGAAAAGTCCAGAGCCTGAGCCAGTGGCTTACTTATTACTTATTACCTTCTGTTGGTTTTGTAAAGGTACAGACAGATCCAGGCAAAGGTGTCTGGCAAGGGGAAAGGGAGTTGATTTGCTCAAAAGTTTTGGTTTCTGGAAGCTCCCTGGGACTAAGGACACAGAGAACCATCTGCACTAGCGCTGGCCGAGGAAGCTTGCTGTCAAGGTATAGTCGGGGCTTAAGGAAATCCAAGGGGCAAAACTGGGACACCTCTGAGCCCCTGCGACCAGCAAATGGAAGAATTCTATCTCTGGCCAGGCTCCTTCAGGGTGGCCCATGCTCTCTGTGCTTTGACTAGCGTGTTCTACCCACTCATGGTAACCTTGACCCAACTGGTGCCTGGGCCACACATTCTCATGGGTTTCAGTTCAGTCTCTCACAGCCAACTGGCCAGCGCCCTAGGAGCCTCCCTATGCAAACCCGAATGCCTCCTGCTGTCAGGCGAGGCCTTCCACACCCAGCCATGCCTTCTGTTGCTAATGGTCAAGGGGTGGACTGCTCTGGGCACAGGCGTCCTCTTTGGTCCAATCGTCTGTGGCAAGTGGACAGGGTCATATGGTGCACTGTCCACTTCTCAGAAGCTATGGACAGAGCTTTTCGCAATAGATGAGACTGTGGGAGGTGCCACATGGCACTTGAGAGCCAGCCTGTTTGCGATTGAATCCTGTTTGGGCCACTTGCTGTGCATTTTTGGGCAAGTTCCTTAAACTTTCTAAGCCTTGGGATCCTCATCCATAAAACGATACTCTCCTAGGTTGTCATGAAAGATACATGAGTGATATGGTTTGGATATTTGTCCCCCCGCCCCCAATCTCATGTTGAAATTTGACCCCCAGTGTTGGAGGTGGGGTGGAGTGGAAGGTGTTCGGCTCATGGGGGTGGATCCTTTATGTCATGAATGGTTTGGTGCCCTCCCTGCAATAATGAGTAAATTATTGCTTTATTAGTTCATGCAAGAGCAGGTGTTTAAAGGAGCATAGCTTCTCTCTTGCTGCCTCTCTTGCCATGTGACATACCTGCTCCCCCTTCACCTTCTGCCATAAGTAAAAGCTTCCTGGGGGTTCACCAGAAGCCAGGCAGATGCTTTGCCACACTTGTACAGCCTGTAGAACAATGAGCCAAGTAAACCTCTTTTTTAAATCAATTACCCAGTCTAAGGTATTCCTCTAGAGCAATACATATAGACTAATACAATGAGTTGGTGCTTGTGATACACCAGAGATGCACTCAATAAAATGTTAACTTTTAGGGTGCAGAAAGGTAGATGAGGCAGCTGCCAATGTCTGATAAACAAGTGGGAACATGCTAAAATCACAGACATCGAACATTGCAGTAAGCCTGAGAGATCATCAAGTTTTAGCTCTCTACACTCCTCAGTGTACACATGGGGAAACTGAAGCACAGAGAGGGGATGTAGTCATTTTTAAGGTCAAATAATTTTATCTAATATGATGTTGGACTGTTTCTCATGGGGCTAAAATTAGGGCCAAGACATTTCCTTGGGTCTCACTGGGGATTATTGAGAGTGGTTGACTTTTAATTAGAACATTACAAATAGTAAAATCAGGAAGAAGACAAGATGAACCTGTGATTGTTTTGTTTCTTTGTCCCCATATTGGGATGATTAGTTAAGTGCATATTAAGGTTCTGGCCTCTCTTGAAGTACATCATCTTCATTATTTTTCTCAGATAATTTCTCTATGGGGTCAGTGGGTGAGATGACACTCATCAGCTATGTTATTTTAGACACTTAGTTTCTCGGAGCCTGAGTTTTCTCATCTGAAGAATCGGGTTATACTTGACCCTACTTGGACTGAAAGCCATTCAAGGTCAGGGATGGTTTCTTCTTTACCTCCTCTTCCTCTTCTATATCCCTGACTAGAACGTTGTCTAGCACACAATGGGTTTCTGCATAAATTTTCAGAAACTAACTAAATGATCCCTCGAGGTAGTAGAAAGAGTCACGAGGAATCAGGTCTGTGGACAGGTTGTGTGGTCAGCTTGGCTGTGCTCCTGAAAGGTGGGGCCATTTGTACAAGAGCTGAGGTTCCAGAATATCAGAACTGCAATCTCGACTGTCGTGGAGGAAGGGTGACCTTGGCTGGGTCTTCGTCTGAGGATGGCTGGGGGTGGAGGCCAGACTGAAGGAGTTGAGATGTGAATAGAAGATAGAGAAATGGCAACAGGAGGTGTAGCCAATTCCTTTGAGAGGCCTGGCTGTGACAGGCAGGAAAGGTGGGGGCGGGGGGGGAAGAGGGATGGGGACATTAGAGAACTTCTGTGTGTCGATGAGACAGGGCCAGGGATAGGAGGCATTCATTCAGTAAATAGTTCCCAATTTAAATGAACTTTGATCTGGGGGTCTTTCTCAACACTTTCAAGAATGGTTGTGGGTAAGATGATTGGTAATAACTGAGAACCAAAACTACTAGTAATGGGTTAAGGCAGTGCCGGGTGCTGCAAGAGGTAAACCCAGAATCTCAGTGGCTTAATACAATACATATTAATTTCTCACTCAGCAACAATTCAGTGAAAGTGGTGGGTGGCTGTCCACACAGTATTTTGGGTCCCAGGTTTCTTCCATTTTCAACATGTGGCTTCCAAGGTCATTATGGAAGGAGGAAGGAGTAAAGACGGCTCACTTATTTTCTCATCACATTCTCACCAATGATAGTGGAAGTGATGCCCAAGTCACTTCCACTATCATTGGTGAGAATGAGTCACATGACCACATAGGTGCAAAGGAGGCTGCAAAATGTAGTTCCTGGCTGGCTAGCCCTTCCCAGCCACAGCCCTAAAAGGAGCATCCCAGTGTTTGGAGGACAGCCTCCCTTCTGGAATTACAACCCCCTTCAGCTGTCCTTCCCCAAAGGCTGAGGAGACACAAGCTAACTCTGGGAAAATGTCAGACCCCAAATGAAGACCAGGACCCTGCTTCTGAGGACAAATGACATAAATCATTGACCTGGGCTTCACTTTCTCCAATTGTATAATATAAGTCCTGCTACACCAAGTTAAGGGAATTAAAGGGACCGAGGGTCTCACACGTAGGTGGAGCTGAGTTCATTCTCCCACCAGCTGCGTAACACTGGGCAGGTTTCTTAGACTTCTGAGTCCTTGTACAAATTCTCCCTGACTTGCAATGAGGATCAGCAAGACACTTCTGGCCTATAGTCAGCCCCCAGTGAATGTGAGCTGCTGATGTTACTATCCAGGTCATCACTTCATTCATTACAACATTGGAAAGTGATGCAGAATTTTTCTCAGCCACTTTGCCAATCAGGGACCTCCACAGCTGGCAACGCCCCCCCACTGCCCAGGCCTTGCTCAACCCCAGGCCTACCACTAGAGGCACCCTGCCCACTCAGCCTGCTTGCGTTATGGCTTGTACCCACATTTGGTGGTTCTGGAACTCTTGTCCTGTGTCCAAGAAGAATGAGGATACGCTGACAATTCAAATGGTTAGGATGGGTGGAGAAGAATTTTATTGAACAATGGAACAGCTCTAGTGGAAAGGCGATGCAGTGGGGGGGTTCCCCACCCCCGAAGTCGGGTGGTTTCTCTCCTAGTGTGGCTGGGTCCAGGGCTTTTTATGGACTCACAATGGGGAGTGCATGCCAATTGATTTATGAGTGTGCAAAAAAGGTTAAAGTAAAGACACCACTCAAAGGTGGGCACAACAGTGTAGAAAACCAATTAGGAAAGTGTAGGTAAGTGTAGAATAGGTGAAGGGTGGGGATCAATCAGAGGAAAGCACGCCAGACTGGAAGACAGGTTCTCAGTCTGGTCCATGGATTTGACTTGTAGCTTGGCTTTCAGGCTTTAAACTGTCTTCAGCTTGGAGGTGGGGTTTCACTGGGGACATGCCCCTATTTGTCTCCTGCTGCTATCAAAAGTAAAGGTCCTGGCTTAGGTTTAAGGCAAAATGAATAGAACTGATATCGTCATGTTTTTGTCATCAGCATTTTCCATCATCCTCTGAGATAATCAGAGAAGCTGATTTGAGTCAAGTAGCTGGAGGAGGGGAGGAAGAGAATATAAAAGAGGCCCCCCTCTTGGAGCTGGGCACCACTCATACCGGAAAACCAGGATGTATGGAGCTTATTTCTTGTCTGTCTCTGAAAAGAGGTACTAGAGTCCTGTACTGTAGCCAGTCACTGGGAATCGGTTAAAAAGCGAGGCTTGGTCATGACCGCCCCCAGCTCCACCTCCTGCTGTCGAGGTCTCCCCTCAACAGAAAGCCTGCCTCACTACATCGTTGAGGGTTTGGAGTTCAGGCCTTTGTGGGATCATTTGTTTCTTGAGCTGAGTCCTCAGAAACCTCTGGTGCTTTTGAATTTCCCCTGTGCTACGGAAGGATGGATTGGCACCCTGCCCTCACCCCACACCCCTCCTAGCTGTCACTATGTAGTATTTTAATTTATTGGTCCTGGCTATTCATTTGCCTTGTTAATTTTTTGCCTGCCCTCTACCTTTGCTAATCAGTTGGCCTCTTTGGGGGGCCTCTGATCACCCACCCCGCACTGGGGCTGGGGGCAGGGATAGGGGATGTGGCGGCCTTGATGTCTTTGAGGAAGACATCAAAGTGTGGGGGAGGGTCACTGGGAAAGTTCAGAAAGGAATGCTTCCCTAGGAGGGGCACTGGCCATTCTGCCCTAACCGAATACCTCTGGGGCAGTCAGGGCCACCCTGTGACCTCCAAACAAAGCTGGGGCCTTGCCTAGGGCTGTGGGAAGCCAGACAGGACAATGGGAGGAAGGAGAAAGCAGGGAGATAAAGCCAGGGGCCCACGGGCCTGTGCCTGGGATTCCAGAAGCCGGCTCCTCACATCCCAGCCGCGGAGGCCTTCAGGGTAAACACGCTGGGCTTCCTGGCTCACAGGGCTGGTGCTGGGTTTTAATTATGGCTGTTATTGTTGAGATAATTGTTCAATTTCAGGAGAAGCCGGAGAAAGGAGGGACTGTGTGTCCGATGCTTCCGAGGGATGATGCTCTCACTCATTCATTCACTCATGCTACAGATGTTGATTGGCACCAGCCAAAAGCTTTGCTTGGTGCTGAGAATGTAAAAATCAACCTCAGCTCATCCTTGTCCTCCCTACACCCTTCTCTGATCCTAGAGACAGACACTACACCCATCCTCCCAGTTCAGTGTGGTCAGACAACAATAGGGGCATGAAGCTGTGCCAGCACTGGAGCTTTACCTTCCTTTTATAGGGTGCTGGGTCAGAGCCCACTCCCACCACCCCCCACCGCCCCGAACTCGGGGAGGAGTTCTGACCTGGGTGCTCCAGCGGACTCCTGAATATCAAAGGCGGGCAGAGCTCTCTTTTGATCTCTTCTCTTGACTCCAAACTGAAGGACACTTAGAAGGCAACATGGTAGAGTCTGATGTTTATCCAGCACCTTCCATGTGCCAGAAACTGTGTGAGAGCTTTTGCAGATCACCTCAGCGCAGCCAACGAGGGAGGGCTGACTTCTTTCCCATTTCACAGATGAGAAGACTGAGGCCCCACCAGCTTGAGTAATTCAATAATGAGTAGTTCACATTATTAGGAAATGGGCAGCCTGGGTGGGAGCCCCGGTCAGTCTGACTCCAGTGCTCTCCAGCTTCTTCCTGGGTCCTGCCACCTTCTGCAGTGTGCGCCCCAATCCACTGGTGGGCTCTCAGGCACCAGCAGAGGCTGAACCTCTCCTAGAACAAGGCTGGTCTTGCCTGACTTGATGCATCCCAGCGGGACCCCTCCTGTGTGAAGCCTCCTGACAGACTCGAGCCGGAACAGGAGGCAGGGGCCATGCAGCTGTCTCCTTACACGTTTCAGGGATGTTGCCATCTCAGCATTTGAGCCTGATGGAAATGTTGAAGTGGGGGTTGGCTGGGTTTTGTACACCCAGGGCCTGTTTTCTTAGACAAGGCCATTTCATGGATTCTCAGCGTCCCCAGTTCCCAACAGAGACCCTCGTGGGCTTGTTTCTCCATGAGCCTGTTTAGGGTTGGATGCTCGCTCTGTCTACTGTCTACAGGCGTTGCAGCACATGCAAGGCAAGGCAGCCTCGAAAACCAGGGTGTAGGTCCCCACTCTGTCCTCTTTCTGACTGTGGGCCTCAGGCCGGGAGCTTCTCCCCTCTCAGCCTGCATTTCCCATCATTACAATGAAACAAGGATAAGATCTACCTTACAAGGCTGGAGGAAAGATGGTGAGAGACAGGGGCCCCCACTCTTACACCACATACAAAGTGAGGGGGCCATCGCAGAAAGGAAGGCTTTCCAGGAACAGGCAAGGCTAAAAGAAGGGCCGGACATGGTGGCTTATGCCTGTAATCCCAGCACTTTGGGAGGCCGAGGTGGGCGGGTCACCTGAGATTAGGAGCTCAAGACCAGCCTGACCAACATGGAGAAACCCCATCTCTACTAAAAGTACAAAAATTAGGCTGGGCGTTGTGGTGCATGCCTGTAATCCCAGCTACTTGGGAGGCTGAGGCAGGAGAATCACTTGAACCCGGGAGGCAGAGGTTACACTGAGTCGAGATGGCGCCATTGCACTCCAGCCTGGGCAACAAGAGCGAAACTCTGTCTCAGAAAAGAAAAGAAAAAAGTTTGCATTCGCCTATACACGAAGGGTGGGTATTTTTGGATCATCGTCTATGTGTCTATTGCTGGCAGATACCACTGATATTAGCACCTAAGCTTGCTGTGTGACAGGCACTGCTCTTGGGGTTTTACCTGGCTCATCTTGTCTCACCTGGTTGTTTAGAGATAAAGAAACTGATGCACAGCATGTTTAAGTAACTTGCCCAAAGTCACACAGCTAATAGGTGGTAGAGCCAGGATTTGAAACCAGAAATGTCTGTAGGCCTTGCCTCTGGATGTGTGTGTGCCCTTGTGGATAGACACACACAGGGGTTTGGATTCTGCACAGAGCCTGAGTCAGCCGTAGTGTGGGGAGTACCTTGGGGAGCCTGGGATAGGGGCAGGATTTTACTCTCTTTCTGTATAATGTCATTTCTCCTTTATACACTTGTTGCCCTCCCTGCCCTGTTGGCGCCTGTGCCCAGCTTACCATAGTCTTATGTGATTGGGGGCAGGAGGGACTTTCTCTTCTACATGTGAAGGCATTTGGACTCTTGGGTGCTTCCTGTTGTGGCCAGGCCAAAAGCCTTTTAGCTCACGAGGGCCCTGACTGGATGTCTGGCCCCTCTGGGCTGGGCTGGAGTCTTGGGTGGATCCTGCCAACTCTGCCACTGCGCTCCTTCCCACCTCCAAGGTCTCTGCGTACACATGACCCTTCCGGGGGCCTGACGGTTTTCTGGCTGGTTGCTATAATCTGCCCTCTGAGCCTGTCCCAGGAGCTCTAGGCCCCGGGGTTGCTTTTCCAGGTCCCTGATGTTACTTATCTACCACACAACAGGGATCCCAGCATAGGAAGCCAGCAGACAGAACAAGACCAGCAAGCCTTGGGTACCTTGAGCCATAGCTTCCCTTTCTCCCTCAGCCCCTGCTGAGTCTTGGACCCTGAATGTCTGTGCAGACAGGTGTGCCCTACCCAAGCCCAGGCCCTGGAGGAGGGTAGGTGATTCTGCAAGGAGACTGGGGAAGTGCCTGGAATCTGGGAGGCAGCATAGCCAGGGCAGTTAGGGAAGATGGGGACGTCTCCAGGTAGGTGATTTCCTTGTGCTGAAGGCGGACATGTCCCACCCTGGGGTCATCAGGGACTTTGCTGGAATAAAGCCTTAGCCCGAACTCAGGTTAAAATTATCCCCCTTTCAAAATGTGGAAACCCAAACCACTTGTGATTCTGAGTACCTCTCAAGAGACCTGTTCCCACTACAAAAGATATCTTTCCACGTGGGAAGCTCAGTGTGCATTTGCGAGAATGGATGCTGAGGGGTTTGGAGACAGGTGCATGAGGAAAGGGCAGTATGGAATTGTGCAAAAGATGTTGGCAGAGAAAGGAGAGGGACATGGGAAGCAGGGATGGCTGGGCCCTGAAGCAGGAGAACTTGGCTGCCTTCATCCTCTGCAGGCCGGGACAGGCCTCCTGGGAGAGTCCAGGGCGCAGGAGTTTTAGGAAAGCAGGCTGCAGCCTCCCAGCTGGCTGTTTGGTTTGAGCCTCGGCTTCAACCTTACTCATGTTTCCCCACAGGGAAGACTTCTCTCTTCCTGGGAGTTCATGGGCTTTGGACCTTATTGTTATCATTATTATTACGTTGAGGGTCTTCTGTGTGTAAGCATTGGGTGTTTTGCACCGGTGGCTGTGCAGAGTGCCACAAGGTAGAGGCTGGGGGAATGAGGGTTTGGAGATGCCTATGGTCTTTACCTATGTGAAAGGCTGGAGGTTGAGGTGAAAAATCTAGCTTTGAAATCTTCATAGAGGACTGCATCATTCTGATCCCGAATCCGGTTCAGTTCTCTTATTGACTGATCGCTGTATTAAAAATGGTTTTTTAATGAAACAACAACAACAAAAAAGATGGCAGAGAGATGGGAGCCTCGATCTTCCATGAGCTGCCTGGAGGATCTTGGCAATTCTGATTTGTCTAGAATGGTTTCCTTACCTATAGGAGGATGAAGGGGTGCTCAGGGCCTTTGCAGGGCTGCTATTGCCACAGGTAAGTCCACAAGGCCATAAATACCGTGGCAGGGGCCCCGGAAAGGTGGTCTGAACTGAATGCATGAAGGTGAGCCCACTTGTGTGGCTTCAACTGCCATTGTATGATGGAGGCTTCTGAATCTCTGGCTAGACTTCTTTCCTACACTCCAGACCCCTGGTGTCTGGATGTCCCATGGGTCCTTTACTGACTTAACAGCTTCCCTGACCTTCATTCCCTTCCCCCTTCTGTAGCCCAGCTGCAGTGAATGGGGAGCCTCAGTCCACCCATGGCCCAAGGCCACGACCAGGGAATCCTCCCTGACTCTCCCCCTGCTTCACTCCAGCCCCCTCAATATCCAGCCCATCCCCAGGGCCTTTCCATTCTACCTCCTAAATAGCTCTTGAATCTACCCTCTTCTCTCCATCACGACCCTTGTGGAAGCCACCACTATCTCCTGCCTGGACAACTGGTCTCCCCACCTCTACTCTTGCCCGTCTCATCAATCCCATCTGTCTACTATAACCCAGTTTTAAAAATGAATGTTTATTTTTTAATTTATTGACCTAATTTTTAGAAAAAATTTAGGTTTACAAAAAATTTGAAAAATACAAAGTTCCCAAAGAGACTCCCCTTACCCAGGCACACACATGGTTTCCCTGATATTTACATCTAATATTATTGTGATACATTTGTTACAGTTGAACCAATATTGATACATTGCGATTAACTAAAGTTCATAGTTTCCATTAGGGTTCCCTCTTTGCATTGTACATTCTATGGGTTTTGATACAAACATAATGACATGTGTCCTACAGAGTAGTTTCACTACCCCCCAAATCATCTGTGCTCCATCTAACCTTCCCTCCCTTCCTTCTGCTGAACCTCCCACAACCACTAGTCTTTTTACGCTCATCATAGTTTTGCCTTTCCAGGATGTCATATAATTGGAATTATACAGTATGTAGCCTTTTTAGACAGGCTTTTTTCACTAAGCAATATGCATTTAAGGTTCCCTCATGTCTTTTTGTGTACGATAGCTCATTTCTTTTTATCCCTGAATAATATTCTATTGGACAAATGTAATTTGTTTACCCATTTACGTGTTGAAGGACATCTTGGTTGCTTCCAATTTTTTGGCAATCATGAAAAAACTGCTGTAAACATTAGTGTGCAGTTTTTTGTGTGGATACAAATTTTCACCTCATTTAGTTAAATATTAAGGAGTACAATTTTTGGATTATAAAATAAGAGTATGTTTAGTTTTATAAGAAGCTGCTAAACTCTCTTCCAAAGCGGCTGCACCATTTTGCACTCCCCCCAGCAATGAATAAGAGTCACATCCATGCCAGCATTTGGTATTATCAGGATTTTGGATTTCAGTGATTTTAATAGGTATATAGTGGTATCATATTGTATGAAAAAGATTATTTCATAGCCCAGACATTTTGAAACATGCAATATGAACCAACTGTGTCTCTCCCAGCATTCTGTGGTTCCCACTGCACTGAGAATAAAATTCCCACTCCTTCTGTGGTCTGAAGGGCCTGCATGATCCACCCCTGTCCTCCTCACACGGTCACGTCACTTCCTTCCCCTAGCCCACTCCACACCATCCACACAGGCCTCATTTCAGTTCCTAGAACCATGCGATCTCTTTCTTGACTCAGGGGCACACAGGGTGTTCCCTCTGCCTGGAGCTCTTGTCCAGCCCTCTCCACCTGGCTGGCCCCTCTTATTCTTCAGTGTTCAATGCAGATATACCTCCTTGGAGAAACCTTCCTCTTCTCTCTCATCCTACTCTATCTATTGCCCTCATGGCACATATTTCAAACTGGACTTACAGATTTATTTGCTGGATTATAGTTTGCAAGTGCCATAGCAAGGAGAAGCCATGCCAGTTTGCCCACCATCACACCCCAGTGTCTTGCGTGGTACTTGGCATAAAGGTGTGGCTTGATATTTATTTGCTGACTAGAGAATGAATGGCTGGGCCAGTTTAGTTGGGCAGGAAAGGGAAGGGGAAATATTTATTGAGCATTGGTTAGGCACCAGCCACAGTCTGGCTACATGCATGTTTGTTATTTTCTTTGATCCTATGAGGGAAGATCATCTGTACTTTACAGGTGATGAAAGTGAAGCAAAGGGGGCTTAGGGCAGGGAATCATTCAAATTCCCACAGGGCCAGGCACCTAACACAAATAAGTAAGCAAATTCAGTGAAAAACAAACAAGCGAATCAGCAGCTCGGGCTCAGGCGTTTGAACTGGCTTTAGGGTCTGGAAGAGACCGGAAAGTGGTGGGACTGAGGTAAACTTCAGCACACACCCTGTCTAAATGGAGACTTACTTTTCACCTAGCTCCAGTATTTTCAGATCTTCTAAAGTTTTTAAAAAGAAGCTGGAAACTCAGCTTTTTAAAGAGATGGTTTCCAATTGTTGAAAATTACCAAGCTAATTCACACTAAAAAAATGCCACTGTGCCGGCCGGGCGCAATGGCAGGTGCCTGTAATCCCAGCTACTTGGGAGGCTGAGGCAGGAGAATTGCTTGAACCTGGGAGGTGGAAGTTGCAGTGAGCTGAGATCACACCACTGCATTCCAGCCTGGGCAACACAGCAAGACTCTGTCTCAAAAACAACAACAACAAAACAAACAAACAAAACAAAATGCCACTATGCCAGTGCTGTGTTAGGCCAATGGAGGTATGATCCACTTCTTCAACTCTGGTTTAGGGTCCAGGGAGCAGAAAAGCAGGAGAGGTCCTCTGAGGACCCCCATCTGTTCCACCTTTTCAGACCTTTTGTAGGCTGTCTCCTACCTCAGGAACCGATGAAGAAGTTATGTATGCTCAGAGCTACAGAGTCAGACAAAAGATGTGGCCCCAAAAAAGATGTCAGGATGTTGCAGTGCACTAGAGCTGACAAGTGTGGTTACATTTCTTTGTGCCTGGCTTTCAAGGTCCCGCACCTAGGCCCTCACAAGCCCCAGGGGAACCCAGAACTTGGCTTTGGAAAAAGCATGTCCAAGGATCCAAACCTGGGCATCACTGTGCTCGTTTACACGGCCCCTTGACCACTCCTAGGTCCTGCGGGAGAAGCCTGGGTTATCAGAGCATTTGGGTCATTCATTTACTGGCTCATTCACTCATTCATTCATTCACAAATCTAGGTTGAGTGTCCGGTATGCACTGGCATTCTGCATGCTGAGGAAACAGGTAACAAGGTCTCTGCCTTCATGGAGCTTGGCTTCTAGTGGGAGTAACGAGTTAAGAGATGAATACATAACATGATGTCATGCAATGGTTAGGCCGAGATGGCAGGGTGTGGCTGGTGGGGTGGGAAGCTGTATGGGACAGCTGGTCCAGGAGGCCTTCTTAGAGGAGGGTATATTTGAGCAGAGACCTGAATGAAATGGAGGGAGCTGAGCTAAGATCCAGGTTAAGAGGTTCTAAGCAGAGGGAGAACCAGCGCCATGGCCCCTGACATGCAGCAGCTCAGAGTTTAGGGAACAGTAAAAAGGTCATTGATCAAAGAGGGTGAGAGGGGAAGAGAGTGAAGACCATCACTCCCCTAACTGGAAGATGGCGGCCACCTGTCCAAGCACTTGATTCATGTCATAGTGAACTTCAGTTCCCTACCTATGACCCAGGATCATTATGCTCACTTTATCAGAGGAGGCGACATCACTCGACCCCAGTGGCTGCCCATGCTAGGTGGGCAGTGTGTGGGATGTGAAGCCAGGCAGCCCGCCTCCGAGCCGCCTCCTTTCCATCGGTACGCATTCTGCATCTTACCAAGGCCTATGTGTGTGGCATCCAGCTCCATGCCTAGCACAGTCCATGCTATTAATGAATAAATGATGCTTGTTCGTGCTCTACTTGATGGTGGGTAAACCTCATTTTCATCCTCAACTCCCCCTCTTCCTTTTTCCTTCATTCTCCTCTGCTTTTCTCATCCCTCCCCAGCCCAGGTTCTGTTTCCAATTCTCTACCCTAGACCCCCAAATTCCACCTTCCTCAGCTCCCAAAGAGCTTTTCCAGCTCTGGGCTGCTTCTTCCCATGCTGACAGCTGGAACAGCAGCCCGGAACAAGCCAATCATATTCCTCCCAAACTGCCACTGCCCCGGAGGGATCTGTTTCTCTGTGGCACCCTCATTGTCCCGGGGACCCTGGGGAACAGCTGTCGTTGTCGGGCTTCCGAAGCTGACCTTCTTCCTTGTCCCTCCTTCGATCCCTGCTGCACCTGCTCCTGCCTGGCTTTGCCACACCCTGCAGCCTTCTCCTTGTTCAGGCGACAGCCTCACCACCCACTGACTTCACAGACGTTCACTTATCCAGGGAAACCTCAGTGGCTCTCCACTGCTGGTCTCCTTCTCGAGTGGCTTGGTCTGAATATTTAGGATATCTTTGGGACTTTACTTGCCAACAATGCTCCCTGGATGTCTATCAAATAAGGCTACACTCCTTCTCTGTGCCTTTGCCCACACGCTGTCCTCTCCTGGGAATGCCCTTCTTCCCTTCTCTGCCTGCCTAGAGCTTCCATGTCTGAAGACACCTCCTCCGGGAGTCCTCCCTTCACTGCTGCAGTAGAAACACTGTCTCCTCACTCTGGGCTCCAAAGCCTGTGGTCTGCCTCTTATCATTTATCTCGGTGCCTGGCTGTCCTGGACACAAGGGACAGGGCAGGATCCTGGACAGACACGTGAACCTGGGTTCAAATGCTAGCTTTCCTTCCTATTGGCTTAGTAACCTTGGGCAAGTAGCTTAACCTCTCTGAGCCCCATTCCTTCATCTGTAAAGAGGAATAATAAAATTGCCTTCTTGGGTTGGTTTAATGATGAGAGACAAAGCCCCTACCTCTGAGCAAATGGTGCGGCAAATGGTGACTCTTAGGTAACTATTTCTCATTTGACTCTAGTTGCCTTGTTTGCAAGAGTTTTACCTTCCACCTCCTCCAGGAAGCCCTCCCTGGATTTCCAGGCTTCATTCCTCCTTCCTTTTATCACCAAATGACTTCATTAATAAGCACTTTTCCCTGCTTAGAATCGTTATTTGAATGATTTTTATCTTCTGTGCTAGAAAAGGCTTATAAGGATGAATGACATAATTTTATCTCATAGAGTCCATCTGTGGTGGCTAAATGTCACTATGGATCACTGTAAACCCAGAATGATGGCTGGGCAGGGGAGAGGGACCCAGGAGCAGGCAGGTCACCCCACCGAGCAGAGAAGATGCCGGCAACTGCAGCCTGTATGTAGACACCAGGTCTGATAGACACCCCACCTGGGCCTTGATTCTTCTTTCTTAAAAGTCACCTGGTGGGTCTCTGGGATCTGGGACTCGCTGGAGATAAAGACACCCTCCCCATCTAATCGTCTGCAATTAGATGCTCACCCCCACCCCGTCCAGGAATCTGCTTTGTCCATAACCTGCCTGCCCAAAGAGAGCCTGCTGGGCAGGTGAATAACACTTGGGTGTGGCTTCCCTTTGAAAAGGAATTTATAATGGCGGCTTCCTAGGTAATTAGTTGCTGCTGCTCTGCCCAGCTACGGGCAGTCCCAGCGATCAGCTTTTGTTTCCAAGGCTTAAACCCAGGCAGGAACCATGAGATTGCTGAGGCCAGGAGCAAAGAGGGGGCTTTTTAGGATTCTTTTTTTTTTCCTTTCAAATGGACCCTCAGGGAGATGGAGGGGAGGTGGGGGGCTTGGGACACAGAACAGTGAGTTATTAGCTTCTTTCCAGCCTGCACCTCGGGCACCTCTGGCAAAAAGACCTGCCAGTTCCTTTCGGCCCCTGGAGCCTCTCTCCTCTGCTTAGAAAACAAATCCCTGCCTAAGCTGGGGCTTTTTGTTGGCTCCAAAAGGAGAGTGCCACATGGGTTCTTTCTGGGGAGGAAGAAACGGCCCCAGGGAGAGGACTGAGTGGTTAGTTTCAGAGCACACTGTGTGTGCCTGGCTTGTGAAGCTGGCAAATGATGAATCTATTTTTTTTTTCCACTTTGATGAAACCCAAGGCCTCACAAGGAGTTTTCACCATTGTCCTTTGCTAAATGCATTTCCCCAGCACCCCTTCTTCCATTTTCTCGCTTCTCTAGGGAGTTGGGGAAGTCATAGAGAGAGGCGGTTAGGCAGGCTGGCTCAGACCAGGCTGATGTGGGTTCAGATCCTGCTCAGCTGTAAACCGGTCATGTTGCTAAACTTCTCTGACCTCGATGTCTTTATCTGAAAAACGAGAATAATCACAACACTCACCTCAAAGCATTGTTGTTAAGTGGGATAATATTTGCATGGTCGTCAGATGGCCTAGAAGTAGACACCAAGGCACGCATTTGTGAACAGAAGATATATTAAGGATGATTTCCCAGAAGAAGCCTAAGGGGGTTGGGGGAACAGGACAGGGAAGGGGAGGAAAGCAAGGGGGCGAGGTTAGGCCCTGCAGAGGGCTGCTCTTGCTGATCCCACAGGGAAACCTGTAAGTTTCTGTTAACTTGAGAGGAGAGAACTGAGCTTTCATCCTCCACACTCGCAGACATTGGCTAAGGGCCACCCTGAGGGTTGGGGAGGGATGGAATCTTCCAGGCACCTCTGGCTGCCTGCACACGGGAGCAGGGGGCTCTGGTAGCTCAAAGGTCATCCTCCCATGAGAATGGCTTAGGCAGGCCTCTAGGGAAGAAACGCACAGAAGAGGGGGCCGGGAGGAGGGTCCCCAACAGTGCTGCTGCAGTATGGGCAGCCCCTAGCCTGGCATACAGCGAGCGTTCAGTACACAGTCCTGGGGCAGTCACTGGACAATTCATGCAGATGAGAATCACAGAAAGGTCAGGACATGAACCTGCAGAGGCACAGCATATCCATGTAGGGACTGGAGTTAGTAAGTCCTTTCTCAGACAGGCTTAGATCTCCTAATGTCATACATAGTTCTTTGGAATTTCAAGCTGAGATCTTCATATTTCCTGAGAGTCCTTCTCGTGCCTTCCCTGAGGGTTTGGACTGCTCCCAGGGAAGGAGGAAAGCTTGGGTGAGGCGTTACTGGACCAGACCTGATTTTGCTGAGACAGCGATCTGCAACCCAGCTTGGATCAAGCCCCTCCCCGACTTGTCTCTTCTCACAAACACATTGTATTTTACTGTTGGGGGTGCGGGGCGGGGGGCGGTGGTAGCAAAATGTTACAGGCATACCTGGTTTTATTGCACTTCAGTTTATTGTGTTTTTATTTATTTTTGCAAATGGAAGCTTTGTGGCAACTGTGCATAGAGCAAATCTATCAGCACCATTTTTCCAACAGCATGTGCTCACTTCCTATCTCTGTTGCATTTTGGTAATGTTCAAACTTTTCATTATTAATATATCTGTTGTTGTGATCTGTGATCACTGACCCTTGATGTTACTGTTGTAATTGATTGGGGACATCACAAGCTGCACCCTTATATGACGGTGGATTTAATTAATAAATGCTGTATGTGTTCTGACTGCTCCACCCACCGGCCATTCCCCTGTCTCTCTCCCTCTCCTTGGGCCTTCCTATTTCCAAATACATAACAATATTGAAATGAGGCCAGTGAGTAACCCTACAAGGGCCTCTAAGTGCTCAAGTGAAAGGAGGAATTGCACATCTCTCATTTTAAATCAAAAGCTAGAAATGATTAAACTTTGTAAGGAAGGCATGCTGAAAGCTGAGACAGGCCGAAAGCTAGGCTTCTTGCACTAGTTAGCTAAGTTGTGAATGCCAAGTTCTTGAAGGAAATTAAAAGTTCTACTCCAGTGAACACACAGATGCTGATACGGAGAAAGTTTTAGTGGTCTGGATAGAAGATTAAACCAGCCACAAAATTCTCTTAAGCCAAAGCCTAATCCAGAGAAAGGTCCTAACTCTCTTCAATTCTATGAAGGCTGAGAGAGGTGAGGAAGCTGCAGAAGAAAATTGGGAGCTAGCCAAGGTTGGTTCATGAGGTTTAAGGAAAGAAGCTGTTTCCGTAACATAAAAGCCCACGGTGAGGCAGCAAGTGCTGATGGAGAAGCTGCAGCAAGTTATCTAGAAGATCTAGCTAAGATCATGGATGAAGGTGGCGATACAAAACAACAGATTTTCAGTGTAGATGAAACAGCCTCCTACTGGAAGAAGATACCATCTAGGACTTTCATAGCTAGAGAGAAGTCAGTGTCTGGCTTCAAGGCTTCAAAGGACAGGCTGACTCTCTTGTTAGGGGCTAATGCAATTGGTAACATTAAGTTGATGCCAGTGCTCGTTTACCATTTTGAAAATTCTAAGGCCCTTAAGAATGAGGCTAAATCCACTCTGTTTGTGCTCTGTAAATGGAAGAACAAAGCCTGGATGACAGCACGTCTGTTTACAGCATGGTTTACTGAATATTTTAAGCCCATTATTGAGACCCACCGCTCAGAAAAAAAGATTTCTTTTCAAAATATGATTACTCATTGACAGTGCACGTGGTCGTCCAAGAGCTCTGATGGAGATGTACAGGGAGATTCATGTTGTTTTCATGCTTGCTAAGACACATCTATTCTGCAGCCCATGGATCAAGAAGTCATTTCAACTTTCAAGTCTTCTTATTTAAGAAATAGATTTTGTAAGGCTATAGCAGCCATAGATAGTGATTCCGCTGATGGATCTGGGCAAAGTAAATTGAAAACTTACTGGAAAGGATTCACCATTCCAGATGCCATTAAAAACATTCATGATTCACGAGAGGAAGTCAAAACAGCAACAGGAACAGGAGTTTGGAAGAAGTTGGTTCTCAACCCTTATGAGTGACTTTGGGGAGTTCAAGACTTCAGTGGAGGGAGTAACTGCAGATGTGGTAGAAATGGCAAGGGACCTAGAATTAGAAGTGGAGCCTGAAGCTGTGACTTGTGAATTGCCGCAATCTCATGATAAAGCCTTAGTGGATGAGGAGCTACTTCCTATGGATAAGCAAAGAGATGGAAACTACTCCTGGTAAAGTTGCTTTAAACATTGTTAAAATAACAACAGAGGATTTAGACTATTACATGAACTTAGTTGCTAAAGCAGTGGCGGGGTTTGAAAGGATGGACTCCAATTTTGAAAGGAGTTTTACTGTGGGTGAAATCCTATCAAACAGCATGATGTGCTACAGAGAAGTCTTTTGTGAAAGCCAGAGTTGATCGGTGTGGCAAACTTCAGCATCTTATTTTCAGAAATTGCCACAGCCGTTATGACCTTCAGCAACCACTACCCTGATCAGCAAGCAGCCATCGACATGGAGACAAAGCAAAAAGATTACTACTTGCTGAAGGCTCAGATCATATTTAGCATTTTTTAGCAATGAAGTATTTTTAAGTTAAGGTATTTACATTTTTTTAAACAATGCTATTGCACACTTCATAACATATGGTGTACACATACCTTTTACTTTCAGTGGGAAACCACAAAATTTGTGTGACTCACTTTATTGTGATGTTTGCTTTATTGGGATGAGCTAGAACTGAACCTGAATATCACTGAGATATGGTTGTATCCACCCAAATATTGATGAGATTTGGGTGGTGGGGTACAAGAATAATGCCCCCACATCCCTTACAAAGATGTCCATGTCCTAATCGCTGGAACTTTCTTAGATGGTGTATTAGTCTGTTCTCAAGCTGCTAATAAAGATATGCCCAAGACTGGGTAATTTATAGAGGAAAGGGGCTTAATTGACTCACAGTTCCACATGGCTGGGGAGGCCTCACAATCATGGCAGAAGGCAAAGGGAAAGCAAGGCATGTCTTACATGGCGGCAGGCAAGAGAGCTTGTGTAAAGGAACTCCCCTTTATAAATCAGATCTCATGAGACTTAATCACTATAATGAGAACAGCACGAGAAAGACCCACCCCCATGATTCAATTATCTCCCACCTGGTCCCTCCCACGACACATGGGAATTATGGGAGCTACAATTCAAGATGAGATTTGGGTGGGACAAAGCCAAAACCATATCACGTGGCTAAAGGGACTTTGTAGGTGTGATTGAGTTAATGTTTTTGAGGTGGGGAGGTTGTCCTGGAATGTCAAGGTGCAGCCAGTCAAATCACATGGGTCCTTACAAGCAGGAAAGGGAAGTTTGACTTCAGAAGAGGAGTGTGGGAGTGACACCACCTGTGAAAGACTGGACTGGCCGCTGCTGGCTCTGAAGAAGGAAAGACCCCTGAGTCAGGGAAGATGGCAACCTCTAGAATCTAGAAAAGGCAAAGAAAACGGTTCTCCCTTGGAGCCTCCAGAAGGAACACGACTCTGCAGACACTGTGTACCACAGTGAGACCCATTTAAAAGGACTTCTAGAATAATTAAGAAGATAATACATTTGTGTTGTTTTTAGCCACTAACTTTGTGGTCATTCATTACAGCAGCCAAAGGAGACCCTTTTAGGTGGTGTAATCCTTTAATTTTATGTGTCAACTTGACTACCTAGAGTACCCAGCTATTTAATCAAATCCTCATCTAGGTATTGCTAGAGAGGTCTTTTGTCAATGTGGCTAACATCTACAGTCAGTTGACTTTAGGTATGTTGGAGGGCCTTATCCAATCTGTTGGAAGGCAGGAAGAGCAAAAATGGGGGTTTCCCAGAAAAGAAGGAATTCTGTCTCAACCCTGCAGCATTAGCTCCTGCCCGAGTTTCCAGCCCAACTGTTTACCCTACAGTTTTCAGACTGTACATCTCTCTGAATATTTTGGTGGACGTGCAAATACGTCTCTGTTCATTTCACCTTGATGCAGTGGAAAAGGTCAGGGGCTTGGACTCTGGGCCCCCCGGCTCCCCAGTCTGTCCTCTGTCTGCTCAGGCTGTCTCCCTTGCCTCCTGCAAAAAGAGAAACCATTTCTCAGACACTCTGTGGGATTAGGCCAAATAAATGAGCCTGTGTCTGTCTGTTTTTCCCTAATGAGCTTCTCCCTCGGGCTCTTTTCCCTTTTCCTTGGATCTCTGCATTCATCACTTTCCCTCCCACAAGGAAAGAAAGTATATCCTGGTGTCTTCCTCTGTCCCTCCTGCAACAGCTTCTCGGGATGCAAACCCCTCTGCTATTCCTTCTGTCTGCCCCAGGGGTTCCTCTACCAACTCCTCCATCACCACCACCACCTGCCTTCTCTCTGCCCCACTAATCTTGTCTAATTGCTTCCTGGAGTTAAGACAGGCACCATCACTGAACTGAACATGCAAGGGGGGAGGGAGGTAAGTGTTGTGGGGCAGAAGCTCAGGGGCCATTTAGGGACCAGGGGGCAACCAGAGGACAGGGAAGGCCAGTGGCTGTAGGCCTAGGGAGGCAGAGGTGAGTGTGACTTGTTGATTCCCTGGTGCTCTCCAGGATGGCTCTCCTGGGACCCAGTCTTCCCAAGCACATGGCTTGTTCTGCAGACACACTCCTAGATGCCACACCCAGGGTGGGTGGCTGTCCTTAGTCCCTCACAGGACTGTGATGGGGCCCATGGCCAAGGACCTCCCCAGAACTCATGGCTATGCCAGGAGTGAGCCTCATCCTAAGTGAACCTGGGCTTTGCTCTGCGCAAAACCAATGTGCTGCCTCGGCCAAGTCCTCCACGGAGAGAAAACTCCTGAGGCCAGGGAACCTTGAGCAACGTTGTCTGAGGGCTCAGTTTGTGAATCTATGAAATGGGACTGATCATGCATGACTAACCGCTGAGCACTTAAGGAGGCTCTTTGGCGAGGGCATGGCCCAGTGCCCGGCCTGTTGTCACCAGCCAGGGAGCTGGGGAGGCAGCCTTGAGGGTCTTTGCCCATTTCCACTGGCCTCTCTCCCTCATTGGGGAAAGTTGATATAATAACTAGATGTCATAAGACATCAAAAGAGGAAGCAACATTTGCACAGCACTTTGTAAAGAATAAAGCTCTTTTGGCAGGTGATCTTGCTTAATACTCCTAATGGCCCTGAGGTGGGGGAATTATTCTTCTCATTTTGGAAATGAGAAAACTGAAGTTCAAAGCAGTGAAGTAGCATCAGTGCCTGAGGGTGCCCAGCTCAGAGCTGGGATGGAGCAGGATTCCAGTCCCAGGCTGCCTCGCAGAGAGGTGAGGCACAGATTCCCACGGGCAAAGCAAGCCCCAGACTCTGTTTCTGTTTCAACAGAAACGCGGCGGCATGCTGCTTGATGGTGCGCAAAACACACCACGTTCATTATCCTGCTTGATCATGACACAGCTTGCATTTCAGGCAGGAAATCTTAGCCTCACTTTGCAGACAGAAAAGCACCATCTAGAGAGATTGAATCACATCCCTGTTTTCCGTAGCCAGCAGGTGGCACGGGGCCGTCGTCCTCTAAGCTCAGGGCTCCTGGTTGCTGCTATATGACCATGGGTACAACTGTACTATTCTTAGCCTCAGTTTCCTCCTTGTCTCCAAGGGTGTAGTGAGAATTAAATGACACAAGGATGCAAAGAGCCTGGTATCACCACAGTACCTGCTGGGACCTCAATACTTGAGCATTTTCATCCCGTTGGGGAACTCTTGCATTAGCCCCCCAGGGCAGCAGGAACCCTGGAGTATCGCCTGGCAGGATTAAAGATACACAAAGATTTATTGAGTGTCTACTGCATATGTGCCGGAGGGTTTGGTGGTGACAGACACAGTGGCTGCCTACATGGAGCTTAATACTCCAGCATAGGAGGTGGACAGAAAACAAGGTAGCCAGGAATTCATCAAATGACTGCATGTGGCCAGGCGCAGTGGCTCATGCCTTTAATCCCAGCACTTTGGGAAGCTGAGACAGGTGGATCACTTGAGGTCAGGAGTTCAAGACTAGCCTGGCCAACATGGTGAAACCCTCGTCTCTATTAAAAATACAAAATTAGCTGGGCGTGGTGATGGCTGCCTGTAATCCAAGCTACTCGGGAGGCTGAGGTGGGAAAATCACTTGAACCCAGGAGGCAGAGACTGCAGTGAGCTGAGATTGCGCCACTGCACTCCAGCCTGGGCAAGAGCACAAAATTCCATCTAAAAAAGAAAAAGACTGCATGTTGTAATAAGTAGTATGAGGGTGGGAAAATATTTTTTTAAAATAAGAAAGACAGGCTGCCTTACTTATAATAGTCAGGAAAGGTCTTTATGGAGGGGACCCTTGGGCTGGTGCCCTAAAGCAGGTGAAGCCGACCACACAGAGCTAGGAAGAGGAGGGTTCCATCTGAGAGGGAAGTATGTGCAAAGGCCCTGGGACAGGAGTAGATTTGGGTTGTTCACAGGTAGAGAGAAGAGCAATACGGCTGGGGCCCAGTGAGAGACGGGGCAGTGGTTCCAGCAGTGGTTGGCAGTGACCCCACCATCAGGTCCAAGTGATAAGTTTAGTCTTTTCTTCTAAGTCTAATATGAAGTCATAGATAAGGTTTTAAACAGGAAGGGACATGCTACGATTTGAATTTTAAGAGGTGAGCCATTTGTAAGCTCATAAACAGTTACGGTTGGAAGGATCTCTAAATCTGAGCTAGCCTAACTTTTCATTGTGCAGTGGGGAAACTGAGCCCCAGAGGTGGGAAACAGGTGGTCAGTGTCACACAGCACATCCGGGCAAAAGCAGCCCTTGAACCCAGATCCTCAGATTCCAGCTCTAGTGGTCCTTCCTTTGAGAGGCTGGCAGAAGCCCCAAGGTGGGCACAGCCTCAGTCTCCTTCAAGGATGAGGAACCACGCCAGCAACCAGGCCTCCTCAGGTCCAACCATGGCTGCCCCTTGCCCATGACTTTTGCTTCACGGCCACCATTAGGTCCCTTCATGCCAAAGAAACACACATGGACCAAGTTGGATTTTTAAGCCACACCCTCACTGTAGTAACTGCAATTCTGCCTGAATGTGTTTGACCCCATGTAAAGATACATCTGCTAGCGATTCTGGGAATGCATTTAACATTTTTGCTCTGTGATGCACAGAGCATTTTCTGTGCATGACTGTGTATTTCTCTTGGAGCAGAGTCCAGGCAGCATGACCCACTCTGTGCAGATGGGATGATGAGGCCAAGAATGGCTGATTGACTTCCATGAAGTCGGGGAGGGATAATAAGCGAGAGAGGGGCTCCTAGGCAAGCCAGGGGCAGTGAAAGGGAAGAGAAAGAAGAAACTGAGCATGAAGTCCTTGAATTCCAGCATTAGAACCTGAGAGTCATTCTCCAGGCTCTGAGAATTATAAAATGATAGAGCTGGTAGGCCTTAGCAATGGCATGATTCAATCCATCATCCTAAAATTCCATTTAGGAATCACATATAAACAGTAAAATGCATAAATCTTCAGTGTGCAGCTCAAGCATTTTTATGCACGAAGTTACCATCATCCAGATTAAGGTATAGAATGTTCCCATCCCTCCATTCCAGAAGGCTCTCCTATGCCCCATCCCAATCAGTGCTTCCCTTTTCCCTCCCCCTTCCCCCCACCCTTCCCCCAACCAGGTGACTACCATTCTGGCTATCACCTTCAAGCAATTGTGCCCATTCTTGAACTTTATATAAATGGAATCATACAGTGTGCATTCCTCTGACTCTGCCTTCTTTAGCTCAACATGATTTTATGATCCATCCATATATATCCAATATAGCATATAGCAGTAGTTTGTTCTTCTTTAGTTCTGTGTAATATTCCACTGTAGGAATATATGACAATTTATCAGTTTTTCTGTAGATGGACATTGGATTGTTTCCTTTTTTTTGGTGCTTATAATTAAAGATGCAACTAATAATCTAGTCCATGTCTTTTAGTGGGTCTAGGCTGGCATTTGTCTTGGGTGTGTAACTGGGAGTTGAAATGCTGTGTCTTGTGTTTAGCTTTAATAGATGCTGTCAAATAGAGTGGGCACGTCATAGGACAGTCCTACTAGCAGTGTGGAACAGTTCTAGTTGCCCTACCTCCTCATCCACACTTGGCATCATCTGCCCAGTTTTAGCTAACTGGTGGGTCTGTAGTGATACCTCGTTGTGCCTTTTAATTTGCATTTCCCTGGTAGTAAGATGCTGAGCACTTTCTATATGCTTCTCAGCTATTTGGATTGCTTCTTTTGGAAAGTGCCTAAGTCTTTGGCACAATTTTAAACTGGGTTGTTTTCTCTTTTTTTCTTATTGATCTGTAGGAGTTCTTTATATATTCCGGATATAAGTCTTTTGTTGTAGATAAGTGTTGCAAATACTTCTCCCAGTCTGTGTTTTGCTTTCTTACTTTCTTATGGTGCCCAGGAATCATTTGAGAAGAAAGAAAATGAATGTTTATTGAGAACTTCATTTGTGCCAGGCCTGGTCCATCTACCTGACCTTGCCCGGTGCTCATCACCACTCATTGAGGCAGGAATCATCATCACCATTGCAGATTCAAAAGAGGCTCCAAAGGCATATTGAAAGGATTGGAATGTGGTGTTTGGAATTATCCTTAATGCCAATACTTTAGATGTATGTAATTCTTTTAGTTTATGAAGTGCTTCCCTGATGACTGTCTTATTCCATCATTAGTTTAAGCCAGTGAGGTAGGCAGGCAACAGTTATTAGAGAGGTAACGTCCCATAGACTTTTACTGAAGACTCACCCAGAGCAGGGGGACACAGTGGAATTCAGTCCTGTGTTTGGGCATTCACAGTCAAATGAGTAAGACATACAAGTCAACATCCAATATCGGGTGAAATCATAGAGGCTTATTCATGATTTGCCCCTCTGAGCCTCAGTGTCCTCATCTGTAAGATGGATTTAATGAGACGTACAACTCATAGAGCTCTTGCATTGATGAAAGGTGATACTGCGTGCAAAGTGCTTAGCACAGTACCTGGCACATGAGTACCTCACTGAGTTTTGACATGGTGTGTACATACCAGGCTTGTTGATGAGGGCCCTGCAGGGAATACACCAGAAGCACTCTCTGCCCTCACGGAGCTTGTAGACATGAAGAAAACACAATGGGAGCACAGCACAATAGTGGCCACTTTGCCGTGGGATAGATGGGAGCCTTCACATAGGAGGCAACATGTGAACTGGGTCTTGAAGGATGAATAGGAGTTCATCAGGTGGGCAAAGAGAGGAATGACATTCCAGACCAAGAGAACTGCATGGACAGAAGCCTGAAGCTGGGACTTATCCAAGGCTACCTGGCCTAGAAATGGGTGACCCTGTTGCCTGATCCCAGATCCCAGACCTGTGTTCTGTCTGCCCTCTGTGCTGTCTCCTTGACACTCTCCAGGGCACACAGTTGACATGGAAGTGGGTGGGTGGGTGCCACCTGTGCTATTTCCACCTGGCAGGGTGAGCCATCGCCAATGCCAGACCTACGGCACTTCCCAAGGCAGCAGGGAAAAATGGGCTTCCAGTGGGGAGCAGAGCATCAGCTTGGGAAACTTATGACTCTCCCAGACTCCTGCTTCCCCTCCTGGGCCACTGTTATTGCATCTGTAAGATGGGGAGAATAAAAATGACACTAATGTCCACACTGATGGAACCTTTCTTTACTGTGTGCCAGGCACTGTGCTGAGTACTTTGCAGGTGGCATCTCTTTTCTTCTATGCAACAGCCCTATGAGCTGTGGGTCTCATTATTCCCATCTTATAGATGAAGACATTGAGGCTCAGAGGGGTAAAATGACTTGTCCAGCATTTCACAGAGCCAGGAAGTGGCAGAATCCAAACCAGACCAGCTTTGTGTGACTCCAGCATTCCGGCTTGTAGCTAAGAGATCTTCCTGCTCACACTCCATTCCCACCGCCTCAACATACCTCTCTGATGTTTAATGAGTATCTGTTTAATGAACGTGGCTGTCCCTTCTTGCGGGGTGCTGGGCAGGCCTGTGCAGTGATAGGGGAGAGCGCTTGGCAAGGGCCTGCCTCCCCTGAGGCCAGAGCTTCTGATTTCCCCTGACCTGTGAAACCTGGTCATGGGGACACCTCAGGGATCAAAACACTCGACAGACGTCGAGTCTAAGGAGCCCCGAACATTTAACAGAAACAGCGTGCTCTGGGCTGGGCTCTTCCAAGGGGCTGTGTGTGTGTGTGTGTGTGTGTGTGTGTGTGTGTGTGTGTGTGTGTGTTGTGTGTGTGTGTGTGTGTGTGTGTGTGTGTGTGTGTGTGTGTGTGTCTATGTATGTCCGTGTGCACCTGTGCTGGGGCCAACCCTAGCTGAGAGGAAGTGGAGTTGCATTTATTATAACATAAACTGTGAACTAAGATAGGTTTCCTGCCCAGGGGAAATACAGGCTCTCTCCAGGTAGGAAGGTGCCCCTTTGTCAGGGAAGTTCTTCTCCACCTTCTACTTTGCAGCCATTTGAGGAATCCTGCTGAACACAGGACTTGCGCCTGGGAGTGGCATGTGCCCGCTCTTCAGGAATGAACCCAGCCTATTAAAAACCGTCATCTATTGAGTGCCTACTGTATGCCATGCACAGAGCGGAGAACTCCGGGGGCATTCACAGTATTTAACTCTCGGAAGGGCCCTGTGCCTGCGGTACTCCCTCAGGCTGGTGGGAAGCTTCGCGAAGCACTAACTTCAGCAGGAAGCAGAGGAGCCACTTGCTGTGGGAGAGGGAGAGACTCAGGGCTGCGCGGCTCCAAGCCAAAGAGAACTTTCAGGAAATCCAGGAAGCCTTCTGGGATGGAGTGGCTTTTAACCAAAGCTCTAGAAGGATGAGAAGGATTTTGACAACAGAAATGGGGAAGAAGGGCTTTCCTGGCGGGGGCAGCAAGCAGAGGCAAAGGCCTGGAGGTGGACAAGCACAGGACAGTGGCCAAGGGTACAGGCCCTGGGCTCAGAAAACCACAAGTGTGAATCAGGCTCCCTCACTTATGAGCTCCTTGACCTCCTGTAAGTTACATCACCTCTTCTTTAAGAAAATTGAGGCAAAATTTACATAACATAAAATTAGCTATCTTAAAGTGTGCGATTCACTTTGCATAATGTTTGGGAGGTTCATCCACGTTGTAGCACTTAGCAGAACTTCATTACTTTTGATGGCTGAATACTATTCCATTGTATGGATATACCGCATTCATCTGCTTATCCATTCATCTGTTGATGGGCCTTTTGGATACTATAAATAATGCTGCTATAAACATTTGTGTACCAGTATTTGTTTGAGTCCCTGTCTTCAGTCCTCTTGAGTGTAGACCTGGGAATGGTTGCTGGGTTGTATGGTACCTCTAGGTTGAACTTTTTGAGGACTGAGTATCACTTTGAACTTCTACACCTGCAGAATGGAGATAATAACAATACCTGTCTCAGAATGCAGGGAGGATGGGAAGGGGTTTGAGGATTAAATGAAGTGCCCAGGATAGTGAGGGCTCAAAGTACCTTTTGTTGCTTTTTTTTTTTTCCCCAATGGAGTTTCACTGTGTTGCCCAGGCTGGAGTGCAATGGCGTGATCTCAGCTCACTGCAACCTCTGCCTCCTGGGTTCAAGAAATTCTCCTGCCTCAGCCTCCCAAGTAGCTCGGACTACAGGTACACGCCACCATGGCCGGCTAATTTTTCTGTATTTTTAGTAGAGATAGGGGTTTCACCATGTTGGCCAGGCTTGTCTTGAACTCCTGACCTCAGGTCATCTGCCCATCTCGGCTTCCCAAAGTTCTGGGATTACAGAGATAAGCCACTGCACCCAGCCTCAAAGTACCTTTTGAAGAGGCTGTGTTAGGCAAGGCCGACAGGTTGTGGGAAAGGGGGATGAGGGGCAGGGGTCTCCCGTGCCTGGCTGACCTTGCCCCTGCCCTGATCCGTTTGGCTCTTCGAGGCTTTCAGTCCTTTGCACACCAAAGATGGGGCAAAGTGAGCAGATGGCTGGTACCCTGGGAACCAGGCCCCTTCCTGCTCTTGGAGCCAGGGAGGCTGGCTCTGCCGGCTCCACTGAGCTGCCTTCCCCCAAGGAGTGCGCCCTTAGCGACCACCGATGCCGCATTTGCTGTTTGCTCTCTCTCCACTTCTTTCCTTCTCTTCAGAGCTGTTCAGGCTTGGCAAGCAGCAGGGGCTCAGAAACCAAATTAACAGGTAAAATTCCCATTCTCTGCCTGTTACTCGCCTGGCTGAGCTGCAAAGTCTGCAACATAACAGGAACTGGGAGTGAGGAGGGGGCGGGGGAAGGGAGCCAGTGTCAACAGGACTCAATTGAGAGAAAGAGAGAGCCCCAGACTCATGATGTGGGAACAGGCCAGTGGCACCCAGGGAAGCAATCACTGGGGTACCCCCCATTCCCTCTCTTTCTTCGGAGCTGCCTCCTGGAGTCTGTGGTTCTCTGACGCCACATGGCCCATGAGTGGCACAAGGTGACAAAGGAAGACAGCAGTGAGCTTTGCCCAGGGAAGGACTCCAACCATGGGGCTCCCCCCACCCCCCTGGCCCTGTCTCTTCAGCTGTACTCAGGTCCCTTTGGTGATCAGGAGGCAGGTGCTGGGGCCCAGCAGTCAGACAGAACTGAGTTCAAGTCCAAGTGCAGCCATGTAGGTGTTACAAGTGACCTTGGGCAAATTCTCTCTCTGAGCCTCTGTTTCTTCATCTTTAAAATGGGAGAACACATCTCTTAGCTGGGTTGTTGGTTTTGAGATCAGGAGGGAAAGTGCATTGTACAGCACCTGCTTGTGGTAAGCTCTTAGGTTAGAGGCCATGGGTCACGGTGGGCGGCAGGGGGGCAGTGGTGACAGTCAAAGTGATCTTTGTTGATTCCTGTCTCAGGTTTGACTCCTGTTGGGCGTTGAGTCCCGTGCCAGGAGGGACTGTGTCTGTCTCCTTTGTGAGCTCCCTTTGTTTTAGGTGGGGGTCCCTAAAAGCAGGACCTGAGTGAGGATGGTTATCCAGGTGAACTAGTGCAGGAGGATTCTCCGGAGAGCTCTGCAAAGCAGCAAGGGAAGCAGGAGAAGGCAGAAGAAGTAGCTAAGCAAGGGTGAGGTTTAAGAGCAGGCTAGCCTCAGCCTGGTCTCTGGGGCATGAATGGCCTCTCAGACGTTGCCCCCAACAGAGGCAAGGGGGCTGGACTGTTACAGCCCCATGTCAGCCTGTCAGTGGCTACGGGCTAGGCCTGGGGGTGCAGATGGGGGTGTGGCCTCCCAGGGATCTCTGGGCAAGGTGGCTTCACAGCTAACAGCAGTTCCCCTGGAGAAGGTTGCAGCCCGTGGCACTGCTGCAGTTGGGATGGGTGTCCCGTCCAGGAAAGGGGACCAGGGCCCAGCACCCAAAGCACCTGCACACCCCGAAAGCCCTCAGTCTAGGATGATGAGGAAAGCACTGGCCGTGGCACCTGGCAGACTTTGGTGCGATGCCCCTTCTGCCACTTGACAGGAATCAGTGACCTCCCTGGGTCTCAGTTTAATGACCCCTCCCACATAGGGCCCACAGGGTTTGCTTGAGGACACATCAGATGCCACAGCTCATTGGCCACGCACACAGTAGGCCATGAGCATCAGTTGGGTGGGGGGCATCCGACTTGTTGCTTTCCCCATAAATAGGGAGACTGTCCCAGGATGGGGTCTTTCCTGTCTGGCCTGGCCCAAGCGAGTGCCTTCCCTTAAGGGTGAGAGATAGACTACATGACCCCTAATAACTCCTGTCCCCAGGACCAACAGAGAAGAAGGCCATTGTTCTCAGCTCCCTTCCTCCAGAAATGAGAAACACAGCTGAAGCCACTCCTGCTCCCCAGGGCCCGCCAAGGCCTGGAATTTCACCAGGGGTGTTTGTCCCCGACATGACTGATTTATTCCTATTGTTATTCCTACATATCAAGTGATATGTGATACATTCTGCTTAGAAAAAAGGACACATTTCAGGTGGGGTTAGAACCCCTCCTGCCACCATTTGCCAAGAGAACCGATGACAACTCCGTGTCCTTGTGTGGTTGGGGTGTGGTCACGAAAGCTCTCCTTTAGGGTGGGGCTGCCAGGGTTTGGGAGGGACTCGCACAATCCCAGTGAGGACAAGGGTGAAGGCCAGGCACTTCCCAAGGTCCCTGCTGGCCGGAGGATGGCACAGAGGGGTGCATAAGCTGCCTGGCTTGGGTTTTTCCAGAAAAACCCTTCAATGTGGATGGAATGATCATTGTAATAATAATAATAATAGTTTCCACTTACTGAGCCTTACTCTGCCCCAGATAATAGCGATGGGTCTTCTCCTTGCGTCTTCTCATTGAACTCTGCACATGAGACACATCCCCATCTTACAGATGAGAAGGCAGAGGTTCAGGTTCACATAAGGTATCTAAGGTCACATAGTAAGTGATGAGGCCAGGGTTCAAATTCAGCCTCACTCACCCAGGAAGTGGGGTGCAGAAGACCCTGACGCTTGTCCCAGTCGGTGCCAGCTGGCCTTATCCCAGGTACAGGTCATTTCACTCCCCTGGCTCAGGCTCCCCAGATTCCTCCTCAGCTCACCTTTACTCATCTGTGGGCACTTAGCCCTCTGCCTTCCACTCCAGGGTTGAAGATGGTGGAATACCTCTGTCTCCTTACAGAAAGGAGAATGTAGAAGCCCAGAGAGGGCACTTGATCTGCTCCAGGATGCACAGCAACGCCATCCCAGGGCTGTGGCTAGAACAAGGGTTTCCTCCCTCTTGGTCAGCGTTATTAACCTATTGACCTTTCTGCTTTAATCCAACCCCAGACTTGGCCGTGCTGCATGTGTGTGTGGGGATGTGATTGCGTGGAGAGAAGAGGGAAGCTCCTCTCCTTGGTCACGTTCACCACACACAGCCTGAGCAGTGGGCCAGCGGGGAATCTCTGGGGACTGGCTGGCTCTGAGTGGAAGCTGCTTCCGGCGTCACCTGCCCCTTCCTACAGCTCCCTGGATGTCACACTTCCCACTTCCTAGCGGGGCTAGCCCGGCATCCCCTGACCACCCAGAGGTTGCCCTCTAAGGCCTGTGTACTTTCTTTGTGGTCTGGCCCCTGGCTGAACAGGGGGTTTTATACGAATCCCTGGAGAGAAATAGATCAATGCTCCCTGGAAATGTCTCCATCAGCTTCTGGAGAGTGGACTTCAGAGTTCCAAAGATCAAGGTTTGAACATCAGACAAGGGGGAAAAACAAAACCCAGGACCTAGAGTGGTCCCTGTTGCCCCTGCCATGAAGTTCCACTGGGTCCCTGTTAGCCCAGGCACCCCCGTCAGCCCCCCCACCCCCCCCACTGCTGGGTCCCTGTCTACCTCCCTCTCCTCTCTCTTCTCATACCTCTGCCAAAGCACAGCCTGCCTGCTGCTTTCTACACCTGCCGTGCAAATGGAGGCCCTGCGCTGTTGCCTTGGCTGTGTCCTCTGCTGACAGCACCTTTCTTCCTCATCTCCAACACCCATTGCAGCTAAGCCACCCATCCAGGTGCTACTTTCGCCATCTTCAACAGCGCTGTTATCCATTCATTCAGTGCCCAGGTATGACATGCCATTCCAGGCCCCGGGAATACAACAGTCAGTGGTTCAGATCCTTCCCCAGCCTCTGCCTTTTCAGCTATTTGGGAACACATCGCTAACTCAGCCTCACTGCAGAGACAGTGCCAGAATTTCTGTGCCCTCCCCCAATGCCTGACATAGTAAGTTATACAGTAGGCACTTAATGAGTGTTTGCTGAATGAATGAATGATGAATATCACTTACTGCCTTCTATTGTAATGTCTCTGCAGGGATTTCACCACCCATTGGTCGAGTACTGTATGCCACGTTCAGCTCTAGGCACCAAGTTTCTGTGTTCCCAGGGCTTATTCTTCTTATTTATAATAACAACAAAATAGCTAACATTGGCCCTTCTCTTGTGCCAGGCCCTGATTAAAGAGGCCTTGGTGAAGAGGCAATGGCAATGTTACATGTGCAATGTTCTATGTAGTAACAACACTATCAGTAGGAACTCTGATTATCCCCATTTTACAAATAAGAATTGAGGCCCAGAGAAGTTAAGGCATTTTCCCCAAGTCACACAGCTGTCCAGAAGTAGAGACAGGACTCCAACACCAGCACTCTGACTCCAGAGCTCAGCCTCTTACATTTATTGAGTGACTGAATGAATGACTCGTGTTGCTACTTGATATGTTGGCTCCTGAAAGAGTTAATTCACACTCAGGAGTGGCTGCAGGGGCCTTCTTTGTGCAAACACGTACATACCATGCATACATGCACATATGTGTGCCCCCCCTTGGCTCTCTCTCCAGTGTGTGCCACCCGTGCTAGAATCCATTGTCCTGTCCCTGATTCTTGCCTCTCAAGTGGACCATGCACTGGCCCTGCGTCTGAGGGTCCTTATATAGTCTCTTTGCTCAGCCAGACATGGGGGTTACTACGCCCTAAAGGATCAATTGTTCCTAAATGCAAGGAGGATGTTTGTCAGGGGAAGGGGAAAGGAACCAAGATGGTCTGCAAATGAACTGTGACAGATAAACCTCACCTCCCAGGAGACTCTTGGGAAATATGCAAGCTTATAAAAATGCTCTGGGCCATTCCAACTTGGAAGGCACAGATGCGTCTAATATCTACCAAAACATCCATTCATGTGATCAATTGCTTACTGCTTCATCAAAAGCTCCAGTGTTCGTGCTATACTAACGCCCTAAGAAATGAAGGAGGGACTTGGGCATTGGTAGTCTTCCAGGCCTAAAACAGCAGGTGGGGAAGTTAGACCTTGGTGAAGAAGCAATGGTGAGCTATAGAAGGTTTTCGAGCAGGAGATCTGTCTTCCTGCCTGGTGGAGGATGGAATGGAGGGGCAGCAGAGAGACTGTGGAGGTTATAGCTGGGGACTGGGTGAGAGGGGATGAAAGCTCGGGTTAGGGACGTGGAGTCCATGGAGGGGGTGGGGAGAAGGGAGGGGCTTCATTATGGAGATATTTCCAGGTAGATGGGACTGAGCTGTTTTGGGAGGGGAGAGAGAGTGGAATTCGAAGGCCCATAAGTCTGGGAGACTGAATGATTGGAAGCATCCCTGGAGGGGCCATTTCTGGGACAATAATAACAGTAATTGCTATATAGGCCTTCCTCTGTGTCAGGCACTGTGCTTTATGGCTTTGGCTGTATTAAATACAAGAATCCCCTCAGGTGATAACTGCCATCGTCTCCATCTTACACTTGGGGAAACTGAGGCACAGTTACTTTGACAGAGATTACCCAGCCAATAACTGGTAGAGCCAGGATTCCACTCCAGGCAGCTGCCTGCAGAGCTTCTGCTGGTAACCCCCGCCCCATGCACCTCTCCATCCACAGGCCTGCAGGAGGCTGTCTTTATTTCTGGAGTGGATATGCATTTCCAGGCGGAAGCACTGAGAGGAGAGGACCAGGGCTTCACTTGGAAACTGACCGGAGTGCAGAAGCAGCACCCCGGGGAGGAGGCCGCAGCCCTCTGGGGCTCCCGGTTCTGTGTAGTGGGGACATCAGCCCAGAAGATTAATGAGAGGGCAGGGGAGGGAGGAAAGGAAGGAAGGGAAGGAAGAAAAATTGCTGCCCATTATACCTGTCCTTTGGCAAGGCCGGGTAATTAGCAAAGCCTCGGCAATAAAATATTTCGTTTTGGTGTAATTGCAAAGTAATTATGTGGTATGGGTTGTGTATTAATCGTGTTGATTAATTACACTCAGGCAGTAATTAAACATCTGCTTGATAATCGTGTGCAGCCTGAGGCTGAACTTTTGTACACATACACACACGCCTGTGCCACATGCAGAGCTCCTTGGTCTCTGCTCATTGGGGCAGGGGGTGGGGGTGAGTGTGTGTGTGTGTGTGATGTGGGTGTGTTTGACAGAGCCTCGTTTTCTGTTTTCTGGAGCGACCTCTCCCTCCCCCACCATACAATGAGCACTTTGTTCCCCCGCCTCACCTGGAACACCGGGAGGAACTGACCTAGGACTGGGGCTGTGCCACCCTGCAGCCCCTCTCAGAACAGAACATGAGGCCCAGGTGTCTCCTGTCTGGCAGGGCTGCCAGGCCAAGCTGGGTTGTCACGGGGCTCAAGTGCTCCATACGTGGCAATGTGCTGTCATGTCTTAGAACTCACTGCAAACTTTGCCACCAGTCCCCTCCTGCACCCTCTTAGACTGTGTTTGGCTTTGAGAGTCCTTTCTTGGGCAGATTCCTTCCCCCAGCAGCTGGGAGAAAGTTCTTACTTATTGTAGGAACTACTTGGGCTGAGGCCCCAGTACCAGCACAGCACACCCATTAGGACTGGATTTAATAACCTGATCCTGGACACTGTGGGGACCAAAGCAGGATGCTGACCTGTGTGCAGGAGCCCTGTTTCTCACCTGGAGAGAGTGCCCTTGCTGTGTGACCTTGAACAAGTCACTCCCCTTCTCTGTCTCTCTGCTTCCTGGTCTATAAAACAAAGAAAAACTGAGCTCGGAGGCCTCCAAGGCTGCTGTACTCAGATTCTAATTTGGTTTGTACTAATTAGGAATCGGAGACAATTTAAATTCAATACATATGATCCTTAGTGAGTAAACATTGGAAATAATTCCTTCTTTTATGACTTCCCAAAGACTCACTCATGAGCAATGAGAACCCAGCTAAAATCAATAGCTTTTATTTTTCAGACAGAGAAATTGCAGGTTCCTTGAACTGCTGGGCATTGCAATTCATTGTTGTATTTTAAAATTTTATGTTTATGTTTATGGACTGCCATTAGATAATATGGATTCATCCTGAAGGTTTTTTTTTTTCATTAACTTAACTCATTTTACTTATTAGTTCACATTTATAGCTTGGGTTTAATAAACACACTGTGCAAAAGTCATAAAATACCCTTTTTCTTTAACAATATTTTAAAATCAAGACTCTTTTCTGAGTCATCTCAGGTTTATTTGCTCATAACTTGCTTCTCCTGTGATTTGAGGCCCAGCACAGCCAACTCTAGCCTGCTACTTGACCTTGAGCTTCAGCGTCTTTATTTGTAATAGGGGAAAGGTATCACTAGTTAGTAAAAGTAATAAATTTTAAAAAGCAAGCATTTGACAATCACTTACTATATTCAGAGTGGTTCTGATATATAAGGTAGTTGAATCTCACATTCCTGAAATGGCTTTATTTTTTTTTTTTCTGACTTTATAGGGGAGGGAACTGAGGCCCAGAGAGGTTAAATGACTTGCCTGAGGCCACACAGTTGGTGACAGTGGCAGAGCTGGGATGCAAACACAACAAGTCTGTATGGGTCAAGCTGACACCTCAAATTAACCCTCACAGTCTCTAAATCAGCCAACATTTTCCCTCCCACATCTGTCTTCCTACCCTCAGCCTGTCAGACTCAGTATCCCCCCACACCACCCACCCACCTTCCCCGGACATCCCCTTATCCCCATCCACCCCACCCCCCACCAGGCCCTGCCCATCCTCCTTCCATCCTCTCGTTTTCTGTTTCCATTGCCTGGGCTTCTTGCTGCTTTTATTTATTTATTTTAATTTGTTGTTGTTGTTGTTGAGACAGAGTCTCATTCTGTCACCTAGGCTGGAGTGCAGTGGTGCGATCTCGGCTCACTGCAACCTCCATCTCCCGGGTTCAAGTGATTCTTCTGCCGCAGCCTTCCAAGTAGCTGGGACTACCAGGTGCGCACCACCACGCCTGGCTAATTTTTTGTATTTTTAGTAGAGATGGGGTTTCACCATGTTAGCCAGGATGGTCTTTGTCTCCTGACCTCATGATCTACCCACCTCAGCCTCCTAAAGTGCTGGGATTACAGGCGTGAGCCACCGTGCCTGGCCTTCTTGCTGCTTTTAAATCTCCCAGAAGCACACTTCTGCCCTATGATCTTCAGTGGCTCCCCATTGCCTGAGGATAAATTTCATCATCCTTGGTCTGGCATTCAAGGACCTTAACTATCCACCCCTTGCCTTCCGTTTCTGTCTCACTTCTCACTCTGCCTCAACCGGCGGGCTTGGCTTATGGTCTTGCTCATGGTCTTGAATACACGGCCACATGTGGGTACCCTGTGCCTTTGTTTGCCCTGGTCTCTCTGCCTATAGTGCCTTCCTCATCTTCATACATTCCAATCTTCCCCTTCCTCCAGGAAGCCTTCCCTGGGGCCTGTCACTCCTCTGAATTCATAATGATATGATGAACCCCTCCTTAGCCACCGGGAACTACAGAGCCACAGGCATCGTCTTCTGTTGCCCATAACAGTGAACAGCACCTTTGAAGGTGTAATCTCTCATCCTTGGTGCCCCTGGAATCCCAGGTATATAGCAAGTGTTCAATTAATGCTTTCCAAATGAGTGAATGTTCGTGTTCCTCGTGGTCCCCAGGAAACAGAACTTCCTGTCTTCTCTGTTGAATTCAAGACCAGCCCCATGCAAATTTTGGGAAATACTTGTCCAAGTTCTACCTACTTTCAACAGCTCTTCCTCCCTCCCTCCCTCCCTCCCTCCCTCCCTATACGCTTCCCTCTGTCTTCCTAGAATTGTCACATTTCTTCTTGATCAGTGACTCAAACAAAACTGTTTTCATCTCTTCTTCCATAAAACTTACCTGTCCTGGGTGCCATTTACTTGGTTTACTGCTGCGTGAATGGCCTTCTGGTTTCTGGCAAATTAATTCCAGCTATGATGTTCATCGTGGATAATGGTGAAGAAAACGAGATATCCAGGGGCTGCACAACACTCTGTTTTTGAGCCTGAAGATTTTGTAGATGAGGAAACTGAGGCCCAGAGGTGGGGAAAGAGGACTTAGGTAAAGGAATCTGCTGGATTCTCAGTCAAGGCTCCCTGGGGAACTCTCTGCTGTTTCCTGGGTTATCTTGATCACTGGGATTAGAACTACCACTCTGTTGGTGGTCACTGCACTTTACAGTTTGCATGAACTTGACCTACGACAGGCATCTCAGCTGCTCTGTGAGGTTTCCCCAAGGCTCAGAGAGGTGGGTTGCCTGCGTCAGCCACAGAGCCAGTGCCTAGCAGTGGAGCCAGGCGTGGAATGCAAGTTGGGCTGTGCCACAGCTGTGCTCTCCCCACCTCCCCCGTGGATGCCAGTGCTCACTGGCTTCCCTACCTGCTGGCAGCAGCCTTGCGTTTACAGCAGACTTGATCTACAGGATATATTCCCCTGGTTGGAGCAGGTAGCTAGAGAGTGAAGGAGACAGAGCCAAGGAAAACGCCAGGCCAGGCCTCCTTGAGAGGGATCTGGCCTCGAGGAGCGTGGGATCAGAAGACAGGTGACATGGGCCAGGCCTGGCTCACGGCCCTCAGAGCTGGGCTTCCTGAGCTGCTGTGGGATGACCAGGGCCTTGTGGCTGTCCACTCCCAGCCCCATCTACCACTCAGCCGTATCCTCCCCAACTGGCGCTTCTGGGCCTGGACTTGGGAAAGGAGCTTTATCTGAGGTTGACACACATGTGCATTTACAATGACACATGTTCACACACTGAATCCCTCCCCCGACACACACAGATGCATGCCCATCCCCACATGCTGCCAACAGTCATGTGCACACATGGGTGACCCACACCCTCCTGAATGTCTCCAGTTCACACTCTATTTTAAACAGTCTAGGTGGCAGCATCCCACAGTGATCTAGAGCTTCTGCTCGTAAAGCAAATAGGGGTTCAAATCCAGTCTATTTCACAGCCGTGTGTCTGAAAGTTACCTAGCTTCTCCAATCTTCAGTTTCTCATCAATAGAACAGGGATGATAGCACTGTTAGAATGAAATGGGTGGACACACGTAAACCATGGGACCTTTCTATCTCATTTCTACTCAGCTCCCACAGGCAGCCTTGGCCTGTGGTCTCAAATGCCTGCCCCCCACTCCCACATCTGGGTATCTCCAGGCCTGTGCTCACCCTGGGCCCATTGTCCACAGCACCCTGCTACCATCTCCACACACCCATGTCTGCCGCCTCCAGGAAGCCTTCCCATGCTGGCGGGTGTTATCAGGAGAATTAGAGGAAGAGAAGCTCCTCTCCCTGGGAGTTATTAGAAGCACAGGCTTCAAAGCTGGCCTGAGAGATGGCAGAGACTGACGGAGGGTCCGTGATCCCCTTTCACAGATGGAGAAACTGAGGCCCCACGCAGATGAGGGTGTGCCTGAGTGTTCACAGCAAGTTAGTGTGGTGTTGGGACTGGAACCCAGGACTCCTGCCTGTGGGTCCACAGCTGTCACCTCCTTCTCAGAGTGAAGACTCCCTCCTCCATGGATCCGTTAGTTAGGTGGGTGATCTGGTTCTCTCAGCCAGTTTGAGGGAACATGGAAGTTGGGGGAGATAGATGGAGGCCAAGGGAGTCCCCAGATGAGCTTCTTTGTCAAGTGTGTGATGGTGAGGTACAGAGAGGAGTGGGAGATGCTGGGGAGGAGAGGCTGAGAGTGGGGACTGGGACAGGGTTGGCTGAAGCAGGAACCATGGGCGACCCTGGTGAGCCCGCAAGGATGGCATGGCTGTGTATGCTGCTATTGAAACAATCTCTGTTGTCACCTCTTTCCTGCAGCCGTTTATTTATTTCTTTATCATGCCCTTTTGGGAAATGCTGGCAATGCCACCCCTCCTGGGGAATGCACCCTCCCCCCGCTCCCCAGTTCACACCGTCTGGTGTGACATTCGTGCTCACCAGCTTGCAGAGCGCTAATGACATTTGCATTTTGCTGGCTGGTGAAATGTGGGCTGTGCTTGGTGACGGGGATGGGGAGGGGGGGTAAGGAGATCCTTAGGCAGATGGGAGGTTCCCAGCCTAGAAAGAGGGTAGGCTTGCTGGTCTGGGGGCTCACGCAGGTCTCTGAGATGCAGAGAAGGGGGAGAAGGTGGGTGCAGAGGGGACGAATGTCTGGCAGAATTTAGAGCTGCTGTTTATCTAAAGGCTTGCCAGGAACACAAGGCAACCCCAAGTCTGGTGTTCCAGGTCCCCTGACATGCACATGCACCATCCTCTGCGTCACCTCCTTAACATTTATTGAGCAATTTCTAGATGCCAAATGCTCCTCTGTGGGCTTCACAGACTTATGAAAGTCATTTTAATTCCCGGCAATCCTCGTGAAAAGATGCTATTATTATTACCATTTTACAAATGAAGAGTCTGAAGCTCTGAGAGGACACCTGACTTGCCTCTTCTGGAAGGAGGTTGCTCCAGCTTGTGGCCAAGGTCCACCTGCCTCCAAAGCCCGTGCTCTTGGCCACTGTGGGCGACCTCCTGTTCTTTGTCTGGGCTTGAGCAGAACCAGGAAGCATTGTCTGCTGAGGCCCAAGACTGGGTAGAGGTGGTGAGCATCCTCCCCCGTCCGCCACCACAGCATGCAATAGGCTCCTGCTATGCTCCTGGGGCTGCTCCAGTCTGACAGCTACAGAAGAGGGTATGGCCCTGGAGAGAGGCCTCAGCAAGAGTCGGGAGAGACCCAGAGTTTAGGCCTTGCTCTGCCACCAACTTGCTGTGTGACTTTGAGCAAGTTAGTGCCCCTCTCTGGGTATCAGTCTCCTTATTGGTGAAAAGAGGCCATTGGTCTGGCAGCATGGAGCATCCCAGGAATGCATTTTCACACGAGGAAAAAACTTCTCTCCAATCTGCTTGGGCTCATGGAGTTGCCTTGCACTCAGACATACAAATTATGTTTTACATCAAAGCAAATCACGAAACATTTGCTGAGCCTCCTCTCCCTTCTGCAAGGGGCCCTGTGCTAGATGAAGGGGTTATGACGCTTATGTATTTTGACTCAGCACACGCAAACACGGGCACACGCATAGCTTTGTGTCTCAGAATTATTTCCAGGCTACTTCAGTCGGATCTAGATGTTGAGTCCCCAGTCCTGATGCTCACCTGCAGGCTTCTGCAGTCTTGGTTTTATCACTTCGCCTCCTGCAGGGCCAGGAGAGCCTTTCAAACAGAAAGAAGAGACCTCAGCTCAGGCAGGTAATCACGGCTGCTTCTGCTTCCCTCTCACAGGTGAGCGCCTCCTGGACAGCCTCAAGCTTCAGGTGAGCTGAGCTTCTGACGCTACCATCAAAGCAACTGGAACCCCTTGAATTTGATTTCTGGAGACGCGAGCATAATCCTTTTGCAGACGTCTCAACGCTGGCTCTCCAGATAACAGAGGTTAGGCTCGTTCAGCAAGGGGATTTCTGCTACTATTGTTGTTGCTGTTGTTGTTGCTACGGGTAACCACCAGCAGGGCACCTGTCATCCTCTTTCATGCATTAGTGTCTGTCTCTCCCATCACACCAAAGGTCCGTGGGCAGGATAGTAAGGGGTGCAGATAGTGAGTGGATCTGAGCCAAGGTTGCTGGGGTCTCACTAGATTAGCCAAGAAGGTAACCCTCGGAGGGGCCAGACAGCTGAGAAGGCTGAGGTGCAGGCTAGCCCACCAGGTTGCTGGCCTATGCCCCTCAAGCTCAACTGGGGAAGGGTGGAGCTGTTGCCCAGGTAAGCAAGAACCAGTGGTGGGTCAGAAGTAAAGGTTGGCTGCAGTGGGTGGTGAGAGGGCAAAGGCTGAACTGAGGTCAGATGCTGCATCGTTTGGGAGCCAACACTCAAGCTGGATTAAGCAAGACAGGCCATTTATTAGCTTTTTAAAATTGGTTTCTAATATATTGGCGATTTGGGGCCTATTTATTGGTTTCAAGGCAGGCGGGGCTGAATCCAGGGCTCAAATGATGCTGTTAGCACCGTGTCTCACCACATCTGTGTCCTCTACCTCCCTCCTGTGAGCTTCAGTCCTCGGCAGCCACTCTCCATGTGGCCGCAGGGCAGTCACCTGCAGCTCCAGACTGACGTCTTGCTCATTTCAAATCCAATGGAAGGAGAACTTCTTTTTCCCAGGCAGTCCAACAAAAATCCCAAAGTCAAGGCTTATTGGATGGTCTTGGGTCACATGACACCTCTGCCCAATCACTGAAACCTGGAGGATAAGATATGCTGATTGGCCAGACTGGGTCAGGGCGGTCGGTGCGGGGGTTGGGGGGGTTCAGGCGGTGCTGAGGAGGGTGGTCGGTGCTGTGGGGACTGGTCGGTGCTGGGGTAGGGGCGGTTGGTGCTGGGGGGTGGGGCAGGGGTGGTCGGTGCTGGGCGGGGGGGTCGGTGGTTGGGGGTGGTGTGGTGAGGTCGGTAGGTGTCGTGGGTTGGGGAAGTCAGCCTGAATGCATGAGAGGGGATGGACTTGCAAGGGAAAATCCAAGCATTGTTTTTAGAAAAAGGAGAAAGGAATGCTGGGCAGACAAAGCAGCAGATTGTCCCTACTGGTGTCATGGTGGGAGTCGGGGGCGATGAAGCACCGAGGTGGTCTCATGTGTCCCAGTTGGGATCCTTCCTGTGATTTATGGTACCAGGGTTGGCCTCTAAGTGCCTCATTTTTAGTGAATCTAGTATCTGAAAGCCCAACTTTCACACACACACACACACACACACACACACACACACACACACACACAGCCCCCATGCTTCTGATGGATCTGCAAGTGGTACTTCAAGTTCCAAAAAGATTGTTCCAGAAGGTCTTTCTCATAAAGGGTCCCTGCACTCTCTGATGGCCGCCCCACTATTTCAGCCACCCCAGCGCCTGGCTGCCTTGAGTAGACCTCCACTCGCCCGGAAGGCCTGTTCCTTCTTCCCCCCACCTCCACTCCTTCATGGCTGGGGGGAGTTTCTTGAGCCTCTTTAGGGTTTTTTTGCCCTAAATGGGCCCCTTCCCAGAAGACCAACCGCAGCCTTGCTTTTCTGAAGCCCCTTAGAGGGACAGGGGAGCAGAGGGGGACGGACACTGGTTGAGTGGAAGCTCCGTCTCTGGGGTCACGAGGGTACACGTGGCCAGGCCAGCCTGGCAGCCCTGCTGCCCTTCACCGCGGCAGCTCTGTCCTACGTTAAGGGTGCGATGTGTGATTTCATTTGAGCAAATATTCCTCTGCAGAAAAACTACTGAAAACCACAGCTTGCGATGCTGCCTCCCGGGCAGCTGTGGCCAGGCACTTTGTCAGATCTGCCCTTTGCTTCGTTTTGGTCAACCACAAACCTCCTGGCCCTCCCCCAGTCTCTCTCGCTCTGTGTCTCGCCTGTGGGCTCCGAAGCTCTGACTCACCATGCAGCTGGCTCAGCGCTCAGCACCACCCTGCCTTATATGGTGAGCTCAGCACCTCTGGGTCAATGAGTGTTAATTCATTTATTCAGCCAATGGCTGTTGAGTGCCTACCATGTGCCAGGAGCTGTTTTAGATGCTGGGGATTGAGGGTGAGCAAAGCCCAAAGGTCCCTGTCCTCAGGGTTCCCTGCCCTCTCCTCTGGGAGATCTCCTGAGGGCAGGACCCTCCTCTGGGTGTCTTGCCCCCAACCCCTCGCCTGATGTCTCAGACAGTGCTAAACCATAACTGGGCTGGCTTGGTAGATATGTCAGTCAGTTACTTTCCACACCATTTTGTAAAGGCCCCGCCTGTGCCTGATGCAGCAGAAATAGCAGAATGACTCGGTTCTCAGCCTTTAGGACTTAGGGTGTAAGGTGCCACTCGTCATGGTCCTGAGGAGGAGGAAGGGCAGCTGTTAGAGGTCTGTATGCAGACCTGCTCCTGGAGCGTGCACCTGTTAATAAAATGAATCATACAAGCTCCACTTGGCAGGCGTTCTTCATTCATTCAGATGCACTCAACAGGCACCTCAGAGGCCAGATTTTTAAGGGAGACGATTAAAGTCAACACATCCAAGGTAAAGAATGGGAGGGTCTAGAGCTGAGATATAAAGGAAGGCTTGGGGGTTCAGAGGCAGAAGGAGATGTTACTGCTGCACAGTGGTGGTGTAAAATCAGGGGATGCAAGGCCTGTGAGCTGTGCCTAGATATGGGACAGGTTCGGACGCTAGAAAGGACATTCGGGAGGAAGACACAGTGAGAGCAAAGGCCTGGCAGTGGGACCCTGAGGCTTGAAAGACTGTGCCAGGCAGGAAGCCAGATGAACTCGGTTAGCCTTCTTTCCCGCAGGCCTCCAGGCTTGGCCGTGCTGGGCCTGGGGCCATCTTGTCTTCAAGGCTGCTTTCAACTACAGCTTGGGCGGGGAATTTAGTAGCGCCTGCCTTTTCCTTTTGTCCTCTTCTTCCCTGGGAAAGGGAGTTTTGGAGGGCCCTTTCAAAGAGATGGTGCTGCACAAAGACCACGAGTTCTTAATCCTCTCATTCCTGAGATACTTCACAGAGCTTAGGGCTCATTTTCACTTAGAGCATTGCAAGCAGCTGCCCTGGTGGCAGACCCTGGGCTGGAAGTTGGGGGACTTGGGTCCCTGCTGCACTACTGATGTCCTTAGCCTCCTGGCCTATAGTTTGTCAAGCTCCTTCCAGTTTGAAACATTGTATTCCATGTCAGACCTGGGTTCGGATCTGAGCTCTGCTAGCAGTACAGCCTCAGTATTCTTATATGTAAGTTAGGGATAATAATAGTACACTTCTCATAAGACTGCGTGAAGATGAAAGGAAATACTTGAATGACAGAAAGTGCTTAACAGAGCACCTGCCAGGGATCAGCATTCAGTGTAGTACTGATGCTGCTGGTGTTGTTATTATTTATATTTCAATCATATTAATATAACTCTGTGGGAGTCTTCAGTGTATAGGCGCCTATTGGTCCATGTCCCAAAAAACTTGGTGATGGGGGCCGGGCACGGTGGCTCACGCCTGTAATCCCAGCATTTTGGGAGGCTGAGGCAGGCGGATCTCAAGGTCAGGAGTTCGAGAGCAGACTGGCCAACATAGTGAAACCCTGTCTCTACTAAAAATACAAAAATTAGCTGGGTGTGGTGGTATTCCCCTGTAGTCCCAGCTACTTGGAAGGCTGAGGTGGGAGAACTGCTTGAACCTGGAAGGCGGAGGTTGCAGTGAGCCAAGACCGCACCACCGCACTCCAGCCTGGGTGAGTGAGTGAGACTCCGTCTCAAAAAAAAAAAACAAACAAAAAAAAACAACTTGGTGATGGGGTGGGGTGCCACACCCCTCCCATCTCAAATAGTTGGTGGGGCTGGGGCTGCCTTACCCAGAATCACATTTATTCGTTCATTCACCAGCACTTCACTGAGCACTTGCTGTGTGCCTGGGCCTCTGAGAGGCACGTGGGGTCCTATTGGATAGGACGCTCAGGGTCCCTGCTCTCAGCAGCTCAGGTCTTCAGGCTGAGGCCTTGGGGGAAAATCCCGCCCCAGCTTCCCATGGCACCCGAAGCTTTGTTCAACCCTCCCTTGCCATCTTGGGCCTAAGGCCTGGGTGAAATGCCAGAGAATCCACTAAAATGGACTGGTCCAGTGTTGCACATGGACCTTACGGGGTGGATTGCCAGGTCCCAGTTCAGCATCAGGAAAACTAAGTGTTTCAGGGGGAAGATGGGCTTAGCCTGGGTGCCAATGGCAAGGTCCTGTTTCATTTTCATCCCCCTTTGATGCTTGTTTGGATCCTGAACTGCAAAGGGTTTTGATTTTTTCTGGAGGACACCAAGCCTGTACATGGAAGGTGCTGGGGGTCCAGTCTGCGCCTGTGTTTGCCTTGCGGTCTCCTGGTGGGTGTCTCACCCTCTCTGGTCTCTGGCAGCCAGCAGAGCCTGCCACGTGGGGCATCAGCCAGGGGTTGGTGAATGGATGGATGGGTGGAAGGACCACAGTGGATTTACTAGAATCCATGTTGTTCCAGCCTCAGCTGGGGTGGTTGGAGATACCAATCTCTTGGCTTGTTTTTCCGTGACAATTTCATTTTGGCTCCCGTGGAATATAAGGAATTTTCAAGTAATGGAATGGACTCAAAACAAATGGCTTTTGAGCTGATCAAGTTTCTCAGTTTGATTTCAGGGAGGCAGCCTGGTGTGTACCCTGATTTAAGGACAGAGCTTGCAAATGCCAGCTCTGAGGCTGGGTGACCTTGGGCATGTTATTGAGTCTCTCTCAAATTCTCGACTCTCATCTAGAAAGTGGTAGCACTAATGGCATCATAGGGCTGTGATGAGCTTTAAATTAAATAATGAGTGTTAAAACATGTTGCAGAGCTCTGGGCACGTGGTAAATGCTCAAGAGAGGATGATGATGTTGTATTTAATGAACACCCTTAAGCTATTTGTTGCATCTTCTTGCTCCCACACGGGTTTTTCCAGACTACTTTGCATTCGTAAGACAAAAAAATTACTTTGAAAAGTTATTATTACACAAGCAATATAGGCTTCTTAAAAATTCAAATGGTCTGGAGGGATTTAAATTAAAAAGCAAATTCCTCTTCCCTCCACCTGCCAACCCCATCAGTCCCTTTTCCTAGCAACATTCTCTGTGACTGTGGGGCTCTTCAAGACTAGAACTTTTCTTCTTTTTTTTTTCTCTCCTTAAGGACAGGGGACAGGTATGCAGTCAGGAGGGGACAGTAGCCTGGTGGCTGTTGCAGCCAGTTGTCATCCAGGCTAAAAGTCCTGAGGCTGGTGCCAAGGGGTCTCAGTGGAGCAGGAGTAGGAGCAGTCGGGCTCCTTAGGCAGCCTGGCTTCCCCGGCACTGTTTGCTCTGAGTCACAGGGGTCTCTAGCACTCTATGGGGTCTCGGAGTCCTGGGGATGGGAGTGGCCTGAGCCGAACCACATTCAGGCCAGTCTTAGAGTGCCAGGCTCACAAACAATGTGGATGGCCACCTGCCGGGGACCCCTCTTCTGTCACGGTGCCCCAGGGCTCAGTCCAGCTCCAACTTCTGTGACCCCGGCAGCACAATCGATTGTTCCTGCTCACCTTCTGACAGTCTGCACTCCCAGCTGTGCCCTCTGCTGCCATACTCGGGCAGAGGCCCAGGTCCAAGTGAACACAATTGGCATTAGGTTCCACCAGGACTGGCATGGGGCCCAGCACATCATTGGTGCTAAATGGACTTGCAGCAGATACAAGGTGTGCCATCTGCCTTTACTTCTCTAAATCTGATTTAATCTGCCTTCAGCTCCCTCCGCGCATCTGAAAGACATTCAATCCCAATTATGTTGAGGAGTGGATTTCTTGCCACCTAGGATCACGTAGGAGTCTTGGTGGCCTTATGTGATCCAAAACATTTGGGAAAGGCTGCTGGACTTGAGCCCACACAGGGGCCCCACATACAGGCTTCTTTGCCAATCTCAGGGTCTAATGAGGCCAGGTGGGCAGCAGCTATTTCTGTGCTAGCCAGGGCACAGCTGTGGTCTTTGGTTGCAACTCCGAGCTATGAGCTTCGGTGTTCAGTCTCCCAACCATTCCCTGGCATCTCAGGATCACCCCATCAAAGTCTGATCACCTCTTGGAGAGCTGTTCTGGGAACAGGGCACCTGAGCTTATAGCTTTTGGATCCCACCAATCTGACTGATCTCCAGAAATGCTCTCTACCCCTCCCCTCAAGCCTGCTGCCTCTGCTGCTCTCCTCTGCAGGCTCACACCGCAGCCACCTTCATAGGCTTCAGCCTAAGCTGTCTTCCTAGACTCAGCCACTTTTCTGACTGGCCTGGGAAACCAGCCGCCCCCAAGGCATAGGACCCAAAGACTTGGCCACCATCTTGGGAAAGAAGAGAAAAGAGTGCCCACTGCAGAGTGAACAAATTGGGGAAAAAAAGTCTCGAGACATAATCCTGTCACTCTCATTGGCTGTAACAAATGCATCAATACCTTTCATTCAAGTATTGATTGAGCACCAACCTTAAAGCAGATTCTTTCAGAGACTGGAAGTAAAAAATAATAAAAGACCAACCTCAAGTTGCTCAGGGTTTAAATAGCGGTTCTCAAACATGGTCCTCAGACCAGCATCACCAGCATCTCCTGGGAACTTGGATATGCAGATTTTCAGACCTCCACCCCAGACCCACTGAATCAGAAACTTGGGAGTGCTGAGGCCCAGCAACCTGGGTTTTGACAAGCCTTCCAGGAGATTCTGATGGAAGCTCAAGTTTGAGGGCCCCTGAGGGCAACAGCAGGCAGCGGTCTGTCTAACACTGTGATGCATCAGCCCATAGACCAGGTGATGCACACTGGGGAAAGGGGAGGTACTGGAGAAGGCTTGGTTTATGAATCTTTTTTTTTTTTTTTTTTTTGAGACAGAGTCTCTCTCTGTCACCCAGGCTGGAGTGGAGTGGCCTGATCTCGGCTCACTGCAACCTCCACCTCTCCAGTTCAAGTAATTCTCCTGCCTGAGTCTCCTGAGTAGCTGGGACTACAGGTGTGCACCACCACACCCAGCTAATTTGTGTATTTTTAGTAGAGACGGGGTTTCACCATGTTGACCAGAGTGGTGTCAAACTCCTGACCTCAGGTGATCCACCCTCCTCAGCCTCCCAAAGTGCTGGGATTACAGGCACGAGCCACCACGCCCGGCTCGTTTATGAATGTTTTAAAGGGGGACAAAGGAGTCTGTGTGTGAGCTGAGAGAGAGTAGATTCCCACAGAGGGATCGGCACATGCAAAGTCCCTGGGGCGTGACAGAGCAGAAGCATTCGAGGAGCTACAAGTGGTGCCACTGGGTGGAGTGAGCAGAGGAAGTAGGGGACGGGGAGGGATATGAGATATGCCTCTTGTGCTGAGTTAGGGCTTTTCCCCAGGAGCACTGGGGAGCCATGAAAGGGTTTATGCAGAGGAGGAGGACAGGTGATGCCCTGAGAAGATGGCAGGGAGGTGGGATAATGGTTGAGGGTGAACAGACTCAGTTTTAGTCATTGCAAGGCCTCCAGCTGGCGACAGGCTGGCTTCTGAGGGCAGGGCTGGGCCTGTGGGGAGATGGAGAAAAAGGAGGCCGGGTGCAGCGTGGATACCCTGGTCATGCAGGAGCCCTGCCCTGTTACTAGATCCTTCCCTCAGGGGACGCAGTCAGAGGCTGGAACCCAGGTGGCCATCTGCCGTCACTCTCTGTCTGAGTGCCTTGGAAGCCTTCAGTTGCTGCCAGGCACTATAATTCATCTTTGCCTGCTCCCCTTTATCTTTTTGGGGGTAGAGAAAAGCAAAATACCATCTGCATATCTCGGTGCTGGGCCTGGAATGGAGCCACCAGGACATGCAAGGGCTGAGTGTGGAGCTGGGAGGAGACCAGGAGAGGATCCTGTCAGGCCCGAGGTGGGAGCTGGGCTGTGGGTGTGGGTGTGGAGCTCACCTGGCCTCCCCACCTCAGTACTGGCGTGGGGAGCCCCATGGAGAGGAGGAAGCAGAGGAAGCTCCAGCCCAGCCCCTTCCTCAGAGACCCCAGCCTTCCTTGCTGCTTTCCTAGGGCCAGGCGGGCACAGCTTAGGGAATGGGGACTCGCCTCTCCCAGGATCAGGGCTCTTGCTTGGAAAGGAGCTTCCAATGAGCTCATCCTACAGTGAGTCCAGCCACTGGCCGGGAGGAGAAAACTTGCAAACCACAACCAGGGCCCCGAGTCCTTGGGGCGGGCAGAACTGGAGAGGGGGAAGGTGGAGCGCCCACCCCAGGGCAGAAAGTGAGGCAGGTCTGAAACAGGCCGCTGGCTGGAGGGCCAGATGGGGACTCTGTATGCTTTGAGTTTGGCAGCTCCTGCTTCCAATGCACCCACTGCTGGTGCCTAAAACTTAAAGTATAAAAAAAAAAAAAAAAAACTTAAAAAGGAAAAAAAATAGTAAGGAAAGCACATGGTATAATATAGGAGAAATATGAGCAATGGTGAAGGACTGGCTTAACAAGACTGATAGCACTGGTACAAGAGAATTTAAAAATCAAGAAAATAAAAATAAAATTATGATTCCTTAAAAAAAAAAGAGCAGTTGCTTGGAGCCAGATGATGCTGGCCCTGGTCTGTGTGTACTTAAGGATCACATTAGCCCCAGCCTGCAATCACTGCTGATTTGTGGTGAGCACTTGGAGGAGCTGTGGTTCTGGCTGAGGGGGTGCCAGCCAGGTTGTGCCCACTAAGCGTCCCCTTTGGAGGGCTCAGGCCCTTTTTTCTGCTTTACTCTTAGTATAGATTTAACTCTCGAAGAAAGCGATCAGCAAGGATGTGTGGCCTCGCAGACTGGGCCGGGAGGGATTTTAAGGTGATCGGTTTTGACTCCTTCAGAGGTGCTCATTCAGCTTCTGCTTACATACCTGTAGCGATGGGGAGCTCACTACCAACCAAGAGAGTGTTCAGACTGCTTTGAAAAAAGTCATTCCCCTGCTGTGCAAAGGCCTTGGGTTGAAATCCTATCCCTGCCTCTTGCTGTGTGACCTCAGACAAGTGACTTACCTTCTGGAGCTCTGGTTTCCTTTAGTCTAAAATGGGTTTGGTAAATACCCGCTTCTCGCTCGTGGAGAGGTTAAAACCAGTTAACTGTACAACCAGGAACAAGTCAGATCTCTCCACAGTGCATAGAAGCTGGGCCCAGACAGTCTTCTCAGCAAATGTACATGTCCCACGTCCAATAGTATCAGCAGGGTAAATGTCAGCTTCTCCCTGGCACGTAGCTGATGCCAGGATGTGATTGGTGCTGCCCCTACCTCCCTTTGATGGAACCACAGTGCCTTAGAGACACAGCCAGGCCCCGTCCATGGCTTTTAGCCTAACTTAGAAGCCTCAGACCATAGGATGCCCTGAGCTGTCACACAGGCCCAGTGTTCAAAGGCTTCTAGGAGGCTCAATCTCCCTGGAGGCCTCCTTCCCTCACACAGTCCCCTCCCAGGCCCACCCTCCTCACATTATCAGGCTTTGTGTCAGGGTTTTAATGAGGTCAGCGTGGGTGGGCAGGCAGCATCGCCTCAACTCCCACAGGAAATAACAAGAAAGCACCAGTATAACAGCTCAGGTGGAGAGGTGGTCCCTGAAACTGGCAGTGACTTCTGATCTTGTGACCTCAGGCCTCAGCCCGCAGTGCCACACTTCCCACAGGGCATGGGCCTTGCCCCCTACCTTTCTGCAATCCTGTTTTGCCCTTATTCCTATTTTATTTTTTAAACAGTTTTATAGAGGTATCATTTACACACCCTAACATTTGCCTGTTTTAAAGATATTATTCAATAGTCTGTAGTAAATTTACAAAGTTTTGCTGCCATCACTACAATCTAATTTTAGAATATTTCCATCATCCCCCAAAGAAATGTGGCATCCATTCGCCATCAGCCCCTGTTCCCACCCCAGCCCCGGGCCACCACCAGTCTACTCTGTGTATCTATAGATTTGCCTTTTCTGGACATTTCATGTAAATGTACTCATACATCATGTGTGGAGGTGGGTGGAGCGGTGTCTGCTCAATGACATGCCTGTCTCCCCACAGCCAGCTAAGGCCAAGGCAGAAGTGTGGGTTTTTTTAAGAGTTGGAAGAGCTCATTGAGGCCCCTGAGTACGATTTTTACTTCAGTGCAAGAAAGAAATCCTAGGGACCAATCTCCACACTGAGACCCCTCTGACATCTGCTTGAATACACCTAGTGTCAGCAGCTCACTACTTGCCAGAGACTACAGGAAATTCTCAGATCCTGATCACGTAGCGTGCCAGGGCTGCTGGTGTCATTTGATCTTTGGTTTCATCCTTTGAGATGGAATCATTTTACAGCTCAGGAAATTGTAGCTCAGAGAGGTTGAGGCACTTACCCTGGGTCACACAGAGGATGGCTGGATTTAAACCCCACGTCTCTCTGATTTCAAATACATTGTTTAACAGCTGCACCACATTTCAGCTGTTAAAGATGTCACTACACTACACTCTGCTGGGGGACTACTCATCTTTGTATTGGGGTTCACTCTGTCTTATGTTAATAACTTCTACTCATCGTTTCTGGTTTTGCTGACTAGACTCACAGATCACCAACCTGAGAGTGGAGTGGCATAGAGACTGGAGAGGAGGAAGGAAGCAAGGAGGACTTCCTAGAGGAGGTGATGTCTGGGTTGGGACTTGAAAGATAAGCAAGAATTAATGGGCAGAGCTGGTAGGGAAGAGTTTCCAGGGACTCTTAACTGCCAGCTCTTTAATATTTCACAGCTGCTTGAGACTGGAGGGAACTGTCTAGAGTATTTACTCTTGCTGTCTGTCATTTGCAGTTTGGGCTACTATAACAAAATACCATAGACTAGGTGGATTAAACAACAATATTTATTTCTCAAGATGTTAGAGGCTGGAAGTCTAAGATCAGAATGCTAGCATGGTAGGGTTCTTGGTGAAGGCCAAGAATGGCCTCACCCCCAGTGTGATGGTATTTGGAGGTGGGAGGTAAAATGATTCCACTAGGTGTATTCAAGCCTTCATTTTACAGCTCAGGAAATTGTAGCTCAGAGAGGTTGAGGCACTTACCCTGGGTCACACAGAGGATGGCTGGATTTAAACCCCACGTCTCTCTGATTTCAAATACATCCTCATGACCTAATTACTTCCCACCTCCAAATACCATCACATTGGGGGTGAGGATTTCAATATATGAATTTGGGGGGACACAAACATTCAGTCCACAATACTATTTATTCTTCCCCACACATCACCAGTAAGTGATAGTCCAGCAGTAGTGCTTGATTACCTCCAAAGACAGGGAGCTTACCACCTTACCTGGGAACCTGTTCCATGGTGGAGCAGTTCTGATTCTGCCACAACCAGCAGGACATAGCCAGTCCCTCTTCATACCACCAGCCTTCAGGATGCTGGGCCTGGCAGGCGGGTCCCAGAGGCAGCTTGAAAGTCTTGGCCAAAATGTGCCCCGTTCCTTCATCCATTCTTCCCAATGTGTATTGCTTGCTATAGATGCTGCTCATGCCTGCACACCTGCCTCAGGGATGCCCAGCCCATGCCCTTGGACTTGGAGGCAGGTTCAGAGTAGCGGTTAAAAGCCACTCACTATGCCCTCATGCAATCTTTTCTCCATGCACAGAGACCAAGCAAGAGAGGGAGCTCTGTAGTTTCTCTTCCTCTTTTTTTTTTGAGACAGAGACTCGCTGTGTCACCCAGGCTGGAGTGCAGTGACACAATCTCGGCTCACTGCAACCTCTGCCTCCTGGGTTCAAGCGATTCTCCTGCCTCAGCCTCCCGAGTGCCTGGGATTACAGGCACCCACCACCACCAGGCCTGGCTAATTTTTTTTTTTTTTTTGTATTTTTAGTAGAGACAGGGTTTCGCCATGTTGTCCAGGCTGGTCTCGAACTCCTGACCTCAGGTGATCCACCTGCCTCGACCTCCCAAAGTGCTAGGATTACAGGCACTGTGCCCAGTCTCTTCCTCTTCTTATAAAGATACCAATCCTATCAGATTAAGACCCCAGTCTTATGATCTGACTGAACTTCAGTTACCTCCCTAAAGGTCCTGTCTCCAATGAAGTCACGCTGGGGGTTAGGGTATCAACATATGAATTTGGGTGGATGGAGGCATAATTCAGTCCATAGCGTGCACCAACCTCATAGGGTTGCCACGAGGATTCACGGAGTGAATGCATGTAAAACATCAAGTGCAGTGCCCGGCACATGCTAAGTACTGTGCTAGTGTACGCTATCATCAGAGCACTGAGCATTATGGGAGAATCCCCTCTCCATCCTTGCTGCAAGTCTAGACCCTATGAAAGCCTAATGAATACAGTTCACATGTTATTTAATGATAGCAGCTATCTATATTGTGCTTACTATATGCCAGGCTCTGCTTTAATGCTTTACATAAGTTATTGAAGCTTCACAGCAGCCTTATGAGATCTAGACTCTTAGTATCCTTATTCTACAAAAGAGAACTGAGGCACAGAGAGGTGAAGCAACTTGCCCAAGGTCACACAGCCATCAAGTTAGTAAGTTAATGGCACACAGTTAAGTAATACTATAGTTAATATTAAGTAATATTCATTAAGTGCCACCTGCCCAGCCTAGGCACAGCGTGCCTGTGCTTCAGAGGAGATAGATCCATGACCGGGCAGTGGCAGGACTGCATGCTGAGTGTTCTGACAGGGCAGACCCAGGGAACCGTCATGGAGCCCAGGATACCTAGGGCTGTGGCACCTAGCCAGGCCTAGAGAGACACCAGGGAGGGCTTCCTGGAGATAGGAATGTTTCAGCTGAAGTCGGGAAGAAGATGGGAGAAATGCTTGGATAAGGGGCTAGAGGTGACAGTATGTGGTTGTGGGTTGTTGGAGGACTCAGCCAAAAATTTCCATTCTAAGATATTCTAGTGGTCCCTTGGCAGCACAGGGGCCTTGCATAGCCTAGAGACCCTGGGGTGGCCCAGCACTTCGTGGCAACCTGGAGGTTCCATGTTAGTTCAGGGAATTTCATGGTGGCCCAGAATTTTTTCCAGCACTCAAGGGACCTATGTGGCCTGGGCACACCATGACAGCCCAGAGGTTCTGGATAATCCCAGGAGTGCCACGGCAGCTTTAGGAAGTTCCAGACATTTTGGACCCTGGGGATTCTGTGACAACCCCGGAGATTGCATGGCAGCTCCAGGGTCCTGTGGCCCTATTCTTGTGGATGCAGAAAGAACAATATGCAAACTCATAGCAGACAAACCCCTTGACTGGGGACAAAGAAGGCAGCATGGAAGGGACTGTACCCAGCGATGCATTTTACAGGGCTTAAGTCTAAGGAGGAAAGTCTAAGGAGATGTGGCCGAAAGCCCAGTCCCTCCGAGGCGCAGGGGAGCTGAGGGGTCTGGACTCCTTAGGGTTTATTTCCTTCTGGGAAGCTGAAAATGAGCCACCTCAAGGAGGTCTGCGGGGAGTGCTGTCCTGACTTGTAGGCATGTGACTTGAAGAGGACTTAGGATGTGCCCGTTGCCTGGATACAGAGGCACTGGTCCTCACAGCCCTCTGAGCAGAGCATGGGGCAGAGCCCAGAGGGAGCTGTTATCGGCGAAGGGAGCTGGCATTGCTGGACCTACGGACATCAAGATTGGCCCCTCAAGGGGCTTATATGATCTGGGCCCTCCCAGGCTGGCATAGCTGGGTTTGTTCCGGCTCTGCCTCTCCAGGCCAGCTGGGTGGCTTCACCTGTCCCCGCCTTGCACCCAGCACCCGCAGCATGGGAATGGCCCTACCTCTGTGTCTTAGGGGGCTTCAGGAGCTGAGTGGGGTGGGAAAGACCCCGTATAAAAGCACGAGGACACATTCCTGCTCCACCATGGAGCTGTGCACTCCTGGGCAAACCTTCACACCACTGAGCTTCAATTTCCTCATCTGTAGAAAGGAGATGGGCCTAGCACAGTATGGGACATACAGTAACCAATGTTAGTTTCACCTGCACCTCTTCCGCCTGATTCAGAGATGGCAGCCAGGTGACCTGGGCATGGGGAAAAGGGTGGGTCTCAAGAGGAGGGCCCATCTGGCCCCATAATAGTCAATGGTCTTTGTGCCTTTGCCTCTGGGCAAAACCTCCCTCTTCTACCCTTGGAAGAGCCAGAATGATCACTCCCTGTTCCAGGCACTCGATCTCATTTAGCCCTCCCTCTAATACTGTGAGATAGTACTATAGCGATCCCATTTTACAGACAAGCAAACTGAGGCACAGAGAAGGCAACTCAGCTGTCCCAAGTCACAGAGCAAGGATTTATGCCCGAGTCTGTCTTGATTGCAAAGCCTGGACACTAATCACCTCTCTTCCCTGGTAGCCTTCTAGAAACACCCCAGGGAGAAAGAGGAAAATGGTGAGATGGGAACCAGCTGGAGAACAAATTGCATGCTTGGTGCCTGGGTAGGGGGACATCTTTGTCCCTCAGATCTATAGCTGGCCGGGCCTGGCAGTTCCCGGTGGGGAAGCTGTGAGGAGAGGCTGGGGCTGGGTTCCACCCAGGCTGGCTCCTGATCCCTTTGAGGATCTTCTAGCCCTCAGCAGCGTGGAGCCTGCTGAGACCGCGCTCCTCCCTTTAGCAACCCTTTTTCAGAGAATTCCACAGGAAGAGGAGGGAGGGAAACAGATGTAACTGGAGAGAAGGAGGGGTCCCACAGCCCAGAGACCCATTTTACTTTTCCAACCAAGTGAGAATCAGCATTAAACGGGGGGCGGAGGGGGCAAGACCCACTTCCCCTGCTCCCCCGTAGTTACATCTCCCCCAGGGCTGGAGCAGCAGCTCCATGCAAGAGTGAGAGGCCTTAGACCAGCCCCTTGCAGAGGTACATTGTCCCCCGTGGGGCCCTCCCAGCCCATGTGGGCCTAGAACGCCAGACAGCCCAACTCACAGCCAGCTTCACTGATGCTGCTGCCAAAGACTAGACCATTTACCAGGCTTTTCCAGAGAGCTGGTGTCCCCAGCCAGAGCTCTAAGCCTGCAATTAGGCAAGCAGCAGAGGGCTTAGCATTCTCTGGGCTGTGGGCATTTCGGTGGGAAAGATAAGCTTGGTTTGGATTAAGCTAGAACATAAAATAATATTTATCCTCAAACAATACTCTCTGGCTGGGAGCAAGTCTGGGCCCTGGGGCTTTGGAGGCCAGGAGCTGCCAAGGGATTTGCCATCTCCTTCCAGGTCACCAGGAAATCTTACCTACCGACCCTCCCTCATCCTAGCTGGTTGCACAACCCGATTCGCAGTGCTTGCTCTCATTACGAAATGGAATTGAGAAGATGTTACAGCATTCAGTGGTAATTATCTGCAGAGCACTTGCCCTGTGCAAAATTATCTCATCAAATCCTTGTAACTACCTTGGGAGTCGAGCTTATTGCCCCCACATTGATCCAGACTCAAGGCCCAGCTCAGTCACTTCTAGCTCTTGACCTCAGGGAAGTGGCTTCATTTCCTGTGAGCCTCAGTTCTTTTGCCTGTAAAATGGGAGTGATAATAGCTTTCTCAAAGCGTGCTCAGGAAGATGAGCTAGGATTTATATAAAACGCCTCATCCGTGCCCTGGTGCCATAGTAGTACTTAATGAATAGTAGGTGATATTATAAAATTGTAGTCTTTCTGGTAAAATAGGCCTTGGGTATGTGAAACAACCTGGCTGGCGTCACAGAGCTATTCAGTGGCAAAGCTGAGATTCAGACCCCAGGTGGTGTGGCGGTGTGGGAGCCAGGCCTCCAACCAACTGGTCAGGAAAAGGCCCAGGCAAGAGCTAGCCTGGCCTGCATGGGGCTGGGGGTGCCACTTAGACACAGCCTGGAGCTCCAGAGAGGAAGGACCCCTGTGCTTCCTGTCCCCAGTCCCCTTTTGTGGAACAGCAGGGCCGTTTTCTGTTCCTTATCCCATGCCTCAGTGACCTGTACCCCTGGGGACTGGGGGAATCACCCTGGCTCATTCCCTGGATGAACAAAGGTGGGTCAATGCTGTCTCTGAGAGGACGGGGCTGACTCCAGGGAGGTGGGTGTTATGTGTCAAATAGGGTGTGTGCCAGCGTCCGCAGCCTGGACACTGTAGAAGGCACTCCTCTGGGTTTTAGTGACCTTCGCCACATGTGACCTTGCTGTGTGGCCTGAGGAGATCCCTGTCCCTCTCTGGTCTTTGTTTTCTTATCTCCAAAGTAAAGGCATTGGAAGTAAACAGAAGGGACCACCGCCTAGGCTGGAGAAATCAGGGAGGGCTTCATGGCTGAGGAGACATCAAGCTGGGCCTTGGAGGGTGAGAAGGAGTTTTCCAGGCTGACCAAGGAAGAAAAGGTATTCCAGGCCCAGGTTGTAGCACCATCAAAGACACGGTAACATCAGAGTATAGGGTTTAAGTGGTGGGTGGCTCTTTTACAATGATTTGTTTTAATTACATAAATAATACATGTTCCTTGTTGTAAAAAATAGAAATCATTCGAATATGAAGAATAAGATAAAAATCACCAACAGTCAGCTACTGCTTGGTACTGCTTCAGCTTTTTTTAACATGATTGAGAAAGTGGCTTGTAAGCTCCCTGATACATGGAGACTCTCAGCTTCTGGGCAGACAGCAAAGAACAAAGAATTGTCTTCTGGAAGCAGAGCCAGGCCACAAGTCCCAGACAGACAGACAGGGTTTCATGGAGCTGGGACTGGGAAGAGCACACCGGGAGCATTGGTGCCTCCTCCCCCAGGCCCCTGCAGAGCCTGCAGCGGATGCCAGGATGGAGGGACTTCTCCGCCTCTGAGGAAAGGAGGCCCAGAGGGAGGATCTTTGTGTGCACAAATGCAGCCTGTGGGAAGGGCCGTGCACTGCCGCTTCTGGAAGTCCCTGGGCCTGCCAGCGGGCAAAAGTGGCCATCCCGCTGCCAAACAGTCGAGGGGTCCCCATAATGGCTTAACTGTGGTTTCCTATGACGTCTGCAGGGCATGGCAGGCTGGGGCGGGAGTCTGATGACATTGTGAAGTCACTACTGTGATCTTGCCAGTTCTCCAGCGCCACCTTTAAAATGCGGTTCATCTAATGGACATTGGGTGGGGTTGGGCAGGGGCAGTGTATGGCCCAGGAAGAGTGACCTGGAGTGGTCTGTCCACGGTCATTCGAGGGGAGAGGTGCAGGCTGCAGAGATCTCAGGGTCCATTCCTTGGGCTCCTGGCCCCATTCTCCCATCCCCAACACACAGAACATTTTCCAGAAGCCTCAGCCAGGACCCGCTCAACTAAATAAAGGACTGAAAGCAGCCCATGAGGACACCCCATCTCTGCTCCTCTGTTAGATCATCTCCCTGGGTGTCGAAGCATCTGGGGCCCCAGAAAGCGGGGAAGGGAGGGGACGGGGAGAAAGAGCCCAGGTTTTGGTGACCACCTGAGCCATCATCATCTTGGCTATGAAAATAGGATGGGTTGTTCCATTTCGCCCACAGCCCCTGTGAAGTCTGTTAATGGTAATTATGACGTTAGGAGAAATCCCCAGGCCTCCTAATTAGTGTGAATAGGGGCTGGGTAAGCTAGTCGTGGGAAAATAGATGTCTTTGTTTGCATTCTTAAGAGGAGACCACGGCTTTCTACCTTTAGGTGTAGCAGAGCTTGGTTCTCTTCTCTCCCTTTCCCCACTGCTCCTGGCCTAACACCCTGCACTGTGGACAGGCACATAGTTGCACATACCCACTCACCACCATATCTCCTGTGTATGTGCACGTGCACACACACAGACACACGCACACACAGAAGCACAATAGACTGCATCTTTCCATCCTGAATTAAGACGTCATCTGGCAAAACAAACACCAAAAACCAAACAGCATTTCAGCCATGCTTCCGGCCCCACTGGCAATACCATCAAAGGCCCCTTCCCCCAGCTCCACCCCAGACACCCCAGGGGACTCCTTCCCAGGGGACTCCTTCCCAGGCGTCCCCAAATTAGACTGTATTAACAAACCATTACATGTTCCAATTAGAGCGGCAGCGGACCTGGCTGGCTGGGCAGTGTAAGAACGCTCTCCTCTTCCCGCTAACAGGCTGAGGGGCGCCGCCCCAGGAGGGAACGAGCCACACTGGGCTCCCCTCTGGACGCTGTAGAGATAATGAGATCCAGCGTCTCCATCCCGGCCTGAGGAAGGCTCCCCGCTCTCTGGGTCTGGGGCCAGCCCGGGGGAGGTTTCCTTTGGAACAAGCAGGAGGGAGGGAAAGAATAAGGGAGTGAAACTAACATTTAGTGTGCAGTATGGGCTGTTGAGCCTGTGCCAGGAAATGTTGCATAGGGTGGTGCTTTTTAAACTGAGTGGTGGGTACCCACGGGGCCCTGGGGTACTTCTTCCTGAACCAGAGGGTACACAAAGTCTCAGGGTTCACCCTGTGCATCCTAATAGAACATTAATTCTTGAAGATTTGGAAGATCACACCTTACTTTTTTATTTAAAAATCATATTTTAAAATATGTGATATTTTTTAGTAAAATGCAAAAAAATTGCATGAATATGTGAAATAAAACAGGAGATTTATAGTCAAATGTGCTCTCCCACTCTTGTGTCTGGTCTGGGTCTCCAGATTCCCAAAAACGTGGTGGTAACATGTTGTCTTCCATTGCCATTGCGGGAACTGAGAAGGGAGAGCTTCCCCATTGTGTGATGTTGGGCAACCCCTGTAGCTCTCTGAGCCTCCCGTCCCTCAGCAGCTCGATGGGAATGCTAATAGCACCTCCCCGGGGCTGGCTTCACAGCCACAGTGACCTGTGCAATCCCACAGAGCCCTGAGCTTCGATGGGCCCCACACTTGGTTCGATGCTCTGCCCTTGCCATCTTGAAATTCTTAATAACTTTTGAACAAGGGACCCCCTTGTTTTTACTGAGCCCCGCAAATGATATAGTTGCTCCCCAGAAATGATGTAGCTGGTCCTGCACCTTCCAGTAGAGTTTTAGCAAGGGTTAAATCAGAAATGTGTGAAAGAAGCCCACACGGAGATTTATCCCTCCCTCCCTCCTTCCCTTCCTCCTTCTTCCTTCCGGAAACATCCATTGAGCACTCAGTATACTGGGTGCTGTGACTCAGCCATGAACCAAAGCCCTTGCCCTCTTACATTCAAGAGAAGGTGAGAGAAGATGAATAACAGAAAGAAAACATTGCTGGAGATCCTGTCCACAATGAGGGGACAGACAGTGACGGAGCGCATGGGGTTTTGTGTGAGAGGGGCTTAGGGAAGGTCTCTGTCTTCGAGCAGAGACCTGAATAAGTCGAATAAATGAGCTATGTGGAATATCTGGGGGAAGAGAGTCCCAGGCAGTAGGATCGGCAGGTGCCAAGGCCCTGAGGCGGGAATGTGCTTGCCACGGTGGAGAAGGCCAGAGCAGCTGGAGCTGGCTGGAACAGGGTGAGGAGAGTGGTCGGAGGTAAAGCCCAACAAGGGAGGGCCAGGTCACTGAGGGCCTTGTAAGCTGTTGTGAGTTTGTGGTAGGGGTAAGTAAATGACAGCTTGGGGCTAGAGGACTCCTTCAGCCAGAGCTGGATGTCTGTGGCCTCCCAGGGTAAGTGTCTGGAGGCCAGATGGCAAAGGGGAGGAAGAAGGGTGTCCCATTGTCCTCTGGAAACTCAAGGCAAGTTGTCTTTGGTCAAGGGATGAGTGCCAGCTGCCATGCAGGGACCTCCACTGTAGGCAAGAGATGGCTCCTCTCCCAGCTCTCTCTCCTCCAACTGGACAGTAGCTGTTTCAGCCCAGACAGCTGAGCCTCACCGCACCAAGGAGGTGAAGCTGGGGGGAGGCTGGACGGTGGAGGAAGGAGTAGCCTGCCTTTCTGGAAGCCTGGCCCATCATCAATCCTGGGCCTCCATGACCACATCTTGGACAAGCTGCACAGTCAAAGACCAACCCGAAAGGCACCCATGACAGTCCCTGTGCCAGAAGAGTGCCAGGATGGCCACTGAGTGAGGTTTTCCAAGCCATAGCCTTACCAGTGAAATCCAAGATGTATGGCAGGAATGCTGGAGAGTGGGACAGCCAGGCGCCTTGGCGCCAGGTCCCATACGCAGGGCTGGAAGCTGTGCCAGTTCTGTGCTTGTGGATAGAGAGACCCTCGTGCTCTGCTAGCCTCTCCCAAGCTGCATAACCCTGGTGAAGGGGTGTCACCTCCCTGGAACTCCATCTCCTCATCCGTAAAATGAGGATGATAGTGATGTTATGGGGATTAAATGAGAGTGCGGGCGAAGCACACAGAAGGTCTCCTGGCACATGGGGCATATTCACTCAGTGTGAGCCCTTGGGTACGGAGGCCTGGTCTGATGACTATCTGAGCCACACGACCTGATCACAGCTCAGCTGAGAAGTAGGCCACTGAGAGATGAATCTTAAGAGAAAGCCACTGTGTAATATTGCCAAAGACCTTCAGAACATGTTATGTGGCCAGGGCCAGGTCCTCAGAGCGATCATCTGTGCATGAAGTGGTTGGACTTAAGGACCTCTGTATAATGAAGTGGTTGGACTCAAGGACCTCTGAGCCCCCTCCAGCCCTGACGTTGTGTATGAAGGGAAAGTGACTGATTCCTCCATGAGAGCCCCCCTGCCAGGGCAGCACCGCTCAACACTGGGCAGGACAGCAGACTGCTGTGGGTCTGCTGTGGGGTGGGCAACATGACACCTTGTGGCTCCAGACAGCTGCTGAGCAAAGGGCCTGGCCTGCAGGCTGGAGGGGCTGGCTGTCCATCCTCCCGTAGCAGGCGTGGGACTCCTGCTGTCCCACCCGGGAGAACAGTCATGTTGGGCAGTTGTTATAAATCCAGACTCTGCAGCCAGGCTGCCTGTGTTCAAATCTCAGCTCTGCCACTTTCTAGTGTGTGACCTTGAGCAAGTGACCTAACGTCTCTGAGCCTCAGTCTTCACTGCTGAGAAATGGGGGCAATAATAGCATGACCACACAGGGCTACAGCAGTGGATAACCATGTCTGGCACTCGCAGATCTGTCGACGTGCAAACTCCTCTTGTTATTGGTTGTTTTCCTGGAACTAGGTCCCCAGCCAGGTCCTGTCCTGGTGGGCCAGTTCCACAGCTGATGGAGGGGGTCCTTCCCAGACCCCAGCCACCCTCTGAACCTCAGCCGCCACCCCGAACACCAGTTCCCTCCAGGAGCAGCTGGGCAGCTGTGACATCATGACCAGGTCATGGGAAGGAAGGATTTCTTTGAGTATCACTCATGAAGTTGAGCAAAGAATTCCAACATCCCTATTTCAGAGGGAAACATGACATAAAAAGGGTCTTCATCCTAGTTTCCTGTCTGTGAACTGAGGATATCGATCCCTCAAAAGGTTGTTGGAAGGCTGCAATGAACTGTATGGGAAAATACATCTCCGCCACCTGTAGCCCAGCAACGCAAGTGCCCGCTGTATGCCAGGCACTGTTCAGACACGCTCCACCTGCTTCATCCTTTCCAACTGGCAGGGGAGGCACTGCCTGCCCAAGGGCACACAGGTAGGAGGTGGTCAGTGAATTCAGACCAGGGCCAACCGTTCTTGACCCTGTCCTCATTGTCTCCAGTTGCAGGCACCCAGGAAATAGGATCCAGGTTCTACTTTAGGTTTGTCTCTTCTCAGAACGTTTACCTTGGCAAGCCTGATATGATGCCTTCTATAAAGGACCTGTTTCCCGTAGACTCTCTTCTCTAATAACATTTGCTGTTTGGAACTCTACCTTGGAATGGGTCAGTGGTGAAATAATGACTTCAGGCTAAATTCAGAATCATCTTCCCAACTCTCATGGTGTGGCCCAGCTTCTTAGGCTCTCTCTGGACCTGACCCAGCTCTGTCCAAGTGGTTAGGGTCCCTGGTGTTCCTGGAGTCACCTACCCAGGGCTCAGATGTGAAGTGACTTGCCCAAGATCACACAGCACCCAGGGATAGGGTCGGATCAGACCCTGGACAGCCTCATTCTAAATCCCGCCTCCCATTCCCCTAGAAACACAGCAGACGTGGTCCCTGGGAAACCCCGTCCCTGCCCCTTGGAACTTCCTCTTCCTTAATTAAGGGGCAGCTGGGGGGAAATGAAACACCTACCAGTTCTTCCTTTTCCCAGCAAGGAGGCTCCCTGGGGCCCCTGCTCCCAGCAGGTCTCCACAGTCCTGAGGCTACCTCGGGCAAGCAGGGCTTTGTACAGTGGTTCACACATGCAGAGCCTCTAAATTAAAGGCAGCCACCTCCCTCTGGGGGTCACAGTCCCAGGGCAGGGCTAGGGGATTTATGCCCAGGCTCCCGGGTGCGGTGTGCTTTAAGAGGATGCGTTGCCGCTAATGTTAGCAGGTAGCCTTCCACCTCACCAGGAAATGGTCAGACACACACACACACACACACACACACACACAGAGAGAGAGAGAGAGAGAGAGAGCGTGTGCATCTGTGTTCCGAGAGGGAAGAGAGAGCAGAGACAGAGAGACAAGACTCTGAGACAGAGAGAGACAGAGAGACAGCCTGGCACATGGGACTCAAAGCCAGAGAGTGGGGTGTGGCCGAGACACCGAGCTAGCTGGCTGGCAGTGAAGCCTGAACTTAAACCCAGACCCCCAGACCCAAGGGCGCTGCCTTTTGTTCTTACATCCTCAAGAACTGCAGAAAAGGTACCAGTTTGCCTGATTTGAGCCTGGCTTGAAGCCCTGTCAGAGTCCTGCTTTCAGCACCCCTCCTTCAGACACACAGAGGGCACTTTCCTGGGTGGAGGCACCATTGCTGTCTGTGTTTAGCGGGGCAGCATGAGTGTGCCCGACGGTGTCTGCGACCTCCCCTCCCAAGCTCAGGCACCGGGCACCGTGAGGCAGGAACAACAGCCCCTGAGATCTAGTGGTCTTACAGGGTGAGACCCACCTTCCCTCTGCTTCCAAGAGTCCTGTTTCATTAAAACCTGGATCCTTCCATTTTACTGACGTTTCTTAGCTCTGCAAGCCACAGATTGGGCTGTATGTACGTTTTTAAATGACGAGCCTGGCTCATCAAATATTCAGACCACCATTTCCATTTCTGAAAGGACAGTACCTGAATCCTTTCCTCCCAGAAATGGAGCCAGTGGCACCTAGATGTTTCTGCAACGTTGGCACTGGGAACCGTGAAACCAGGGCACAGTGGCCCTCGGTAGATAGCAAAAGGTGTGGCTTCCAGATGAATCATAACAGTGCGTGCTTCTTTTCCATGCTTCACACGGTGTGGTCTCATTCAACATTCACAATGACCTGTGAGGTTACAGGGTGTGCTGAGGCTCAGAAAGGCCAAGGCCACACAGGTAGCGAGTGGCAGAGACAACTCCACCCGGGGCCACTCTGGGTCCCTTAGCCACTGTGCATGATGTGTGCCCAGAGAAGCCCAGGGCAGGCAAGTAACTTGCTCAATATCAGAGTCTGGTTAGTGGCAGAGCAAGGGCCAGACCCTGGGTCCTCTGACTCCCACTACAACGCTCTTTCTAGTGGGGTTTCTGATTCTCAAGAGCTCCGTGCTTTGCCCTACCAGCTTTGGGACTTGGACACCTCTGAGCCCAGACGCTGGAGAGACTGCCTAGGTTTCAATGCCAGCTTAATCACTGTGTGACTCAGGGCCAGTGATTTCACCTCTCTGTGCCTTGGTTTCCTCGTTTGTAAAATAGGCATAATAATTGTACCTACTTCATAGGTTGTTGTGAAAATTAAATGAGTTAACAGATGCAAGGTATTTACAACCGCTTCTGGCACTTTAGCAAGCACTCTGTATTAACTCTTATTGCCATCATCGCCATTACTGCCATACTGTCTCTTCCCCAGGGATGCAAAGGAGATGACTGGCTCATCTCTGCCAGGGGCCCAGCCTCCTCTCTGCCCCAGGTCTGCCCACACTGCCTCCAGCCTCCCTGCCCCTTCTAATTGCTATTGGGCCTCAGCAGAGCAGGGAAGAGACCTTCCCAGGCACAGCAGGCTAATCAAAGTGCACACCCTTGGCTTGTCATATGCTCTGGATGGGTCATTTGTCATCCATTATGGCCCCAGAGATGGGGCCAAGGTCCACAGCAGGCAGGCGGACCGAAGCTGCCCAAACAGATCTCAGCACAGCCGTTCCATGTGCCCTCATTGCCTGGTCCTCTGGCAACCCTTGTGCAGCGAAGCTCCGTTCCCATGTGGTACAGGGGTGGGGGTAGAGGGGCTTGCTGTTTTCAAACAGGGCAGCAGCGTCAGGCCCCTGGCCTCGATGGGCGACTAGCTCGACTTCCTCCAGTTCCTTTAGCGTCTTCTGTTGGAAAGATCCCTCCTGTGCGGTTCAGCCCCTCACATTCCCCACTCGGGGCTTTGGCTAAACCTCACCAGCTCCCAGGAGTCACAGCCAGAGCTCCCCCTGAAGAGGTTTAAGTCAGCCACCACTTGCCCAGTGTTTCTCATTGCTAAGAGCATTGCCTGTGACCCATGAGGGCCTCATTTGACCCTCATGACGACCCTGGGAGGTGGGTGCCATCTTTATTCCTATGCTCCAGATGAGGCTGCTGAGGCTCAGGTGCAGAGACTTGCCAGAAGCTGCATAGCCACATGGGGCTTGAACCCAGCGTTCTGGATAGGCAGTTCTGTTCTCTCTCCATCCTCTGTCCCCACACAACAGGGGGAAAAACATTCACTGAGAGTCCTCTGCATTAGCCCAAAGTCACTCCCTCAATAGTTCTTAAAGTCAGGGATTCACAAACTATAACCTGTGGGCCAGATCCTGCCCAATGTTAATTTGTAACTAAAGTGGGGTTGTCCCAGAGTCATGCCCAGTTGTCCACGTACTCTCTATGGCTGTTTTCTCAACCCAAAGGAGATCTGGGTAGCTGTGATGGGTACAATACGGCCCCAAATCCTAAAATAGGTACTATATGGCCCCTTATGGAAAAAGTTACCAACACCGCTCTAGACCAGTGTTTGGCAAACCCTCTTTTGTCCCCATCACATCGATGTCCCTTGCCTAAACCCTTCTCCAGTATTTATTACCTTCCATCCTGCCCAGCTCCCATGAGGTGAGCCAGGTGAGGATTTCTGTCCCCATTCCACAGATGCAGGAACTAAGACCTGAAGAAGATAACGATGGTTGTTACTATTATTTTTTTCCCCCAAAGAAAAGTAGAAATATTGTCCCGGTGCTCTGAAAGGGGGACTCTTTGCTCATCCCTGGGCTTCCCGGTGGGATTGCCAGCATCCTTCCGGGCCTGGAGAGCCTGACGGGGTTGGTGGAGCTGGTGACCGGTCCTCTGTGGAAGGATGAGGCATTTCTCAGCTTCCCTTTGTTTCAGCCCCCTGCCTGTCTCTTTCCAAGCCCAGCCCTCTCCCTCCCCCAACCCCTGACGCACATCTTTCTTTATACTCTAAGGAGCAGCTGGGATGTTTTTTATGGGGAGGAAAGAAAACAGGACTCTGACTCCCTCCTGTCCATCTACTCAGGCCCAAGCCCCAGGTTCTCTCTTTGATTCATTTCCTCGCAGGCTTTTCTCAGCCACGCAGGGCGCTTCTGTCACGGTCTCTCTGTCTTCCGGTTGTTCACCCTCCATAATTTGAGCTCTGAGTACCTGTAGTCATTCCTCTTATGGAAGGGGTTGTGGCCTCCCTTAATTTGGGCCAGGTGACTAGAATCAATTGCAGTTGCCCTGAGAAGACCCTCTGTCTCCAGTATTTATTACCAAGCAAATATCAATGGGGCAGATGCCCTGTGGGGTGAGGCCTGGGACTGGGCTTGATTTCTGCTCTGATGACAGTTCCTGGGCCCTGGGGGTTGGGGGAAGCCTGCCTTGGAGCTGGAGGATGCTGTGAGAAGGAAGGGAGGTCTCCACTGTCTGCCTGCCTTCGAGGTTCAGGAAACTTGCCCTCCCTGGGACCGGAAGACACCTGTTGCCTCTGGATCTGGAAGCTTCTGGGAGCTTTAGGCCCTTGAGTTCTGAGAGACCTCTCCTTCATGCTGCACACGAGCATTATTCAGGCAGAAGGAGACGTGATACAAGACCAGCAACGTCTCTTTACTGAACACAGGCTGAGAGCTGAGAAAGCTCATTGCAGTGAGGAGCAGACAAAGTGAAATTGATGGGACATTGACGTTAGCTTGGGGTAGTTGAAGGAGCTGTGAAATCAGCAATAAAATCAAATGCACACCACTTAGTTCATCCCAAGCAAGCACGGCTCCAACACGGCTCCAACACGGCTGCGTCATCTCAGGCAAACTGCTTAACTTCTCTGGGCATCACTCCCGGTGAAATAGAATCATCTCTGCCATGCTGGCTTTGCTGGACGGTTGTGGGGATCAAGCAAGAACATAAACACAGAGGGCTTTGGGGGCTGTGAAGCAGAGCATTGATGCAAAGAGCTGTTTTGTGATTCATGTAAAGGAGGAAGGAATCTGGTTAGATGCCAGGAAGGACTTCCCCACTTAAGGAGGAGATGTGGGAATAAGGTTGTGGGGGTTGCCTTCCTTCCTAAAGATCTGTAAGAATAAGGTCAGTTTGGCTGTTGAGAAACAGTATTGATATTCACAGTGGCATTGGCCAAATGACTTTGGATGTCTTTTTCATGACACTATAGTTAGTTCAATCATGCAGGAAAGTGATCAGTGGCCATATCAGTATGTGCACGTAAGTGTGCGTGTGTGATCTGCATCCACGGCTTGTCTGTGTGCCTGGGTCTATATTGTCTGTGTGGGTTTGTTTGCACGTGTCTCTGTGTATAGAGCAAGAGGCTGGAGCCAGAACTCCGGCTGACTCATCTTCGTTATGAAGTTGTTGGAAGAATTTCCTCTTGCTGTCCTAACCAACTGGGGAGGACTCGGACAAAGTACCAGAGTGAAAAATGATTTTAGATTTGATTTTTATTTTTTATCATCCGACTTTCTAAATTTCGGCTAATAAGAGCTAGATGAAGAGCCTCAGCTCTGGAATTGACTGCTGAGGCCTGAATCCAGGGTCCCTGCCCCATGCCCCAATGTATGATCTTGGCTTCTACTTCCCCTCTCAGGGCCTCAATTTCCACATCTGTAAGACGGGGGTGGCAATGCCTACTTGATAGGGACATGGCAAGGGCCAAGTCAATTAGAACATGCAATGTCCTTAACGCAGTGCCTGGCCTGTAGAAAGTGCTTCATACATGCTGACTGTACTCAGAGAGCACTGGCTTTGGAGCTCCTCAGCAGTGGTAGGGCTTGGGTGAGTCACTTCATCTCTCTGACCCCAGTGTTCTCAGCTGTCAACTGGGGATAGTAATATGCCTGCCTCATAGACTATAGTGGGGTTCAAAGGAGATAACGTAAGAACTCAGCACAGTGTCCACTGCACGGTAGGCATTTAGGAGGTAAAAGTAAGTTTCCTGTGTTCACCTGCAAAAGGGAAACTCTCCCTGGGGCCCGCCTTTCCCCTCTCCTGACCCTTGCCATAGCCCCAGTGTGGAATTCTGTGTCTCACCCTCTCCCTGGGTTCCAAATACCACTTGCTTTATCCTGTCTGACACTAAATGCACCAAGGAAAGCCGGAAGTTCCCTGCACCCTTTTCTGCTGGGGTAGGGGTGGGAATGAGACTGCACTGGCAGGAGTACCCAGGGCTCCCCCGTCCCTCGCCCCTGGCTCAGAACTGTGCCCTTTCCCTCCCAGTTCCCAGGACCCCTTAATACCCGTAAAGCCATTAAATATTTAAATCTGGGCAGTGTGGTGGGCCAGGTTGTCCCAGCAACAGCCCTGCATATTTTGGGATGGATTATTGTCTTTCAAAGGGTCTTTTTCGGAGCTCCAGGCCCTGGGGGGGATGCAATGTGGGAAGGGAGGGCTAGTGGGGAGGAGGTGAGGCAGCTCCTGCCCCACTCTGAGGCTTGGCTGTGAGAAGCGGCAGAAACTGAGTCAGAGAGAGGGCAGGCTTTGCCTGAGTTTTCAGGGTCTTGACTCTAACCCAGGACTCGGGGCTGCCAACTCCTCCTCTTTACCACTTGCTTCTGCCTTGTGAGTGCCCATCAGCCGGCAGGTGCCCTGGCCCTTAGCAGCCACGTGCCTTCTGGCATCTGACCCCATGTTCTTCCCTCACCGACTGGGCCACGTGGGAAGCTTACTCACCTTTTCTGAGCCTCCGTTTACCCCTGGGTAACTCAGGAATTATTCACCCACTTTCATGTTGGAAAGTGCTTAGTGTGGTTCCTGGCACACATGAAGCAGTGGCAGTTATTCCATTGACAATATTATTATTATGACTGAATCCTTAGTGGGGGGCACCATCTAGTACCCCCTGTATTCTCTGAAGGGACTCAGAGGAAGTGGGAGAAACAGACCGAATTGCCAAAGGGTTTATAATCTGGTAGAGAAGGTTCAACAGCAGCGAGTCCAGAGTCACCTTTCCCTGGGGCTGGGCTTGGCTTGGGCTGCATTTGGAGGTTGCCCGGTGTGTGGCCAGGATCACCCAGGCTGGAAGCCTTGGCTACACCATTCAGCTCTGATTTTGCTATGAGCCTCTGGACCAGTCCACTCCCCTCTGGACAGTCTCCTGAGCTGTAGAATTGGGGTAACCTCTAAGTTACTTTCCGGCTCAGCTCCATGTCCAGGATTTGAATTCCAAGGCAGCCCTGAGACCCAGGTGGGATGGATGCACCGGAAAACCACGAGGATGGTGATATAGTTTGGCTGTGTCCCCACCCAAGTCTCATCTTGAATTGTAATCCCCACGTGTTGAGGGAGGAAAGTAATTGGATTATGGGAGCAGTTTCCGTCATGTTGTTGTCACGAGAATTCAGATCTCGTGAATTCTCACGGGATCTGATGGTTTTATGAATGGTAGTTTTTCCTGCGCTCACACTCACCTCTCTCTCCTGCCACCCAGTGAAGAGGTGCCTTCCACCATGATTGTAAGTTTCCTGAGGCCTCCCCAGCCATGCGGAACTGTGAGTCAATTAAACCTCTTTTCTTTGCAAATTACCCAGTCTCAGGTATTTCTTTATAGCAAAGTGAGAATGGATTAATACAGATGGCCTGTTTCTCCCACCCTTGGTCCTGGGGGTACCCCCTTAGGAAGTGGGCCCAAGAGGATAAGGCCAGTCCTGCAAAGTCCTCCTGGTCCCCATGTAAACCCCGCTCCTTGAAGGTGATTTCAGGGCTGAGGTAGACATCCCAGAGTCCCAGACACACCCCAGCCATAGGATCCAGCAGGGCTCACAGCACCTCTTTCCCTACATTCCATTCCCCACCACAAACCTCTGGGTAAGCAGAAAAGGCAGCTCACACCCCAGCCCCAGGCTCTCTCTGGAGGCAGGAGGGTTTCCAGAGAATAAAGTCTCCATTCCAGACACATGCTGGCTGGCCCCAGCAGGAGGCCAGTGGCACCAACCATCCAGTTTGGGCTGCCTGGAGGAGGAGGGGGCAGAGGCCAAGAGCCAAAGCCCACGTGGGGTGATGTCAGGGAACCTGGGCTCTGGCTGCTGGAAATGACCTGGAAGGGTTCCATGTGGGTTTGACTGGCAGATGGGCCATTAGCTGATGACTTGGGTGTCCCCCCAGATTTGGGGGCCATAATTTTCAGCTTGCTTGGAACTCTGGACCCCAGATAAACCTCAGGGGCCTTCTCATCTTGTGGTCTCCGAAGCTAACTTTGTAGACCTCCCAGGGATATGAGAAAAACAGAGACTCTTGGGTACTTCATTGAGCCTGCAGAATCCAGATCTTAAAGCTAGGTCCCAGAGTTCTGAGGGTTAGCAAGCTCCCAGGGGCTTTTCCGATGCTGACTGGCTCCCTGTTCTCCCTGTGACCCAGAATGGCTGGGCCTGCCCTAGGCAGGAAGATGGCCACGGTCCTGCCCCACAGGCTCTTTCCATGCAGTTTAGGGTTTTGATTCCCAGCCTCTTTCCTGCACACATGGTCCCATTTGCTCCTGCTGCAAACTTTTTATCCCTCTGCTGAGAGCTGGGGCTGAGGAGAAGGATGATCTAGGGGAAGGATGGGAATTGTTGGGTGGCAGATTGGACTGCTAAGACAGATGAGGTGAGCCATTACCTTCAAGGCCAAACGAAGTTCTCATTCTGGGGTCCATGTATTCCATAGAACTCAAGGGATTGGTGAACTTTGAGAAACATAATATATCTTCACTTTAACGTTTCACTGAAAATGAGTATTTTCTTCCGTTATGAACACAAGCAACAAACCACAGTACTGTTAGCAGTACTTGTGACTTTGTCATCAACAGATCGAAGTACATATTTTCAAATTACCTAAAAATTGCTGGGAATTTATTGGCCAGGAGCGGTGGCTCACACCTGTAATCCCAGCACTTTGGGAGGCCGAGGCAGGCGGATCACGAGGTCAGGAGATCGAGACCATCCTGGCTAACACAGTGTAACCCTGTCTCTGCTAAAAATACAAAAAATTAGCCGGGCGTGGTGGCGGGCGCCTGTAGTCCCAGCTGCTCGGGACGCTGAGGCAGGAGAATGGCGTGAACCCGGGGGGCGGAGCTTGCAGTGAACCGAGATTGCGCCACTGCACTCCAGCCTGGGCGACAGAGTGAGACTCCATCTCAAAAAAAAAAAAAAAAATTGCTGGGAATTTCTTAAAATGATGATAGTTATTAGATCCATCACTAGATCTTGAGTTTTGCATGTTTTATTTTAAAAAGCACTTGTATTATTCTACTCCAAATTTGCTTTTAAAAAAGTATTTTGGTTGTGCACAGTGGCTCACGTCTGTAATCCCAGCACTTTGGGAGGCCAAGGCAGGCGATTGCTTGAGTCCCGGAGTTCGAGACCAGCCTGGGTGTCATAGGGAGACCCTGTCTCTACAAAAAGGGAAAAAATTAGCTGGGCATGGTGGCATGCATCTGGAGTTCCAGCTACTCGAGAGGCTGAGGTGGGAGGATTCCTTGAGCCCAGAAGTTGGAGGCTGCAGTGAGCCATGATCATGCCACTGCATTCCAACCTGGGCAACAGGGAGAGACCCTGTCTCCCAAGATAAAGGTTTGATAGCTATATTTCAATATAATTGTATTATGTATTAGATTTAAGTGGGGTCCAGAGGCCTCACTAGACTGCCGAAGGGTGGGAGTAGATGGGAGAGATCCTTGCTAAGGGGCTGGGTGCCGGGCTTTGGAGTCAGGCCAGATGGCTTTTGCAGCCTGGCTGGATGATGTGAGGTAGGTTGCACACCACCTCTAAGCCCAGTTCAATTACGGGTCAGTGGAGAGTGGACACACCCTGTAGATTCTTGTAGGGACCTGTATGCCTTTAGTTCAAGGCCAGGTATATAGAAAGAGCTGTGGAAACCCAGGCTCTGGTTAGCATGAAGTTTCCAAAAACCTTCAGGGAGGCAGCCTGGAGGATGAGAAACAAGACTGAGTCCAGGGGGAGCCAGAGCAGGTGTTGCCAGAAGCTCTGGCTTGTGCAGGGCTGGGCAGGGACACGGTGAGGATTGGTGAGACTGCTATGGCTGCAAGCCCATGTGTGTGTAGAGGGGGTTCCCGAGGGACTAGGACACAGGGATGCTTTGGAGCAGCCAGAGCAGGGCTATCCATCACCAGAGGAACTTCAGAGGCTGCTGCTGGCTGATCCCCCAGACATCAGGTCTGGGGGCCACTCCTTCCATTCTTTCTGGCCAGTGAGGCTCCTGCAAAGGCCAAGGATGCTCACTAAATGGGGAATGAACAAAAGCACAAACGCAGGCAGGAGCGAATGAATCAAGAGTGTTATGGTGTGAGTTACCACAAGAATAGTGGTTGGTTGGAGGAAGCTTGTTCTTTAACTACCCAGGGAGGCCACTGAGTGGATGCTCTCTGAACCCTAGGGAAGCAGCCAGGCCACCTGCCCCCTTGTGCCTACAGCCCCTTCCCCAAGGCTGTGGGAGGCTGCGGGGCTGTTTGCTTTCCCCACAGCAGGCTGAGTCAGCCTTCCTTCCCGTCCCCTGGTGCTTATACCATATCCCAGAACTGGGGTTTCGCTGCCACACCTGGATGTCGGCTTCTCTCCTCCTGGTACCTGCCTTTCCCCAGATCACCAGTTTGGCTGCCAGGCACCTTTATTGGAGGGCTCTGCTGGGCTCACATGACAGGGTGTGGGTGGGCATCCTGAGCAGAGAGGGTGGCTTCATTCTGACCCACGCCATTCCTCCCAGGCCCCTGGACTTGGTCACTTGGCCTGCTTCAACTACACTTGGCCGTTGGAGGTGGACGCTAGTGTCCTCAGGCCAAACACTCTTCCTAATGGAGTGATCTCCGTGCTTCTGTGCTCCCCTCAAGTTCAAACTGCATGGGTTTCCCAGGTTGCCTTGCCTTCTGACAAAGTGGCAAAGGAACAGTCCCTGAAAGAGGGTGAAGAGCTTTGTCCGCAGAGGCCTTTGCAAACAGGTGGTCTCAGTGCAATATCTAGTGCCTAAGACAGGCAGAGGGACCCCCGACCTGTGTCTGAGACTGGCACCTTCTGTGGCTTAAGTCCAGCCCCGGTCTATGGGGGATGGGAGGCATGGATTGTTTGAGGGTGATCCTGGGGATTGGGGACTCAGAGTCCTCTGGAAGACAGCCAGGGCAGAAGAGCCAGGAACCTTATTTCGTCCCAGCAGGTCCTCCAACCTACTGTGTAACTTCAGGCTAGTGAGCCTCAGTCTCCTCATCTGTAAAACACAACTGCTCACCTCGCAGGGTAGTTGAGAGGGTCTGATGACATGAAGTGTATAAAGCACTTTCAGGAGTTACCTACATGCAGGTGTAAGTCCTGGGAGGCTGCCTCAATTGGTGGGAAGAGCAGCGGGCTTCATGTCATGAGGTCCTCGTTCTAGCCGTGCTGTGTGACTCTGGGCAAGAGCCTGTCCCTCTCTGGGCCTCAGCTCCCGCAGTGTGAAATGAGGAGTTGGAGACAACCCTCACTAAGATGCTTCCTTCTTTGATGATTCTCTGATGGCCCTGTGGATGTTCTACATGGGACAGAGGAAAGGGCTGGTGGCAGGAACAGAGTACCCAGCCTGGCTCAACTCACGGACTAGAGAGGGGTCCTTCCCAGAGCCTGCAGATGCTCTGTGCCACCTTGACATTCACAGCTCCATGAGCCGGGGGGGGCAGGGGAGGCTGTCATTTAGGATCCAATTGCATCCACAGCAGGCTGTGCTCCTGGTTAATCCTCAAGGCACCCGCCCCTAAGGAGCCTAATTAGATTTTATCCCCCGCTCAGCTGTGACCATGTCCCCACGTTGGTGCCAGCACCAGGCACGCCAGGATCTCAGGCCAATTGCTTGTTTATGAGACCGTCTGTCTTGGGATGAGGCCCAGCAGGCATAGCCAGTGAGCAAATAAGTCCTCCCCATCAGCCTTGAACCTGATGGCAAGAATCATTGTTAGTCTTCCAGGCCTCGGGCCAGTGTCCTGACCAAGGAAAAGATGTGGGTTTGCAGTCCAGCAAAACCTGGCTACAAATCCCAGCTCCATCTCTTCCCAGCTCTGGGACCTTTCTGGCCCCATGGAGCTTTAGTTTCCTCATCCCTAAAAGGGAATGATGAAAATATCGTCTACTTTGTAGAGCTTTTTGGAGGATCAAGTGAGATCGTTTTAAGTGAACGCCCATAATACATTGCCTTGCGTTATCATCAGGCCTCAGTGAATGCTGACCCTGTCCCGGTCCTCCCCACATGGCCTCCCTGATTCTAGGCTCTTCCCTACCCCAGCCTCACCCTAGCAGTCAGGGTTTCATTTCTGTATCTTGTCTGGCAAGCCCAGGACACTGGGTTAATGTGGCCATTAACACTTCTCTCCAAGTAGGGACTGCGGTGATTGAGTCTCACTAGACATGAGTGAGTCCTTGAGGAAGGGCAGCCCTTGGTCCCTATGCCTTGGACCAAGCCCAGGGCTGGCGCTGTTGGTGCTGGGAGCGCAGGAAGGAGGGAACGGGGTGTGCAGCCTGTCAAGTGCTTTCACCCTCATCATCCCCTTGCATCCTCCTGGAAAGGATCCTAGAAGTTAGCTCTGAGCATCCCCACCTCCCAGATGCGGAGGCGAGGCTCTGGAGGTGAGGCGTCTGGCTCAGGTTTATGGCTGGCACAGGCAGATCCCCCACTGGCGGGAACCCAGTTGCAGGAGAACACAGGGTCCTCTGAGGCTCTGCCCTTGGCCACAGCGCCCTCTCCTGGCCGGGGTACATCCAAGCCCTTTCTCGGCTCTGCACCAGCCCAGACCTTCGTTTGCTTCTTCCACTGGGGGCTTCTCCATCTCTCTTGTCCAGGCGCCTCCTCTCCTTCTCTCTAGAAAGCGTGCCTGGGGGCTGGGGGGAGTGAAAGTAAAAGGAGTGATTTATGAACTGAGCTGTTCCTCTTAATCAGAGAGCCCCTCCTGGGCCCCTGCTCCGTGCAGATGGGGCTGAGCCGCCATCTGGGCGACAGGAGGGGCGAGATTAATAAAGCTGTCTGGCCCGGGCAGGGGTCCGCAGAGGAAAGCCCCAAGGCACTGCATGACCTCGGTCCCATCTCTGTGCCTTTCTGGGCCTCAGGGCTCCCATCTGTCAAGGGATGGCGGGCCTGGGCCATCCCCAAGGGCCTCCAGCTGGCTCAGGGAAGAAGTTTAGCTAACTTCCTGGGCCTCTGTGCCTGGCTGCCTGGTTCAGGGAAGAGCAGCACTGGGCTGGAGACTTCAGAGACTGGGGCAGGGCTCTTCCTCTCTCTGGTGCCACACCCCATGGATAGGTGTCATATCAGGAGCTCTGGTTTGGGGTCCAGCTGACTTGGGGCTAAATCATAGCCATGTTTTGCTAACCAGGTAAATGAACTCAGGCGAGTTAGTTACCCTGCCCACGCTTCAGTTTCCTCATCTGTAAAATGGGATAATAACAATACCCACCTCCTAGGTAAGGATTAAATAAAAGGACAGGTAGGAGAAAGGTATAGTGGGGTCTAGTACATGGTAAACCCTCAATCCTAGTTACTAGGCTCAGTTACCACAAGATTGTGGCAATTCATTAGAATTTGGGTCCGTTTAGGGGAAAGATGTTTGTATCTATGCTACACAAGCCATGTGTCCTTGGTTCTCCCCTATACCCTGCTCCATTCATAACTGGTGAATGTGGGCTGGGCATCCACTTATTTCCAATATCTGATGCTGCTGATAATAATAGCTCCCATGATACTGTGAATTCTTACAGCCACCTTTGGCTTCCAAATTCATCATCACAGTTTTCCAAGGAGAACCTAGCACCTTGGAGAGGGGGGTGACTTTCCCAAGGTCTCCAGGGAGCCGGCCAAGGCAGAAACCAACCCAGCCTCTGCAGAAGCATCAGTGATGGGGCGAGCATGGCAGGTGTCACTGGGCTGTCCTCTTCCAGGACAAATGAGCCAGTCAATGGGATGGGGGCTCACGGAAGACAAAGAAAAAAAGGGAAATGAGGTTAGTTCAGGGAAGTTGGGACACCACAAGGGATGAGCCCATTCCCAGCCAGGGGACAGCACTCAGAGGGGCTGGAGCTCCCTGGTGGGGAGGAGGCAGGCAACTGCCAGACATTCCTCCAGAGTTCAGCATCTCCTCCTTGTCTCTGGGTTGGCCTGTGTCACCCATGTTTCTCATCTCAGCCTCAGTGTCCAGAGGGAGATGAGGCAGGGAGTGGTGATATAGGGGCCCAGGACTGGGATGCAGCAGGAGAAGAAAAGTGGGAGGAAACCCACCACCCTGTCCTTGCTTCCCTGAGCCCTGGGGCTGGGCATGGGGTGCAGGCCCTGAACCACAAAGGTGGAAACAGCTTGAAATCTCCCGAGGATGCTCGGCCTTGTCACTGACATCTCCAAGCCTCAGTTTCCTTCTGTAAAAACCACTCACCTGTGTGCCCGTGCTTATTTGCACCTCGCACTCCCTGGCACTGCCCCGGCACATAGTAGCAACTCAATGTACGTCTACTCTGGATGGTAGATGGCTGAGTGGGTGGATTGAGGGAGGAAGGGAGGGATGGGTAAATGGGGAGGAATCTTTCACCCACCACCCCTTCACTGACCCCAGCGAACCCGTGGTAGCCTGCCTCGCGGGCTGTTGTGAGGATTCATTGTGATCACACAGGAAGAGAAAGCACTTTCTATAAAAGGCACTTTGGACTCTGACCCCTGAGTCTGGATTCCAGCCCCGTCACTCACCAATGGTGTGATGCTGGACAAGCCAATTCTCTCTCTTTTCCCATTGGACTCAGTTTCCCCATTGTACTGTGGGGGTGATGGTGTGATACCTACTTCATAGGGTTGTTCTGAGCATTTCATGAGCTCACGCATGTCAGCACTGTACCCCAAGTGCACGGAGTACCTGAAGCTGGTGCACACAGATGGGGCAGGCAGTTGAAGGGCCTATCACATATGTATGTTTAGGCCAAATAGGGATGCCAGCTCCCGGGGCTGTGGCCATGTCTCAGGAGGGAGGCCTCTTCTCCTGCCTTTCCATCTTCCCGTCTCTACCTCTGCACTCCCCCAAGACTAGCCTTCACCATCCCCTTCCCCACAATTCCTCTCCCCTCTGCCCAGAGTTATGCCGGTGGAGTTAGTCCTCCCCACTGTGGGTTCCCCAGCCCTGCTGTTATCTGCCTCCTTGTCTCCTCCAAGCTACCACCCCCACCAGCACCACCACCACCACTCATCTGTGTGCCCATGCTTATTTGCACCTCGCACTCCCTGGCACAGCCCCTGGCACATAGTAGCAACTCAATGTATGTCTACTGAGTGGATGGTAGGTGGGTGAGTGGGTGGGTTGAGGGAGGAAGGGAGGGATGGGTAAACGGGGAGGAATCTTCACTGACCCCAGGCAGGCTCGTACTTAAGTGGGAGGGATTTGAATAGGCGTGGATATCTCTCCCTTCCTTCCCTAGGAACATCCCCACAGCCCAGGCTTCCCCAGGTCCCAGGTCTTCGTGGGACTGCCCTCTAACCCAAAGTTTGAGCAGGAGCTGGCTGTGGAATTCCCCGCAGGAGTGATAGAACAGGAGTCTCCATATGGGCCTTTTTTGACTTCTGAAATCGAACCCTCATTTCCACTGCTGGGAGCTGGCCCTCTGAAGGAACCTTCTCGCAAATCCTTATGCAAAGCCAAGAAACACTTTCCGGCATCACATCTCTCTCTCCTGGGAGTCTGGATTTTGGGGGAGGAAGTTGATGAACAGGGCCCTGCTGGCACTCTCTCTGCTGAGGTATTGTGGATGCCTGGGTGGCATCCAGGGATGCAGGTTACTCACACCCATCATCTCCTCCCAGGCCATCAGCCTCATGCAGCCATGTCAGCATACGTGAAGCCCATGCTAGAATCTGCAAGTCTCTTAAAGATGTGCCTTCCAAGGCAGCACCTGCAAAGGCACCCAGGAGCTGCCATCTGGGCAGAAGGCCACTCCCCCGCTGGAGTGGCCCCAGGTGCTGAGAGCTTTTCATGAGCTCTAATGGGCCCAGATTAGCAGCACACTTGCCCCGAGTGTGTGTATCTGGAGGGCGGGTTTTCATAAACAGCTCCTTTCATGGGGCTGCTCCTTATTGACTTCCTGTAGTAATTGAATATTTTCTCTTATTGTACAAGCTAGGCCGATAAAAGAAATATATACAAGCGTCGCTGACGGGAGAGTCTGTCCTGCTGATGCCCGAAGAACTGCCCAGGTGACACACTGGCAATTGCCTCTCCTTTGTCAGCGTACCTCTGCCCCATCACCTGACACTGTCCCATCTCCAGTCTGATCCTTTCTAATCTGCCTGTCTGCCTCTGTGTCTCCTTTGGTCTTTCCCTCTCTTTCTGACTTGGCTTTGTGTATTTCTCTGATTTGCTGACTCCACTGTCTCTTTTTGCTCTTTTCCCACTATACATTCATTCATTTATTCATCCAGATATATAAGTGAGGACCCACTATGTGCTGGGCACTGCTCCAGACACTAGAAATAAGCCAATGAACAAAACAAGTCCATGCCTTTATGAAACATGCATTCTAATAAAGGCAGATGCATGCTCCCAAAAGAAATAAGTAGCACATAGAGTATGTGCTGTATCCATAGGGCACTGGGCTGGACTTCCAAGCTCATATCCATGACTAATTAATTGGTTTTGGAACTTGGACAAGCTCCCTTTCCCTCTCTCAGCCTCAGTTTTCTCATTTCCAAAATGAGGGTATTGGGCTAGATCGTGCTTCCCAACCTTTGACGATTAAGAACTTCTTTTATTGATATGCTGGTGATGTAAGTTACACAAGAGCTGGATCTAAGTCAGCACTTACACAAACAGTACTGTCAGAAGTTTACCTGAAGTTCCCTTGAAATCCTTTGTCTTAGTGTGTTTTCTGTTGCTATAACTGAACACCTGAGACTGGATAATTTATAAAGAAAAGACATTTATTTCTTACAGTTCTGGAGGCTGGGAAGTCCAAGGTCAAGCAGCTGCACCTGATGAAGGCCATCTTGCTGCCGGGGGACTCTTTGCAGAGTTCTACGGCGGTGCAGGGCATTACATGGCGAGGGGGCTGAGCATGTCAAAGTGACTTTTATAACAGACCCACTCTTGGGATGACCAACCCACTCCCGTGATAACCCATTAATCTATGAGTGGATTGATCCAGTCATGAGGGCAGAGCCCTTGAGATCCGATCACCTCTTAAAGGCCCCACCTCTTCATCGTATTACATCGGGTATTAAGTTTCAACATGACTTTCAGAGGGGACACATATTCAAACCATAGCATCCTTAAACACCTGGTTTTGTTTTACGTGAAACAGTTGGCTGCATCTGAGGGTCATGTTGTATTAGACGCCCATCTGTAAGCACAGGACCTTCCCATGGCCAGATGAGGGTTGCTGTGACAGGCACATGAACCTTCAGACCACAGGATCCACAGAGCAGATCCTGAGGCAGACGCCACATGGAAGGACAGGGAGACCACAGCACCTAAACTGCTCTCCAGTGCTTTCCGGGTGCACACAGGGAGTGGAATTCCCACTAAGTCAAGCTTGCCTCTGATGCTGACTCCTGCATTTCATCCCTCTGAGCCCCAGGATTTAAAGAATTTTATGCACCAAATAGCATGTTCATTTTTGTTCTGCAAAGTCATACAGACATGGTGGCCAGAGATTCTGAACCCAATAAACAAGGTTCCCACCTGGGGTTGGTCTAATTGCTCCAAAACCCAAGACACTTGTCCCTTGAGCCAGCCCATGGTGAGAGGTTGATGTTGGAGATGTTATTTGAAATATTGAAAATAACTTTAGGATGTTGCTAGTCTCAGGAACCCAGTTTGAGCATCATTGAACACAGTCACTCTCCCTGCTTCAAAATCTTCCACCCCAGAGTTCTCCCCTCTCCTGAGGCTGAAGCTGATGTGTCTGGTGTCTAGGAGAGCAGCTGGGAGGAGCTACCTTGTGGCAGGGCACACATGTGTCAAGTGCTGCATGAGGGACTGTACCTCTATGATACCATTTCACGCTCAGTTAGCACAATTTCTAGAGGAAGTCAGCATTCCTGTCCCCATTTTGCAGGCATGAAAGCAAAGGCCTGGAAAGGTTATGTAGTTCACCCACAGTCATGAGGCAAGAAAGTGATAGGCCGGGTCCCACTTGACCCTACAGGCCCCACCCACACTGCTACTCTCCCTTGAGGGCCCCCTTAGCTCAGGGAAATGGGGAGACTTCGATGGGCCTCCCACCACTGGCCCCAGGGAGGGCATCATGTCCCACAGCAGACAGGCCCACCATCTCCTTCCTAAGTGCCGCTTTTTTGAGCAATAACAAAGCTCTTGGACCTCATAGTCTCAATTTTCTTCTCACCCCACCCTCCAGAGATTCTCCATGGTTCTCCTCCCTTTAGAAGTAAATTAGGAAACTGTGCAGTGAAGTTAACTTCTAGAAGTCATCCATGGATGGGTGGAGCTAACAGCCAGGCAGAGATTGGAGGTCCCATGTGTCTGTCATTCTAGTCTGACCAATTGGCTATGGAGGTGTGTACCCACATTCAGAAGGTCTCTATAGGGGATGGAGCAGGCGAGCCCCGGTCTCTAGGCTTCAGCCTGGCAGTGGGTGATGGCCCCGGAGGCTGTCCCTGCTGGAGAATAATGGGAGATCAAATGGCATAGGTGGTGTGAAGACAGGTCTGCACTTTGGAGGAGGATGGATGAATGGGGCAGGGGAATTCGCATTCATTGAGAATGATGATTAGGAGTTGTGACCCCAGATTAAGACAGGCGTGGGTTCAAATTCTGGCTCAGGCACTTCTGTACTGTGTGACCTTAGACAAGTGATTCCACCTCTCCGAGCCTCAGTTCCCTCCTCTGAAAAATAGAATGGCATTACCTATTTCCCAGAGTTTTGCCAGGATTCAATGAAATTGTGTGTGTTCCCTGGCACATAGTAAGAACTCAGTGTATGCCAGTGGTTACTATTATTAGCTACCATGTGCCAAGCCCTGTGCTCGGTATTTTCCATACAACGTGAGGAAGGCTTTTTTTTTTCTTTTTCTTTTTTTTTTGAGATGGAGTTTCGCTCTTGTTGCCCAGGCTGGGGTGCAAAGGCATGATCTCGGCTCACTGCCACCTCTTCCTCCTGGGTTCAAGCAATTCTCCTGCCTCAGCCTCCTGAGTTGCTGGGTTTACACGTTCCTGCCACCAACCCCAGCTAATTTTTGTTATTTTTAGTAGAGACAGAGTTTCGCCACGTTGGCCAAGCTGGTCTCGAACTCCTGTCCTCAGGTGATCTGCCCGCCTCAGGCTCCCAAAGTGCTGGGATTACAGGCGTGAGCCACCACGCCCAGCCGAGGAAGGCATTATTTTTATGCTGACTTTACAGAGAAGGAATTCAGTTGTATGCAGTTTAGTAACTTGCCCCACCAGCTAAGCTTGGCAGAGCTGGGACACAATCCCCTGTTGGGCACCAAAGCCCTCTTTTTACTCATCCACCCTGCTCTGAAACTGGAACCCGGGCCTCCATATTCTTCACTGGCCCCCGGGCTCACATCATCTATTTTCCTACCTGACTCAACCTTGAGGTTGTGGGAGGTTCTTCCCAGGAGACACGTCTCCTTTGATTGCATTTGTCTGGGCACTCCGCAAGCCCGGGCCATGAGAGGTAATGTGCAATGAATATGGTACACAATAAAAACGAGTAGTCCGTTTATGAGCTGCTGTATTTATTACACCCCTTAATTGCTAAAGAGCCAGAGCTGGCTGAAGCTGGATCCTACCCTGGAGAGAAGCTCTGCCTGGGTGGGCAGAGGGAGGGATGGCAGAGCCTGGCCTCCTGCACAGGACTACTCAGCCTCTCGCTGTTGTGGCTGCTCTGCTCCAAAGGCCCGTTCATCCAAGTCAGGGCCTGACAGAGGAAACCATCAGGCCATTAGATTCCTGCTCTGCCATTTGACACAAGAAGGCACTGAGGCCAGAGAGAGAAAATGATTTGCCCAAGGTCACACAGCAGTGACTTACAGAGCAGGAGCCTGGGCTCCAGACTCTTAGGCCAGTGCTCCTTGTGCCCAATTCTCTGCTTGAACATCTGCTCCTGGATCAGGTAGAGCACAGGATCTGGAGTTGGGCGAGTGGTGGTTTTGAAGCCCAGTCTGTACATACAAGCTCTGTGATACTGGCCAGGTTACTTGACCTCTCTGAGCCTCAGTGTCCTCATCTGTAAAACGGGCATAGTACGTCCTGCTTTAGGGGCTTGTTGAGAGATTAAAGGCAGTCAGTTCTGCGGAGTTGGCACGTGACTGGCCATGAGTCAGTGCTCAATAAATGTTCTTTCCTATCCTCTTTTCCCTTTCCAAAGGGCACAGGGTGACTGAAGATGCATGGAGCTGAAGTCAGCCAAGAGCTGAAAGGAGAGACGGGTCAGAATAGAAAGCTCTGCGGTGCAAGGCATTGTCCTGGGTTTCTGGTCTAACAGGGAACAGCAGGCCTATGAGTAACCTATGAAGGTAGAGTTAGGTGTAGACGTGATAAGAGCTGTCCACCCTGCTCTGTGCAGGTACAGCGGGGAGACACAGAGGTAGAAAAGGTGGTGGGCTGAGATTCGAACCCGGTTGTGTCCGACTTCAGAGCCCATGCTTAGGACCATGCTGGTTGGATGCAGTTAGATGTTCCTTCCAGAAAGTCAGGGATGATGCCAGGGATGTGGCTGGCAAGCTGGCCTGGAAATGGTATCCTGGGGGACCGTTCTGCAGGAAGCGAGCCTGGGCTCCCACAGTCGGTGATGACGGTTGAGATGCTTAACAGCCGGTACGCACTGGCATGAACCAACCAGAAGAGATGCCGGCCAGACAGCAGGACAGCCATCCCTATGGGTCCCCACTGAATCTCAGGCCTGCCCACTGCCCTCTGGGAGGGCAGGGCCTGGAGAAAGGGAAGGGACCGTCCTGGTGCCTCCCATCCCAGGCAGGGAGCAAAGCAAGCAGCTCTAGGCTTTCAGGAAGATCTGAGGAGAGAAGGGTGAGCAAGCGGGGCATTAGGAAGGCCCTGCCCTGGGCTGTTGTCCCAGGAGAGGGTACAACAGAGAGAGGAAAGGGAGCACAGGAGAGCACGGCTGTGGGTTTGAATCCTTGTTGCTCCACTTTCTAGCTGTTGGAGGCGAGGAGGATACGAATGACTGGAAGCATGCCTTAGCCCAGCACCAGGCTTCCTGCACACGTTGCTGAATTAACACTCCCTATGTGGAGGGGTTTAACTCAGTCCAAACCAATGTGCAACCCTACTGTGTCCCAGGAGGGCACAGCCACGATTCCGCGCCTCTGGGATTCACCAGGAACACTGGCTGATGATGTTATGGTATATATTTTGGTGGGGGCAGTGGTGGATGTCAGCAGAAGCTGTGGGATATTATACTAGGGGAAGGCACCGAGCTTGGCTTGATGGGGGCAGGAGGGGGGAATCAGGGAAGGCTTCCTGGCGGAGGTGATGCCTGTGACGAGTCTTAAAAGATGAATAGGAATTAAGTGGGACTGGCGTAGTTGGAAAGGCAATCCAAACGGAAGGGGTCGGCACGAGCAGAGGCACTGAGTAGGCCTCAGGGAGATACCTCTGGGGGACTGTCCTTTGATGATGTTGATAGGAAAGTCAGGGCAGGAATAGCAAGAGGTGGCCATGGTGAGTCTTGGAGGTCCTGTGGTCTGCAGGAGGCAGCTTGGTCTCCTGTAGAGGTCGGGTTCCGGCAAGAGAGGGCTGTGGTGACGTGTGCTTTCTGGAAAGGTCTTTCTGGCAGCAGGGAAGCACTGGATTGACGGGGAGGTAGGGAGGCCAGTCCCAGCCCAGAGGCTGCGGCCATGTCTGGATGAGAGAGAAGGCCAGAAGCAGGGCTGAGGCTGGAGATGTTTCAGAGACCCCTGTGACAGAGAGGATGATGTCATCCGATTTTACCTCCGAAGGCAGATGGCATGTCTTGAATTCAGGCCATGCTCACTGAAGTAAAGACAAATCCGCCCCCCGCCCCATCACACACACACACCATCCTTTGTCCTTCCAAGCTGGATTGCCTGCGTTCCAATCTTGGCTTCACCACTCACTAGCTATGACCTCAGACAAGTCACCTCGCCTCTATCTGACTCAGTGTCCACCTCTGGAAAATAAGGATAATAACAGTACTAATCTCATGGGTTGTTATGAGTTAGAAAATGTAAAGTATCAGGACGGAGCTGGCACATAGTAAATGCTCAATAAATAGTATTATTTGTAGGGGTGGAGACTTGGGTGGATGATCTCAGCAAAACCCTGATTTCCCATTCCCCCAACACAATTTAAGAGAAACCCTTGGGGCACTGTTGGAAGGACAAAGGCTTGGAGCCTGGAGTCCCTGGGTCAGGTTCACCCCATGATTTTCCCTTGCATTCCTCACCAGATAACTTGGTGCCTCAGTTTCCCCCTCCTAGTAGGATAAGAAGGAGGATGTCCCAGGTGGGCTCTGAGTGTCTTCCCCTCCTGGCTTTGATGCTGAGTGGCCCCACCTGTGCCTCCCCTGCTCAGCATTTATCCAAGTTGCGATAGGGACCAGTAGAGCAGCAAGGAGGAGGCGTCCCTTTAGGGAGGAAAGCCCTCTGGCCCCAGGCCCAGTGCCGAATCCAAAGCCGATGTGCCTGTCAGACCTTCCTCATGGGCTCCAGGCACCTTAGCCATGTCTGCCTGGCCAAGCTCAGCTGGTGGACAGACACCTGGCACCTTGGCAGAAACAATGAGAGGAGGGATGCAAGGCACCACCCCTGAGACCAGGAAGCTTTCCTGTGTCCACTCCCCACCAGCTGGCTCTGTCTGTGCTCCTCTCTCCATGGATTCAAATGCACTTAAAAACAAATGAACAAACAAAAACCCCTCTAGCTCAGACCAAAGTGCAGCCTGGGGTGGTGCTGTCATCACTGATTAGGAGAGGGGTGGAGTGGCCCGGCAGGTGAGAGGCACGCACCGCTCTGCTCCATCTGTTCCTTATGATACGAGGGTGCTGGTCTGGCTGCTGAGGAGAGTGTTGGATTGTGGTTTTGGGCGGGGAGGGGACAGAGTTGCTGAGGCCTATTATGTGCCATGGGCCTTGTCACTGCTTCCTACAAGCTGTGTGGCCTTGGACAAATCCCTTAACCCCTCTGAGGGCTGGGCTGATGGAAGGATGTGTGGTCATCAGAGTACATACCTCCTTGGTGGTTACAAGGATTAAACGAGAGAATATGCGCAAAGCCCTGGCACGGTGCTGGATCCCCAAGCAGTTGCTACGATTATTACTGTTTTCCTGACTTCATTTTAAATTGACAAATAATAATTGTATATGTTTATGGAGTCCAGTGTGATACTTTGATACATATTTTACTATTATTAATAATAAGCCTCCCAGAAACCCTTTGAGTCTCCTGTGGGAGGAAGCGGGAGCTGTAGAAAGTCATCAGACACCATCTCCCCCACATCCATCCACACCCCAACACATACTCCCAGAACCCTTTGCACCGAGTCCTGTCATGGAGGTACAAACCCCCTGCTGGAAGCACCTGCGGTGCCAGCAGCTCAGGACTGGCTTGAGTTCTGGCCCTTCCCCTTACTAGCTGTCGGACATCGGACATGTCGTTTTCATTCTGAGTCTCGGTTTCCCTACCTGTCGCATGGATCTCTAATCCCTGCCCTGAGTCTCTCCTCAGAGCCGTTAGGGAGAAAATGTGAAAAAACGAATATGGGATGTAAACATGTCTTGTGCACCTTGAAGTCTGACTCGAGAGCAGATGCTGTCAGCTTCCCCTGGGGGATGGGGGACATTTGCATCTCAGTGCAGCCCTGGCTGTGCCTGGCAAGCAGCGGACGCTCAATCAATGTTGGCTGAATGGAATTGTGTTCAATGACTTGCTGCCATGGGTATACTTTTAGGTGAAGACAGGAAGGGCTCCCAGGGAGATGGGAGGTCTCAGAGTAGAGGTAGCCAAGGCTCAGGGAGGCTTTGGCCCCAGAAGCAGGTTTTAGATCCCCAGGTAGGCTGCTCTCCTTTTCCCTGTAACACCCCGTCTCACTGGCACCAAGCAACCACCCTGGTCTGTTCTGTGGCTGGAGGGTGTGTGGGATGGTGGGAAGTTTGTCAGGCCTGGCTTCTGGTCTAGGCTCTGGGCCTTGGTTTTCTCATTTATGAAATGGCCAGCTCACACCTGCGGTAGAGCAATAGCGTGAAGCGGGACTGCTGAGCACTTGCCGCGTGCCCGACGATGTGCTAGGCATGTGACTGTGGGATTTCATTTCGTCTTCACAACACTGCTAGGAGGAAGGTTCTGTTCCTAATCTCCGCTTTAAAGTCGGAGACAGCAAGACTCAGAGAGGTGGAGTAATTTGCCCAAGGTCACACAGCGAATGAAAGCTAGAGCCAAGGCTGAAACCCAGGCAGGCTGGCTCCAGCGTGCTCATCTCTATCATCGGCCTCCATCTTCTTCCAGCCTTTGCAAGGGTGGGGCTGGCTGCGGGGACCCCCTGGGGAGGGGCTGGGGTTCTTCCTGGGTGGGGTCCCCCATCGGGAAGACTGAGGTGGCCTTGTATTTTTAGGTGGAGCACCATGGAAGGCGACTGTCTGAGCTGCATGAAGTATCTGATGTTTGTATTCAATTTCTTCATATTTGTAAGTATTCCTGGGTCTTCCCAGGCCTCTGCTGGGTGGGCAGAACTGGCTGCTGCTTTGAAATAGTTACACTGGGCTGAGTCCCTGGGGCGAGCACAGGGGCCGGCGCTAGAGGCAGGGGTACCTGCCAGCCAGGCTTTCATGGAAGGGGGCCCCCAGCAGTGCCCACCCCACTCTGAAGAGCCCACCCTCTTAGGAGAGACATTTTACACAGGCCCTGGGGTGGGTCAGCCCCTCTCAAAAAGGTGGAGGGGACCTCGGTCCGGCCACTATCTTGGGATCTGACCCCTTGTGGGGAGTGGGAAAGGAGGGGATGGGGGTGATCAGAGGGCAACAAGAGGGAGCCCCACCCAACCTTATCTCCCTGAGCAGTTGATAGACTTCAGACCCGGAGGGGCCGAGTCCATGTAGCCACCAGATATAATCAGAAACCTCTCTGGGACTGGAAGACCTGCATTCAAATTCCAGTGCTGCATCTTAGCAGCTTGTGATTTGAGACACATTTCACCTCTCTGAACCTCAGTATCTTCATCTCTTAATGACCTTCCTCAACAGGCTTTTTGAAAATTAAGCAAGATTAGTTTACAAAGTACCCTGGATGTGGTCGGTCCTCAATAGCTTAGCTCCATTTCCATCCAACCTACGGATTCTGTATATGAAGGGACAGAGCCCTGGACATTCAGGTGGCCGGCCCACCTGCTGGCAACCCACCCACCTGCTGAGCCCACCCACCTGCTGGTGACCCACTGAAGGCTCTGCCCAGACTCACGGCCCCTCCCAGGGGTAGAGCTGTGGCCCTGGATTCTTGGGCCCCCACAGGCTTTCCTGGTCCAGCCTCAGCCTTTGATCTTAGTACAGCCAAGACCTGGGTGAATAAACCTCCACTCATGTCCGTCAGGGCAGGCTCTTGAAAGAGGGGTCCTCTTTCTGGCCAGGACTGACCGTCTGTCTCTCTCAGTGTCTATCTTTCCCTCTCTATCTCTATCTCTATATCTTGGTGTCTTCTTAAAAAAATATACATTTCAGCAACTCTCTTAGCTTCTCTTCCCTGCCTTATAATCCTAAAAAGCCTCAAGCCTTGCAGACTTGAATTCTAGACCCGAGGTCACCACCTTCCAAGCCGGGTGACCCTGAGCCAGCTTATCCTTCCTCCAGCCCCAGCGTTCCCACCCAAAATGGAGCTGGGCCCTCCTTGAAGTGTTTAGCATGCAGTTGCTGAATCCCCAAATGTCCAACAGCAATAAGGAGGCACAGATTTTCCTGGAGGTTGTGTGGGAGACCAACGAGAGAGACACAGGCTGGACGCAGTGGCTCACGTCTGTAATCCCAGCACTTTGGGAGGCAGAGGCGGGTGGATCACCTGAGGTCAGGAGTTTGAGACCAGCCTGGCCAACATGGTGAAACCCCATCTCTACTAAAAATACAGAAAGTAGCCATGCGTGGTAGCGGGTGCCTGTAATCCCAGCTACTCGGGAGGCTCAGGCAGGAGAATCGTTTGTACCTGGGAGGCGGAGGTTGCGGTGAGCCGAGATCATGCCACTGCACTCCAGCCTGGGCAACAGAGTGAAACTCCGTCTCAGAAAAAAAAAAAAAAAAAAGAGAGAGACACTGCACAGCAGATGGCAAAAATGGAAACCCTGTCGCTGACCATGCCTGTTAGGTCTTTCCTTCTCTTTCCCCTGCTGGGTCCTTCGGGCCTCTCCACTGGACTCCTGCCCTAAGGTCGCCTACAAATGCCCCTTGCCCAAAGCCATCAGCTCTCTTCAGCTTACAGTCCTGCTCAGCCAAGCCAAAGTCCAGCAGTTTTCCTGTCGCCCAGCTGTCAACCCTCACACAGGCCTCTTGGGCCTCCGGTCCTCCCACCACACAAAGGGATTTCAAATACTTTACAGCCCGCAAATCCCATGGTGCCAAACTTTGCTTCTTCCCACAACAGATCTGCTTCTAATACTTATCTGTGCCCAAGAAAAATGGAATAGGCCACGCACAGTGGCTCACACCTGTAATCCCAACATTTTGGGAGGCCAAGGCAGGAGGATCACTTGAGCCCAGGAGTTCGAGACCAGCCTGGGCAACATGGCAAAATTCAGTCTGTACAGAAAAATACAAAACTTAGCCTAGCATGGTGGCATGTGCCTGTAGTCCCAGTTACTTGGGAGGCTGAGGTGGGAGGATGACTTGGGCCCAGGAGGTAAAGGCTGCAGTGAGCTGTGATCCCGCCACTGCACTCCAGCCTGGGTAGCAGAGCAAGACTCCGTCTCAAAAAAATAAAAATAAAAAAATAAAGAAAAGAAAAATGGCCAGGCGCGGTGGCTCACGCCTGTAATCCCAGCACTTTGGGAGGCCGAGGCTGGTGGATCATGAGGTCAGGAGATCGAGACCACGGCGAAACCCCATCTCTACTAAAAATACAAAAAATTAGCCGGGCGCGGTGGTGGGCGCCTGTAGTCCCAGCTACTCCGGAGGCCGAGGCAGGAGAATGGCATGAACCGAGCCGAGATCGCGCCACTGCACTCCAGCCTGGGCGACAGAGCGAGACTCTGTCTCAAAAAAAAAGAAAAATGGAGCAGATATTTATTGAAATCTGCTAAACGCCTTCTATCCTTTCTTCATTAGGGCTGCCTTAGGTTGAGGGTGTTTGAGTCTTCTTTTGACCACAAGGAAGCTAAAAGGCTTAGAGAGGTTATGACACTTGCCTGGGGTCACACAACTAATAAATGGCACAGCTCTCTCTCTAGACTACGCTGCCTCTTTCCAAAGATAAATAAGGCATAGAGAGCCCATGTTGATGGAGACAGAAATAAGAAGTCTTTTGAGCCATGGATTTGAGAGTGGGGAGCCCACTCTCTAGTTGGAACCTCACTGAGAGTCCTGTGGGGGACATTGACGATAAACTTGGTCTGTGTTTTCCCAGCCCCTAGCATGGGGGGAGCAAACACAGCATAAGGCTGACTCAGAACATGTTCATGGACCTTTGTTCAGGGTGTTGAGGCTGGAGTCAGGGGGCCTGCGACCAAGCTCTGACTCTGCCATGAACTTGCTGTGTGACCTTCAGTAAGTTGTTGGTCCCTTCTTTGTGGAATCAGAGGGTTGGACTAGATGACCTCCTGATCCTACAGGTCTGACATTTCAGGAGAAGATAAAATTGGCAAACAGCCTTTATATGATACAGCCCGAGGTAGGGCCTGGGTCGGAAATTGGATTTAGAGGATGCGTGTTGCACTTAAGGTCATGGCAGCTAGAAAAATTCAAAGCAATTCAAGGTGCAGCTGGGACTCACTGGCTCTTGCTGCAGGTGAATTCCTGCCTGGCTCACCTAGTGCTTGATGCCTCCGACCCTGGGGCTGGCTCAGGGGAGTGGTGGGTCAGAAGTGCCTAACCTCCCTTTCTGCCTGTTTCTCCACTGGCCCGAGCAGCTGGGCGGGGCCTGCCTGCTGGCCATCGGCATCTGGGTCATGGTGGACCCCACCGGCTTCCGGGAGATCGTGGCTGCCAATCCTCTGCTCCTCACGGGCACCTACATCCTCCTGGCCATGGGGGGCCTGCTCTTTCTGCTCGGCTTCCTGGGCTGCTGCGGGGCCGTCCGTGAGAACAAGTGTCTGCTGCTATTTGTGAGTACCCCAGCCCCCACCCCACCCATGGGTGCTCTGAGGGGTGTCTGGGATCGGCTGCAGACTCCCAGGCCCTGCCTGGCTTCCATTCAGACTAGAGCTTCCCAAAGTGGGGGCGGGCTGTCAAAGCAGAAGGGATCATGGAGATGAGCACATCCGACCCCACTCATTCGGTAGTCAATGGTCCTGAAACCCTGAGATGTTCAGCAACTTGCCCAGAGTCCCATGGAGTTGGCGGCAGAGGGGATGAAACAGACGCTAGTCCAGGGCCCCTGCAGTGCCTCAGGCTGCCTCTTCCCATGCCTTTGGGACCTGTTTTCTCCCTGGGGCAGCCCTTCCTCTCTCCCACTTCACTTTGCTGCTTTCCTGCAGTCAAGCCAGGGCCCTTGGCTTAATGCACACCTAGTCTGTGTCCACATGCCAGGAAACTCAGAATGAGGTTTGTGCCACATAAGCCCACCTCCAGGGGTGGGATGATCCCCAGCCTTTTCCATTTGCCTTGGTGGCCCCAGCTTCCAGAGCCTGCTTTTGCAGTGGGCCCATGCCTGCAGCGGGTGAGCTGGCCCAGATGGAAGAGGCCTTGGCGTCCAGGTCTGAACAACCAGGCTTCTGCAAGGCATGGTCAGCTGAGAGCACTGACATTGACCTTGATGTTTTTCCACTTGCTTGCTATTAAAAACTCTAATATATAACTCCTTAGTAACATGGCTAAGATGCCTAGTGGATGAGGCCTTCCCCTTGTAGATGTGCAATTCTGAAATAGGTATGGTATGGCCTCTGAAGGTTTCTTACTCATCAAGTAAATAGCCCTTGAACTCCTATCATGCGCATGTAGTTCACTGGGTGCTGAAGATGCGTTGGGGACCGGGAGTGATGGTCCCTTCCCTCACAGACGTGCACAGGGGAGGCAGCCGAGCCTTGCGGATGAGCTGGGCAGCAGGCAGGCCTGGTTTGAGTGTACTTCCTGCTCCATCCCCTAAGGGTGCACCTCCCGTCTCATTCCCCAACCTCCCAGAGCAGCCGTGTGTTCTTGTTAAACGAGGGGGCTGACCAGCTCACCTATAGATCACAGCCAAACCAGACAAGCAGTGGGTCTTCTAGTTCTCAAGTCTCCTGGATTCTCATGGGCGGTGGCGCTTGGGGCCTCCGCCTGCCTTTCTGTGCTGGGTGGATGGGTCTTCTCTAAGAGGTCCTGGACTTGGAGAACTTCTGGGCTGAGCCCAGTCCCGCTACAGGGTAAGTTAAAAACAGCCCTGTTTAGAGAAGCGTGGGTATGTCTGGGTCAACTTGCGGATGCTCTTCATGGGCGAATTCGTGGGCGGAATTAAATGACAGGGAGACCTGGGCTGGTTGGCTGCGGGGCTCCCTTGCAAGGTTCTGTGGATAAGCCAGCACCAGCAGTGCTGGGAGGAGAGACCTGGCACCATACCTCCTCCCCAGACGAGAGCACACTGCACGGCCCCATTTGTGTCCCGGTGAGATGCTCCCCATCTAAAGGAAGTGAAGTCAGCTGCGAAATGAGTGACAGGGAGCCTTGGGCCCATTTGTCCTTCAACAGCGCAAACACTGTAGACTTCATTTGAAGAGAAACAAAGAAAAACTTTGAGCGCCCCCTGGTGGACAATTCTCTACAGCTTGTCACGGTGCTTGCAGAAGTCTTGGCTGGGGAGCCTGAGGGGATTTTAAAAGGAGCTGGGATATGGGTCCCAGAACACACCCAGCCTCCCTTTCCCCCTCCTCACCTCGGCCCCCAGGGGCTCATTCATTGTTAATGGGCTCGGCTCTGAAGCCAAGACAGGAAGCCAGGCTGGTGTTCTTGGCTAGGAGCAGGCTGGGGCGGCTCCAGTCTCCTCCAGTAAGTGGCTGCCTGCAAACCTGCCAGCCGCCCCGAGGACGTCCTCCCTCCCTCCTGTGCTCTGCGAGGCAGGACTGAGGCCCAGGGATAGGAGATGTGTCCACGATCCTCCCGAGAGAGGTGATCCTGGGGGCCCTTCGACAAGGCCTGATGGCAGATCCTTCCCCTCACCTCCCTACCCCCGCCTCTCTCCCTTTGTCCCCCTTCTTTCTGCCTATCTCTGTGTAGCTCCCTTTCCTCTCTGCCTCTGTCCTCCCCATCTCTGTCCTTTTTTTTTTTTTTTTTTTTTTTCCGAGACAGGGTCTCAGTCTGTGGCCCAAGCTGGCGTGCAGCGGTGTGATCTCAGCTCACTCTGCAGCCTCAACCTCCTAGCCTCAAGCGCTCCTCCCACCTCAGCCCTCTGAGTAGCTGGGACCACAGGCACGTACTGTCACGCCCGGCTAACTTTTGTATTTTTTGTAGAAACAGGGTTTTGCCATGTTGCTCAGGCTGGTCTTGAACTCCTGGGCTCAAGTGATCCACCACCTCGGCCTCCCAAAGTGTTGGGATTCCAGGCGGGCACCAACACACTTGGCCTTGTCTTTCTCTTGATCTCTGTTTTTATTCCTACGCCCTTTCCTTGTCCCTAACCTGATCTCTTCCTGCCCCATTTCCCTGTCTCTCTCCACTTCCCCTGCTTGCCCTGCCCTCTCTAAGGCCCCGCCCACACAAGCCTGAGGTCACAGTGTGGGTCAGAGGCAAAGGACGCTTGGATCAAGGTCTTCTGGCTCCCAGACCAGGGCTGTCCACAGGCTCCTAACCTGGAATGGACTCCAAAATTTACCTAAAATTATGTGCAAAATGTTATGTCAGGGCCTGTGTATGTGTATTGTTTATACATGGATTGTGTGCATACTCATGTGTATGGGTACAGTGTGTATGTGCATGTGTGTTGTATGTGCATGTATGTTGTGTTCTATCATGTGTGCTTGTGCGTATATGTGTGCATTGCTTTGTGCATATGTACACGTGCATGAGTGTTGTATGTGCATGGGTGTTACGCATGCATGGGTGTTACACGTACATGGGCGTTACATGTGCGTGGGTGTTACATGTGCATAGGTGTCGTGCATGCGTGGGTGCACATATGTATACATGTGGACATGTGCCTGTGTGTGCACATGTGTGTTGTGTATGCATGTGTGTTGTGTGCATGGGGGTTGGAGGGGTTCTGTGAGTGTTTCCAGAGAAAGGCACCAAAGTTTCTGGAAGGTTTTCAAAAAGGTTTATGCCCTAAAAAATAAGAAAAACCACTTCTCCTTTCCTGGCTGAACCTGGACCTAACTGTGTGGTGGTTCCAACCAAAGAGGGCATGGAGCCTCACCCCTGGCAGCTTCTGGGATCCTTCTAGAAGCCTTTCACTGCTTTCTCAGCCTGTCGGAAAGGAGGGACGGCTTGTCTTGAGAGGGGCCGAAAGAGTGACTTTAGTCAGCCCAGGAAACCTGGCTCAAAGGTTCACAAAGCAAGGAGGCCTTGAGATGGGGCTGACTGTCCCCTTCCCTGTGCTCTGAGGCTGAAGTCCTACAGGACCTGGGGACAATCAGTCTAATGACCAGAGCACCTAGTGATCCATTTATCTATCTAAAGGTCCATTTCCCAAATCCTCGTGTTGATCAGCATTACAGCACTCACATGCAATAGGACAAGTTCAGCCTCCTATTGAAAATTTGTGGCATCCCTTGTTCTCATTTGCTTACCTTTGAGTAGTTCAAGGATTTTTTTAAGCCAACTTATTTAAAAATTCTAATTTAAAAAATAATTTATAATGAAGGCAAGCTCAACTAGAAAAAAAGAACAGCAAAAAGAGATGAGTATATTCAAAAAAGATAAATGAGCTGAATTGTACATGCAGTATGTAAATTTGGTAAATATTTATTAGAAATGGGAACTGTGAGCAGACATTGCCTATAAGCAGATGGGTTAGAAAAGCCTGGAAATGGTCCCAACTAGGCAACATAGCAGTTTCCTCCCCTTTGCTAATTTTTCCATCCTAAGGAAAGTGATGCAAATTAGAGGATTAGGAATGGCTGACAAATGTGTCCTTAGGCAAATGGGATGCAAACCCTGGGAAAGGCCTTGATGGGAGGAAGCCCCAGGAATGGCTGGGTCCGGGGAATTCCCCAAAGGACTTTAACACTGGTAAACTGTCTTAAGCAGGAGGACATTTTCGTGCTGGAGAAGGGCGAGTTGGCAGAGGTGGCATTGTGACTGCCATGGGCACCGCAGCCTCGCACTTTGGTTCACAGGATTCACACTCCCACATACTCAAGTCATGCCCAGGCCTTGTGCTTGGCGAGGCCCACTTCCTCCGGTCCACGACTTCCCAGGTTTATTCTTATATCTCATCTCCTGATGCTTCAGCTCAATGGAAACTCCATGAAGATGGGGACTGAGTCTGCCTTGTGTGCGTTTATTTGCCAATACCTAGCACGGTGGCTGACACGGAGCAGGTGCTCAGCAAACAGCCCCGGAGCCAAGGAACAGAGAGGAGGTGGTATCAGAGGTTTGGCTAAGAGCATGGACTTTGGAGTCAGAAAAGCCCGGGCTCTAACTCTTGCTCTGCCATTTCCTGGCTGTATGACCTGGAGCTGGTCACTTAACCACTCTAAACCTTAGATTCCTCATATACAAAATGACGATAATCATACTTCTTTCCCAACCACGGTGTTGCGTTCATGATCCAGTGGGAAATGCATGTTTTGCTTGGCTCTGTTTGTGGGATGCCTAAGCAGTCTATAAGTGGGAAACTAGAAGAATTGGTGCTGAGCCTCAGGAGGCTTTGCAGGCCGTGTAGAAACCGTAAGACCCTGGGGCTCCCGTGGCTTCCAGGGTAACATGGTGATGAGAAGCTGTGTTCTGCAATCAGAGTTCTTGGGGTGAAGTCCTAGAGGTACTACCCACCAGCTATGCCAGCTTAGGCCAAGTGCTGCTCCTCTCAGCCACAATCCCCTGTCAGTAAAATGGGGGTGTTGCTGATAACAGCGTCTGTCTCACTAGATGAGAAGGCTTGATGAGATGATCCATGTAAGATCCACAGTGTCTGGGTAGCAAGGACTCAGCAGGTAGCTATTGCTATTTTTCCAGAGCCGCCCGCACCAGCACTTGTCTTCGGGAAGGATGTGCTTCCTCTGGGCTCTAAGTAACCGTCTGAGCAGCTCTCATGTCGTGCCAGTCCTGCGAGAAGCACCGCCCCTGCATTACCTCGTGGAAGCCATGTGCAGTCATCCTGGATGGCACACACACGTCCCAGAGTGACGGGCACACAGAGTGCACAAGGCCTGTGATCTGCTTCGTCCATTATTTGTCACTGTCCAGACCGAGGCTGGTGGGCACAGCAGCTCCAGCTCATTGCCGTGGATGGAAACCATTTCCGAGGCTGCTCCTTGCCAGCCTGGGGACCTGCCAGAGGCTCCAGCGAGAGGGCAGAGGGCAGGGAGGGGCTTCTCATAGAGGCCCCGTGTAATGGAAGCGGATGGCCATCCATCACCAGTCAAATGGAAATGCCAGGACCCCTGCCAGCGGCCTCCGTCACTGTCACAGGGGAGGTGAGGCTGCAGAGGCAGAAAATACATCACTCAGCAGCCACTGAGCCCAGAGGCCCCCACCCTCCTGGAAATGAGAATTGCAGGAGTGGCAGAATGGACCGTGGGCATTGTGACCTGGGGCACAGGAGGCTTCCCCCACTCCACCCTCATTATACTCTGTACTGGTTGGGGAACTCTGCTCCCTGACCTCAGCTGGAGGTCAGCCCCCTCTTCAGGAAGCACAGGAGCATCTGGCCTGGTGTCCTTCATCCAGATGTGCCAGGCAGGCCACCCAGCAAACCCTAGCCAGGCAGCCTGCTAACCTGTGGAGACAGACTCCTGGGCTCAGAAGAGAGTGATGGAGCAATCCCTGAGCCTCGCCCTGCATCAGGGAGCAGACAGCCTGGCGCTCTGAAAAGGCAGCTGGGCCAGGAGGGGAGCATTCTTTCTGCAAAGCTCCAAAGAGCTCTGCACCTGTGGAGTAGTCACTTCCCTTCTCCAGCTTCAGCTTCCTCCACTTCGAAAAGGGGAAACTACACAAAAAAGAGACCGTGAGAACAGCTTCCGGTGCCCGGCGGTCCCCTGTGAGAGCAGAAGCCTGTGTCGGAGCAGCTGGAGCCCACGGTGCATCTGAGGGCTGAAGCAGACTTGATGTGGTGGCTGGGACAGAGGCCAGCCAGCAAAACGCAGGATTGAGGAGTGACACGTCCCTGCCGCGGGCTGGCTGCTGTGCTGAAGCAAGGCGCTCTCTTTAGGTTTGGACACTTAAAAAACTAAAACCCACTTGCCAGGCCTCGGAGATGTTTTATGTCCACGTGCTGAATGGACAGATTCTACACCCCTCCCAAGGCACTCACTAAGGTGGCCCCTGGCCCACGCAGTTTGGACAAGCCCCGGGACCTCCAGAAGGCAGCCGCTGTGGGTGCTGAAGAGTCAGGGAGGGAATCGGACTGGGGTCTCCCTGGGGTGGGGATAAAGTGACAGAAATCTTCCTCTGACCACAAGAGGCACATTCCAGGAGAGAGAGGCCTGAAGGTATTGTCAGCAGCCCACAGAGCATCTGCGAGGAAGCCGGTGCATCACCAGGAGCCGGGCCTCGGAGGCCACAGAGGAGCCTGCCCATGGCCCACATTCGCTCCCTTCTGCACGTGAGAGCCCAATGCCAGTCTCTGCTTGGGCTCATTTCCAACAGAGGAAACGCTTTCACATGCCTCGTGCTTCCCCATAGGGAATCCCTGGAAGTGGGTCTCCACATCCCCATTTTCCTGGCAAGAAAACTGAGGCTGGAAGGGGTTTGTATGAGTGATTGTCCCATGACACATGAGGACAGACAAGGCAGGCCCTGAGGTGTCCTGACTTGAAGCCTGACACATCGGGGGCAGGCAGGCAGGCAGTCCTGACGACTGGGACCCCAGAGAGCAGGTCTGGCTGCTGCCTGGGTGCCTGGGAGGGCAGGGAAGAACCAGTCTCTGTGTGTGCCAGGGATAAAGTCCTCTGCTGGTGGTTTCCAGGTAGGGTGACAACGGACTTTGTCAAGGGCACCAGCTATGCTGAGTGATGAAGGCAAAGCCGGTTTCTTCTGTTGACAGCTCTCAGCCCAATGACCAGGGCCGGTGATGTGGCAGATCACAGGGCCTTCATGGCGAGTGCTCCACCCCGGCTTATTCATCCGTCTAAGAGTCCTGCATCAACACCTGTGCTGACCCAGGCATCTGAGCAGGCAGCGCGCTGAGTGACAGCCCCTGTGCTAATGCCGTGTGGGCACCTCTGTTAGGCACTGTGGTGTGGGGAAGCCCAGGAGAGGGAGGGTTCTCCCTGCTTAGGGAAGTCAGGAAAGGCTTCTCACCAGGAGAGGGGCTGAGGCTTCACCTGATCTGGAGAAATGTGGAACTGGTGGGCAAGGAAGGGCAGTGCCTTCCTGGCAGAGGTAACATAGCCTGTGAGATCCCTGAAATGAGGGGCACTATGGTTCATTCAGGGAACATCAAATTCAGTGAGTGGAGCAGAAGACTGTGTTAGATACCAAACTCCTGGCCCCTGGGTTTTGAGATTTGGTGGTCATACCACCTTCCCTCCAATCTTATTCCTTGGATTTTGGCTGAAGGTCAGTATGACCTCCCCACTTCCCATGGGAACCAGAGGCAGTGGGGCAGGGAGAGGTGGCCCTGGGGCTGGCAGGGTGGGGAAATCCAACTGGGGATCCCCAAGGCACTCAGGATTCTCGCAGCCCGTACAACCTACCCAGAAGGAAATTTACCCAGAGTGGGCTCAAATGGGTTTCATCATCGATCTCCTTCCAGGGCAGCTGAGTGGGGTTGTTCAGGTTGCACACTGTACAAGGGGCCTCTCTAAGGGTACCATTTGCATGGAAGGTATATATTTGTTTATTCTTTTCATATTTTGATCACAATCCTCTTGACTCCAAGGAGGAATCACTGGTGTGTTTGTTATGAAAAATGTCTGATAGCAGTGGAGTGCGTGAATCTTACAAAATGAGTATACTGTATCACTGGTGTGACAGATGGACGGATGCATTGGCCAGTGGCCGCCCCATCCCCTGCCTGCCCTCTGGGCTCACAAGCCTGTTCCTCTCCCTGCAGTTCTTCCTGTTCATCCTGATCATCTTCCTGGCAGAGCTCTCAGCAGCCATCCTGGCCTTCATCTTCAGGGAAAATGTATGTATCAGGCCCCAAGCTTTCCTGCCTCCTGCTATCAGCAAGGGGTTGGTGGCCATTCAGGTCTGGCTCCCCCACTCCTTGAAGGGTCTCAGAGAGTAGGCAGCCTCTCATCTGGCACTTCCAGCCCAAGTCGTGGCCCCACCCGCCTGGCAAGGCCCCGCAGACCAGGGAGAGACCCCAGTAAGCCTGTTCCTGCGAGGGCTTTTCTCTGCTCCCAAAGCATCTGGTACAACCCCATACCTTATTCTGGAAACATCCCTTCCAAACCTTGCCTAGTAACGGCCCAGTGATAGCGAGACAGTCAGAATAGTCCGAGAGGCTGGAATGTAGGAGCCCGGGGCAGACTGCTGGCGGAGGAGGTCCTGGCTGGTATCCTCCTGTGTAACTTGGCCCCACAAGCCACCAAGTTCCAGAGGCTACAGGCAGCTGGGGTGCCAGCTGCCTCCCCTGAGTTGACCAGAGCCAGGCACCATAGCCACAGGGAGACTGGGGGGCGGGGGGTTAGAGAAAGATGGGGGGGGAGGGGCAATGGGGCAGGAGACACAAAATGGCCCTGGGGTAGAGGAGGCGGGTGGGGAGGGTAGTCGGCACGGAGCGGAGGAGGAGGCCACCACAGCCTGTGAGCAGACAGTGATGCCCAGATGGTCTCCTCTGCTGGGCACCACCCAGGGCCCTAGCCTTTGACTGCAGCAGGACGGAAGGAGAATATTTTGGGAGTAGGAGAGACTGAGGAGGACTCCTCTGGAAACTGACGTACAAAGACTTCCTGCCCGGTCCTGGAGCTTCTTCAGGGCCTGGGACCCAGGGCGTCTGCTTGGCTCTGTCTGGGAAACAGCTCAGGGTGGAAGGGGTGGGGTGAGGTGCAAACTCCCCACCCAGATAAGCCCTCCCTCTGGGCAGAGCTGCACGTGGAGCGAGGTCCTCAGCGTGCCCTGACCTCGGCTTCACTGAGATGTGCATGTGTATGGACTTCCTTTCTACATTGGGGATAAGGAGACTGCCCCAAGTTGGTGGTTTAGGAGAATCCCAGGGGACCTGGCACCAGGATGCAGAGCCCCTAGCTCTCATTCCCCCCAACTCCCAAGTAGGTGGATGGAGAGAGGATGGAGGGTGGGGGCTGCACCCAACTGCCAGGCCTAAGCCCATCTTCTCCCTCTGCCCCCAGCTCACCCGAGAATTCTTTACCAAGGAGCTCACCAAGCACTACCAGGGCAATAACGACACGGACGTCTTCTCCGCCACCTGGAACTCAGTCATGATCACAGTGAGTGACGCCCCAGAGATGCTGTGAACATTCAGAGCCACGATGCCCAGTGTTCACATGCCCACGCCAGGCATCAGTAATCAATCCAGGCACTCTCCCATTGATCACAGACCTGGCCTTGGAATCAGCATCCACGCAGCATTCCAGGCAGCCATGCCACTCGATCACAGTCCCGACTCGGGATGAAATCTGTTTGCTACCCCTGTCTTGGGTCCCCAAGCAATGGTCCTTATGATGATGATAATAACCACAGCAACTGTTTATGGAGGGCCAAGTGCCTGGTGAGGTAGCAATTGTTACTGCCACCTCTGTTATAGAGATGAGGACACTGAAGGCCCAGAGAAGATAAGTGGCTTTCCCATGGTCACACAGTGGTGACAGATGGAGCCAGCCCACACCCAGTCTTCTGATGCCACTCCTTTGCAGAGGCTATATGTCCTTCTCTGTCCCTCCCCCTGTGTCCTCCTCCTGCCCACCAGACCCTTCTCTGTCATCTCCCCCTAGTTTGGTTGTTGCGGGGTCAACGGGCCTGAAGACTTCAAGTTTGCATCTGTGTTTCGACTCCTGACCCTGGATAGTGAAGAGGTGCCGGAGGCCTGCTGCCGGAGGGAACCCCAAAGTCGGGACGGGGTCCTGCTGAGCCGGGAGGAGTGCCTCCTGGGAAGGAGCCTGTTCCTAAACAAGCAGGTACTGGCCCTGCTCTCCAGACAGGGGAGTGGGTCTGTCGGGACTTGCGTGGCCAGAGCTGGGTGGGAGGTGCTATCACCCCAGAGGGTCTGAAGCTACCCCAGCAATCCTGGGGAAGTGTTGGCCGTGATATGGGATGCCTGCATCTGAGCAGGGACTGATGGAGGCTCCGTCCAAGTCCCTGAGATCCAACCAAAATGGGGAAGGATGACAGTGGCAGATGGTCTGCCGCTGGAGTGGGCATTTAGGCTGGGGCTAAGGCGTAAGTAGGAGTTTTCCAATGTTTCCTGAGTTTCTGATAATGCAGGTCCAAAGGGAGGGAGGGGGACAGAACCAGAATTACACAGTGGGGGGGCGCTTCTTAGCCATGCACTGTATTTTGGAGGAACTCTCATCTGCCATGTGGGGCGTCTCCTTGACCTGACTCTCCAAGGTCAGAGAAGCTCCTAGACTTTTCTGGTTCTCTTGCAACCTGAGGACTTCCTCTCAGCCTTGGGAGAAACCCTTTCCCTTCCTGCACGTGCCGTTTCTAGGGAAGACAAGGGCCTGGGTTTGTGTGCCTCCTGCCCACGCCCCCCTATGAGTTCACAATGCCCTTGCTCTTAATCCCCTTCTTCCCACTGACCAGCCCCCACTCTGCCGGTGTGGGTGCGTGACCAGGCTAGGCAGGAGGAGAAGCAGGGAGAGGACGAGGGTGATCTAAGCCTGGGCCCCGGGCCCCTTGCTTGAGTAGGACTTTAACGAGCAGACACCCCCTAAGATGGGCTTAGGCCTGTGGACGCTCATGGAGAGTTCCAGATGCAAGAGACGCAGCAGGGGACAGGAGACAAGGCCCCTGTTCCTGCGAGGCTCAGGATCTCATTAGAGGACGCACAAGATGAACAAGCAGCAAACTAACAAGAAGTAATCATTTCACATGGTCGTGATTGCTGCGAAGAAATAAAACCAGATGAGGGGCTAGAATGGGCCTTGGGCGGGGGCTCAAGGCAGAACTTGCAAAGTCCCAGAGGAGGTGACAGTGAGCAGAGGCCTGGGTCCTGGGGCTCTGGCAGGCCCTTTCCAGCCTCAGCTCTGCCCCAGGAACTCGGCCCCTCTGGCCCTGGCACCTCCCCGTGGATTCCTGAGGCCCTGAGGGCCACGTTCTCTCTGTCCCTCATCACCCTGCCTTCCTGCATTGGGGGAAAGAGACTCAATAGAGAAATGAGGGCCCTGAGTTGAGGCCACTGTGGACGTGGGGCAGAGAGACCTGCCATGGGCGCAGCTGCAGGGCGGGGAGGGGAGTTTCAGGCTTCCATGGCAGGCAGGCGTGGGCTGTTAACTGCTGCGTTGCCTTCACCAAGACACCCTCTCTGGACCTCAGATTCCATACGTTGGCAGAGGCTGCTGGCTGCCCCCCCACGATCCATTCACCCCAACTCTCTTGGGAAGAGAATGGTTATCACGCCCCATGACCACCAGCTAGAGGTGCACTTCCCAGCCTGCCTTGCAGCTAGACCACGTAACCGAGTTCTGGCTAACGGGAGGTGAGCAGAGGTGATTTGTGCAACTTGAGTCACATCCTTAAGAGAAAGTGCTGTGCCCACCCCTCCTTTTTTCCCTGGCTGGGACTTGGCAGAGGGAGGTGGCCCCTAGGATGGCAGAGCATCCAGAGAGAAGGAGCCTGGGCAACGGACAGTTCCACGGCATACAGCGGCCACCATAGCGGGGGGTTTATGTGAAACACCAGTGAATTTCTAACTTGTTGAAGGAGCTGTTGTTTGAGATGCCCGTTGCCAACAGCCAAACTTAGAGCCTTTTAATGCTTCTTGTAAGTTTTCAAGAGGCTTCCCGTGGGCCCCATTCCCCGCACCAGATGTGCTTCCCATTTCTGGACTCATCCTCCGTTAGGTTGTCTCCTTCCCTCTCCTGGGCATGTCTTCAAAATCGGAGTTCATAAGAGAGGCCCCTGCACAGCCACGTTCATTCTTTCCAGTGACCCTGTTGTTCCTGAGGGTCTGAGACTGGCTCCTGGGGTTTCTTTTCTGAGACATTCACGTCGCTCCTGGGCATTTCTTCCCGTTAAAAACCTGCTGCTGTGGAACTGTCTCTATTTGTCTTTTTCTCCAAAGCCCCCTTTGCTTAAAGCACAGGATGCTTTTTTTTTTTTTTTTTTTTGAGACTGAGTCTCGTTCTGTCGCTCAGGCTGGAGTGCAGTGGCACAATCCTGGCTCACTGCAAGCTCCACCTCCAGGGTTCAAGTGTTTCTCCCACCTCAACCTCTCAAGTAGCTGGGACTACAGGCACGTGCCACCATACCCAGCTAATTTTTGTATTTTTTGGTAGAGACCGGGGTTTCACCATGTTGTCCAGGCTGGTCTCAACTCCTGACCTCAAATGATCCACCCCCTTGGCCTCCCAAAGTGCTGGGATTACAGGTGTGAACCACCGTGCCCGGCCCCAGGATACATTTCTGACTTTGCTGGCAGGCCCATGGCAAGGATGTGGGAAGAGTTGAGCTCGCTGTGGGGGTTGGGGTGGGGGTGAGGTGTGCAGGGATGCATGGCGTGGCCACAGGGACATCCTAGTTGCTCTGTGGCCCCCTGGTCCACATTGGTGGTGGATCTGGGTAGACAGGGGGCTTTTATGCTGGTGCCAGTGAGAAAGGACAGCAAGTGAGACCAGGGTGATGGCGGTAAAGACAGAGAGGTGTGTGGATCTGAGAAATGCTCAGGAGGCAAAATCTACCAGCCTCCGTGATGGGTCCTCATTGGAGGAGGGGCAGGAGGAGGTGCTGAGTGACTGGCTTCTGGTTTGGGGACGATCTCGCATTCAGTCTGGGGCATGTTGAGTCTCAGAAACCTTTGGAGGCCAGGCGTGATGGCTCACACCTGTAATCCCAACACTTTGGGAGGCCGAGGCGGGCGGATCACCTGAGGTCAGGAGTTCGAGACTAGCCCAGCCAACATGGAGAAACGCCATCTCTACTAAAAATGCAAAAATTAGCCTGGCGTGGTGGCATGTGCCTATAATCCCAGCTACTTGGGAGGCTGAGGCAGGAGAATCACTTGAACCTGGGAGGCGGAGGTTGCGGTGAGCTGAGATCATGTCACTGTGCTTCAGCCTGGGCAACAGAGTGAGACTCCATCTCAAAAAAAAAAAAAGAAAAAAAGAAGCCTTTGGAACAGCTGAGCAGAGGACTGTCCAGTGGGCAGCTGGGTGTATGGGGTGGAGCTGGAGGGGTCGGTGCTGGAGATGTACGTGTGGGAAGCATTGCGTGTGGGTGACCATTGTGGTGACAACCGGGCCTGGCTGCCCCTCATCAGATTAGGTGGGAGGTGACTGTGGGTGGCAGCAGGGGGCTGCGGATGTGCCCACCCAGCAGAGAGGGAGGATGGCACTCCAACAGCCCACATGGTTAGAGGACTCATAGTCTGTGGTGGCAGGCTGGGGAGAGGCTCCCCGCCATGTGTCTCACCGGGTGGTGACAGGGGAAACCATCACGGGGTGGAGATGGTGGGTGGCAGTGAAGCAATCTCCAGGTGTGTAGATGTAAGCTCTGGGCTACAGCCAGGGCCTGGCCCACAGGAGGGAGAACCCAGCCACTCATGCCAGCTCCCTTTCCCTTAAGAACAGACGAAAGACCGGGAATTTGGAATCCTCCTCGGTGTAAATCCTGGCTTCCCTTCCTTGTGTGTGACCTTAAGCAAGTTAGCCACTGCTCCTCCCTCCCTTTTCTTGTGGGTAAAATGCAGGTGAGACCTCTCCTCCCTGAGGAGCTGTAATGAGATCAAGTGAGAAAGAGCCCACGAGGCCCTAGCAAAGTTATCAAGAGAGCAGACTCCCACTCAGCGTGGGTGGTGGCATCCCGTCCATGCCCCAACCTCCCCAAGGGTGTCTCTGTTCCTGGGAAGCTTCCACTGGCCAACCTGGACTGCTTGGTTGAGTCCAGGGGCCTGAAGGGTCTTTGGTGCCAAAGCCTGATAGGGGAAGATGAGCTGTTAAGGCCCAGGTGCCACACAGCAGGGCTCAGCTTCCCTCTGCTGGACAAGGTCCCCGGCTTCTTGCCAGTTTCCCCGGGTAAGGCATGTCAAAGTCAATTTCATGCTCTGGAAGAGATGTGCTGCTTCTCCTGTCCCCTTCTGGGTGTGTGTGTGTGTGTGTGTGTGTGTGTGTGATTGTATTGCAATGACACCCAACTCTATGCTCAGACACTTTCCACCACTCAGGATATGCTGAGAGAGCGGCACAGAGAGACGGATGGTAATCCTTAGTGATCCTAACAGGCACTGAGATTGAGAGCTTGCCACCTGCCAACACTCTTCCTAGTGCCTTACCTGCAGTAGCTCATTTTATCCTCGCAGCAATCCCATGAGGTAATCTACATGGCCCCATTGTATAGATGGGGCAATTGAGGCATACAGAGAGGAAGTAAATAGCCCAAGGTCGCACAGCAAGCCAGTGACAGCGCTGGCTGGGACCCCAGGCAGCCAGGCCCCAGGGACCATCGCCAGATACCACTCTCCTGGGCCATTGCTGTTCCATGTCCAGGAAACCCCTTGAAGAGCTTCACAAACCCAGTGTGTGTGTTGGGGCTGCAGGCGGTGGGATTATGCACATGTGGCTGGCGGGCATGTGGAACACTGAGGGGATGATGGGAGGGCCGAGGCACCCCCTACCAGGGCTGATCCCAAAACGATGCAACTCATCTCTCTTTCCTTGCCTGCAGAGCAGGTTGGTTTTTTTGCTGTTATAGTTCTGCATTTTCGGGTTTTAATGCTTCAAAATCGCTTAGCATGGGAGGGGGAAAGGATAGCATTAGGAGATATACCTAATGTAAATGATGAGTTACTGGGTGCAGCACACCAACATGGCACATGTATACATATGTAACAAACCTGCACGTTGTGCCCATGTACCCTAGAACTTAAAGTATAATTTTAAAAAAAATCGCTTAACAAAGGATTTGGGGCTCCAACATGGGTCTGCTGGCAGATCCAGGATGGACCCTGGGCCTCACTGAATGGAGGGCCAGCCCTGAAGGGACCCCCAGCCACACTGATGTCCTGGCCTGGCCTGGGATAGGAACCCCTGGGTTGCCCTTAGGGCTCTGTCACAGTCACACAGCCCTTAACTGGGCTCCCAGTGCCACAGCAGAGACAAGGCCTGAAGGTTCAGTTAAGACCTTTTCTCCTTGTCATCGCTGGGCTTGAGGTCTTTCAAAGCCTGGCCACAGCCTGGTCACTAGAAATTACCTTGGGCATCGTCCTAAAATGCTGATACCTGGGCTCCATGCCAGACCCACTGATTCAGTGTTATGGGGCGAGGCCTTGGTGTCTGCATTGCCAACCACTTCCCGTGCACGCTCAGTCCCGAGAGTATCACGGACCCAGATCGTTGTGCTGGTGGGGTGTATTTCTATCTGGGTATATCCTGTTTGCTCCATGGGGCTCCAGGGAGGGCTTCTGGGGGCCTTCCCTGCCCAGCTCCTGGTCAGCCTCCAGGCAGGTACTAGGACACCACCTGGCCACTAGTCCCAGATCATGCCCTGCTGTCCACCTGCCTGGGTGCAGCCTCAGTCCTACTTTTGGCCAAAGGGGCTGGGCTTCTGCATGATGGACAAGAGAAGTGAGCATGTCAGCACCCAAGAATCCCCGGTCTCAACAGAGCCCAGAAATAGCAACCGTCACCCAGAAAGGGCTGGGCATGATCTCTGCACTCCCATCTGGGGATTTGTTCCCTTGCAGGTTCTCAGCCTGGGCCCAAAGAATATGCAGGCTCCTATAAAGGAAGGAAGGTTCTCCCACTTTGAAAATATGTGTCATTCAAAGCAAGTACCGTGCATCAGTCTCTGTGGTCAGCATGGGGGAGGGGAGAGTTATGAACATGAAAATGACAGAGGTGTAAGGTGCTCAGGGTCAGAGGGGGCAGCAGCCATGGACTGGCAGTGCCTGGCTTGGCACTGGCTTGCTTTTTCCTATCTCTATCTATCTCGATCTTGATCTCGATCTCTGTCTCTGTCCCAGTTTATATATCTCTAGGATCGCTTAAGAAAGCGGTAAGATCATGGGAATTAAGTCCAGGGAAAGCTGCCCAAAGGAGGTGGCATGCGAGCAGAGATTTGAAGGCTGGGCTGTGTTTCCTTGGGGAGGTGGCTGAAAACCAAAACACCTTCTGCAGCCAGGCAGGTCACGAGGAACAGTAGAGCGGGTGGGTGTGAAACAATAGGGAATTGTGCGGGGGAGGGGGGTGGGGTGCTGTGGATCCCCAGGGACCACCTGTTGCATCCGAAGGCAGCAGCTGCTGATGGTGCTGATGTGAAAAGGAATAGCTCCCCTTGCTGGTTCTTCTGATTTCTCCAGAGCAGCAGGAAGTCCAGATATTTATGGGAAATTTCCCAATATTCCAATCACTGTAGTAGCAACAGTAGACATGGCCTGCACGCTGTCAGTTCTCTGTCCCACCTTAAGGGCTGGGTGGCAGAGAGGATCTTTGGTGCAATGCTGCCAAGTCGCTGTTTCTGGGTCTCCTGCCCTGCACCCCCTCCCCACTGTCCTGTCTCAGCAGCCGTGTGATAGGGTGAGAGCTCTGGGGACACCTGCCATGAACCCTAGTCCACATGCTGGACTCTGACTCCAGGACTCTCGCCCCTGGCCATAGCTTCACCTCTCATCCCTCCCTCCCAGGGCTGTTACACGGTGATCCTCAACACCTTCGAAACCTACGTCTACTTGGCCGGAGCCCTTGCCATCGGGGTACTGGCCATCGAGGTAAGCAAAGGCCCCCATTTCTGCAGCTTCCCAGGATGAAGCCTCACGTGCAGCCTAGGGAGATCCCCCCAGCCTGCTTCCCTCTTCATTTGCTTCACCTGGGACCCAAGGGGCCCCCACTGTGGGTGCTATGGGTTGGTAAGCCCGGCTGTGTCTCTGTTGCCTGAGAGTCATTCTTGAACTCTGGAGATGAAACATGGGAGCCAGTGTCCCAGAAGCGGGGAAGGGCAGGCCCTGAGTGGCATCCCCACTCCCTCCCACTCCCCCATCCCCATCCCCACCTCCGCCCCAGCTCCATGGTCCAGAGAGATTTCACGCTTGCAGAGGTATCGGCACGGCTGCCTTGAAGGACAGGCTGCAGCCCGTGGTTTGAGATCAGGCCTTTTCTCTGTGGGGTGTTCAGGGCCTACGGGGCCTTATTCATCCGCAAAGGTGGCCTTAGCCTCCTTTATCTGAGGGCCCCAGAGTCCCCTTGAAAGGTAAGCTCCTGCAGGCCGTTTGCAACCACCACTAGGTGGCGCCTCAGCCAAAGGGAGGAGCGGCCGCCTCCCGTCTCTGTCCCCTGGGATCTCCGACCTGCTGCTCCTGGGGGGCTGGACAGAGCGTTGCCCACACCTGACCAAACCCAGGAAGGGGCACTCCTGGGAAGTCAGGCAGCCCGATCCTCAGCTTCCCCCTCCAGCAGCCTGGGCACCTGGCACCATGAACTTCGCCTTGCCTGGTTCCCCACTGTGCCTGCAGCGCCACCGAGTGCAGTTTTGTGGAGGCTACTGCGGATGGCGGAGAGGGAGGGGTCATTTATTATTCATTCATGTATTCAACAAGCACACATTGAGCCCTACTCTTCGCCAGCACTGTCGTAGGTGAACAAGTCCCCTCATGGCAGGCAACAATGAACAAGATAAGTCTGCAGCAAGCCCGGGGACATCTCAGGGACGTGTCCCATGAAGGAAGAGCATGGGCCCTAGAGTCCGGCTCCCAGCTCTGCCTCTCTCCAGACGCAGGATGTCTGAGTCACAGTTTCTTCATCTGCAAAATGGGCTGATCACCCTGCTTCCAGGGCACAGAGGGATTACAGATGACGGGGACGGCATGCCGCTGGGGCTCAGGAAGCAGCATTCGTATACTTGATCTGCTGCCTCACTCCCAGCCCAGCTCACGAGCCTGGCCGGCCGGCCAGCCCCATGGGAGGCAGAATCCTGCTCAAGATGGAGACCTTTACATGGCCCCGTCCCGGTAGCCCCTCCCCACCCCAGTGAGCCTCCTGGTGATTTGGCCATGACCTGTGGTCTGGGGACTGTTTCCTCGGCTACTTGCAATGAGCTCTGGCCGTGGGAACATCAGCAAATCTGGTCAGAGTCCCTGAGCTAGGGTCTCCCTGCCCCACCACCCCAGGCCCTCAGACAGGTGTTCGGGGATGGAGCGCATAACTCCGGGAAAGGCTGCAGCTGCCTGCCTATTCATAGCAGTCCTGGTAACCTTTTACTGAGCCTTTTCTCGGTAAGAGGCACATTACGTCATCAGGTAATTGCATTACACTTAAATCTCACCACCTTCCTGTGAGCTGGAGGGGAGCCTGCAGGGGTTGGAAGCATGGGCTCTGGGGTCACAATGCCTGGGACTCAAACCCAAGCTCCCCTGCTGGTGGCTGTGTGACCTCAGGAAGCTTACATACCTCCCAAGAAAGCACTTAAAACTGTTCCTTGGCTGGGCGCTGTGGCTCACGCCTGTAATCCCAGCACTTTGGGAGGCCGAGGCAGGCAGATTACGAGGTCAAGAGATCGAGACCATCCTGGCCAACACGGTGAAACCCTGTCTCTACTAAAAATATAAAAATCAGCTGGGCGTGATGACACACGCCTGTAGTCCCAGCTACTCCGGAGGCTGAGGCAGGAGAATTGCTTGAACCCGGGAGGCAGAGGTTGCAGTGAGCTGAGATCGTGCCACTGCACTCCAGCCCGGGCGACAGAGCGAGACTCTGTCTCAAAAAAGAAAAAAAACTGTGCCTGGCACATGGCAAGCTCTGGGTACATACTCAGGCCCAGTGTAGGGAAGTGCTTTGCCTAAGGACACCACTGGTATGTCAGGGGGCTGGATTTGAACCCAAGACTCGGTTTCTAAAGTCTTCCTGATCCATGACTCCACCACATAAAGGAAGCCAGGTAGGGGCTGGTGAGAAGGGCTGGCCCCAGGGTGACAGGCATTCACTCGGCCCCGGAGGCAGATGACCCCCTTCCCCTGGAGGGGGCCGGGCAGCCCACAAAGGGCCCAGCCTGATAAGCCAGTTCCTGCTTTTGTTCTTTTTTTGCAGCTTTTCGCCATGATCTTTGCCATGTGCCTCTTCCGGGGCATCCAGTAGAGGGTGTGGCCTGAAGCCTGAGACTCGCCCCACCCACCACTGCGCAGCACCTAATGTCCTCCCCTGCCCCTCCCCGCTGTCCTCTTGGCCCCAGGGGAGAAGATGAGGCCATCAGAGATGGCCAGGAGAAGGGCCAGGGGAATAGAGCTATTTTTTTAACAAAATGAAGACAAAAATATGGACTGATGTATCCTCGCCTGGACTCAGGGCAGGTGCCGTGGGCTCTCCAGAGACCCCAGCGCCTGGCCCAGGATGCAGGCTGCTCTAGAGACCAAAGGAACACCAGGCCCAGCACCCTCCTTGGTCCAGCCAGACCCTGGACCCTCTCTCCTCACTGCACCAGGACCTGATGCCAAGAAAGTGAGGATTTAGGCAACAAGGAGGCAAAAGCAAATCTCAGAGAAGTCATCAAAGCCCAGGGGCCGCACGGAGATTCAGCTGCCACGTCTTGGAGGACTCAGAACCCACAGCGCAATCCCTGGTCCACTGGAGGGTGGACTGTTCCCCCTTCAGGCCGGGGCCAAGAGTGAGCTGCTAACACGGCATCCGAGAATGGCCCAGCTGGTAGGATCCTTGCTTTCCCCATCTGTTGGACCAAATAATCTCAAAGGCCCAGAGAGGACAGTGACCCATCCACAGACACACAGCACAGGCGTGACAGTTCTGAAAAGAAGCTGAGTTGTCTCCAGGCTGCTGTCACTGCATCCAGGACTCTGTCAGCTCTGCTACCCACATGCACCCCTGGCCTCAGCATCCCGGTTCCCCCAGACAAGAGAGGGCAAGCCAGGCAGGAACTGCCTCCTCCCTGCTCTACAGCTAAGAAAACACCATTCCATGACTTCCCACTGCGCCCTCCCTCCTACCTCCCTACACCTCTCTGAGTCCCCAGGAACACACAGGGGCGCACATCACGTTCCCTTGTCCACACTGCCCGCCTCTCCCCACATGCCACCCCCTTCCCTGTCCTTCCCCAACTCCCCGGCTCCAAGAGTGGAAGAAATCCCCAAGATCATCTGGGTCTCCCTCTCCGCACCCAGACCTGAGGCTTGGATCTTCTTCAAGCTCCCTGCCAAGACTTCGCCACCCTCTTCTTGCATACCTCCAGGGACGGAGAGCTCACTACCTCCCAAGGCAGCCTCCCGCCTTTGGACTGCTCTGACTTCAGCATCAGCTTAATATACAGAAGAGGTTTCTGTTTTTCTGTGGCTCCGTCCACGGCATCCCACTTGCCCGCTCTCCTTCCTGGAGCGTTAAGGTCACACATTGACTCCCCTGAGCCCTCTTCTCTCCAGGCTAAAGAATCCCGAAGGCATCGAGGCCATTTCTGCTGCAACAAGGTTTCCTGTCTCTTCACTGTCCGCACATTTCTTAGTATTCCCTCCAGGCTTGGGCAGGGAGACTCACAGAGGCACACCCACAAGTATTCAGTTCTCAAACTCTAGACGAGTGTTGGCAACTGGATTGCAAGATGCTCCTACCCTGATAGATCAGGGGTGGCTGCTGGAGGCTGTGCTGGGGATCTAGGGTTTGGTCTGGGCTCAGTGAGAGATGGCGGTGCAATCCTGATGAGTGACGTCTGCCAGGCACCGTAAGTTTGATTAGTGATGTCTGCCACGGGCAGGGATGGAAGGAGCAGGGTGATGTCTGCTCTCTTCGCTCCCCTCTGTCCCTCTTCAGGAAGAGCTCATTCTGTCTCACAAGCCACCGGCACCCTGTATCAGCTTCCAGCCTCCCCTCAGGCTTTCCAGTCACCAGGGACACTCAGAGCCACAGCCTAGAGCCCAGTGTTCCCTGACCTGTGCATCCGCCCCCTTCTGAGATGCAGCCAGAAGCTCTGTGCTTGCTGCAAAGATTCAGGTGGACCCTCCTCTAATCTCCTCCTGCTGTGCCTGCCAGTCTTGGCCCTCCCACCAGGTCTCTGAGCTCAGTCTTACCAAATTCTCCCTTTAACAGCTTGCTCTGGCAACCCCATAAATGACACCTGAGCTCCGTAGAAGCTAAGCTCCTGAGACCCAGGGGGGGCCTGCCACTGGTACCGCAGCCCGGCCTGGGGGCTGCCCCTCTTGAACCACCCACACGCTTAGCCCCAGCTTTTTGGAAGAAGCAAATGGCTGGTCTGAGGATGACACACAAAAACAAAAAAACCCACGCTGGGCAGGACTGAGGCAAATTGCACAGCTTTATGGCTCTAATCCAGGGGCATCCCAGGCTTCTGGGGCCCATACAAGTCAGAGGGAGGACCCAGGAGAAAGGGCTGGTCACGAAGGGAAATCTGGCTAAGGTGGGTTCAAGGGCGGATACAAGACTGCCCCTCAGCAGCTTTCTACAAATGTGCCAAGGAACCCTCAATCAGCCCTGATTCAGCCCCCCAGCCAGCCACTGGCCACCCTCTTAGGCTGGAAAGGGAAGACAGGCAGTTTCTGCTCCTGTTGGCATTCGCCCAGGCTGGTAGCTATTTCCAAGACTGCCTGAGGCCATTCCTTGGAGGCAAGGCAAAGAAAGCTCAGCCCAAATCAGGCTTGAGCCTCCCTCCAGAGCACAGGGAGAAACAGGGTTTAGCTGGCTTGGTCCAGATACGACCCACAGCAGGTTCTGGTGGTGGCTGGGGGTTGGGGAGGAGGGGTGGGCAGGGATACCTCTTTGTTTCTTTTCACCCCGAAATACAACAGCTCGTAACAGAGACTTCCTCAGACCCCACTAACAGGGCAAGGAACAAGAAGACTATACCGCTCATCACAAACCCTGCCTGTATTGAAAGCCACTTTCCTGCTCTGAAGCTACTGCCTCTTAGAGAAAGGGAATATCTTTTTATGGGCTGGGGGTGAGGGCCCCTCTCCAGGGTCCCTGTTAATTTCTAGCCTTGGTGCTCAGGCCTGTCCGCAGCCTCCCTTGTCTATGTCTCTATCCATGCTTAAGGGGCCCAGACAGGATTTCCCAAACCAGCCGAGGCCCCAGCACTCCCGTCTCCCAGAGGCCCCCTCCTCCTTCCCCCATGAAAGTCTATTATTTTAAAAACTGTCTATGTTCCTTGCCGTAGATTGCAGAGCTAATTTATCACGTTTCTCTCCGGTGAGACCCCCTTTTATATGATATATCCAGAGGAAGTTTTGTAATATAAAACAACAGGACGCCCACACTGATGGTTTTGCACTGGTTTTTGTGAATGTTTCTTACAAAAAGAAAAAGGAACAAAGAATAAATAGTGACCGTGAAGAAAGGTGGTCTTGATTTGGGGTTGGGGATAGACTGGGGCGAGGCAGAAGCTTGACAAGAGGCTGCTGATGGCTGGAGGGAGCTGGGAGAAGAGGTGCTCCAGGTCACCCCAAACGGAGCGGAGAGCGGGCCCACACCGAACTTTCCTCACTGGACTTAAGGGCCCCTCTGTCCCTCGCCCCTCTGCCACTGCCTCCTTCCCAACTGTAAATCTTGCCTTAAGAGTCCCCCTGCCCTCCAGGCTGTACATCTGTCTTCCAGGTCTTACCTGACCTGCAGCCCCCTCCCTCACCCTCACCCGCAGGCTCCACTACAATTAGGTCTAACCAAGCCACCCAGTATTTTGTGAGCACAGCTCTGTGCCAGAGCCTGGACAGCCCCATGGGGTAAGGCCGCGCCACCCTCCCATCCCACAGTTGAGTGTGGAAGACTGGATGTCTCAGGGCCAGCAGACGCCCGACACGCAGCCTCGTTCCCCAGGTGGAATCCACCTGCAGTTATGGGAGGACAAACCAACCATCGCTATTCGAGGACTAGGCCTGGCTAGGATGGGGGATTGAGGCTTCGGCCTGAGGGCACTGCCCGTTGGCGGCCCCGCCTGTGGGAGGCAGTAGCAGCTCGTGGCCAGGCCAGGGCCCGGCAGCAGGGAGGCAGCTCTTTAGAGAGAGGCACGGGCTTAGGTGGCAAGAGACAGATGCCCGGAGAGGGGCCCTTCCTCAGGGTCCAGCCTCCCATTCTGCTCTGCCACGCTTACCAAGCAGAGTCTCGGGGCATCCACTGTAACCATGGTGGTGCCACCACTCTGCTGGGTACAGGCCATGTTGCTGTATCTGGGTGCAGGGACAGCCAGGCACAGGGTGGACAGGGGTGAGGACCCCTCGCAGGGGCCCACCTGGCAGCAGCCAGAGCGGGCTGTACCTATAGACACCCTCCAGCCATCCCCCACTCTATGCCAGGATGGGAAGCGAGTCTGAGGCCTGGGGCTGCTTTTCTCCCTACACCTGTCCCCAGGGCTTGGGCTCGCCACTTCCGGTGTGTGTGTCGGTGTGCTGGCAGGAGGGAGAGGGTTGGGATCAGGGACTAACGGGGGGTATACAGCACAGGCTGGTGGGCCCGCAGGGAGAAGCTGGGCAGTGGGTATGCAGCACAGGCTGGTGGGCCCTCAGAGGCAGGGCAGGAGCTGTTCAGCCCCAAGACAGCCAGTTGTCAGCCTTTGCCAGGGCGCTGGACAGGGCGGGGGAGATGAGGGGAGGTGGCCCGCTGAAATGTTTCTATTTATTTCCCGTGCTGAGTTTGAGGGCCACCCAGTCCCACTCAGCCAGACTCTGGAGGCAGACCGGGCTGCAGGTGTGGGGGGCAGCTCACCGGGAAGCAGGGAGGAGTGGGGGACAGGCTGAGCCCAGTGGCCAACAGGCCTTGGGGGACATGCCAAGGGGCAAGGGAGCACTATGGCCTTCCTTCTGTTCCTCCTCTCCCAGCCCCACCACTTACAGTGGTCTCCACTGGGGGCTGTGTGTCCCTTTGTCTGTAGGGCCTGTGGGTGCAGCTGCTGGCTGCCTCTGAACTCAGGCTGGTTACAGGGAGGGGGCTCCCAGGGCATTCCAGTGTCCTGGGGTAGAGGCAGAGTGCCCTCGAGCAAGGTCCCCGGAGAGCTCGTCTTGTCAGGCCAGGAGAGTAGGGACAGGACTTCTAGCTGGGACAGGACTTCTAGCTGGGACAGGACTTCTAGCTGTGTGTGGCCCATTCTTGAAGAACGGCTGAAAGGGAGGTGCCATCTCAGACAGCGCACCCTGCCTGTGTGCGCTCAGCTGGGCTGTGAAGGTGCACGTGTGTGTGTGTGTGTGTGTGTGTATGTGTGTGTGTGTGTGTGTGTTGTGTGTGTGCTTGCTCACATCATGGGTGTATGTGTGTCTGTGTGTGTGTTCAGGGGTGGGTGTGTGTGTGTGTGTGTTGTGTGTCTGTGTGTGTGTTCAGGGTGTGCATGTGGAGAGGGCCAGATTGAGGAGGAGGGATATAGGGTTTTCCAGGATTAGAAGGAAGCCAAGTTTAGCTGCTTGGGCACTAGGTTGGCGGGGAGTGTAGGGAGAAGGATGGGGGGTGGTCACAGCCTCTCTCAAAAGCAAGAAGGGCTTCCTGGCAGAAGAGGCTGGACCCTCGACTTAGCTCACTACCCTCATGACTCCAGCTTGACTTTAGTCAGTGTCTGCTGAGGGGGTCTGGAGGCCAAGAGACCTAAGGAAAGGAGGTATCACTGTGAGGGTGAAGAATAGGGCAGCAGAGGCCCTGTCTCTCCCCAAACCAGCATGTCAAGCCTGAAAGCCCGGGAGATCACAGCACATGGAGTGCCCAGGAGGAAAGGAAAGCCCCCCACCCCCTGCCTCCCTGGGGCAGGACTGGGGCAGGGCAGGGGACCCTCCTGCCTTCCAGGAGTCAAAGGGAAGCCGAGGCCCCAGCGCCACTCTGGCCCAGGTATGGGCAGGGCCCCAGGCCCAGCAGGCAACTAGGCCTTCTTGGGTCTCCGGCCGACTTGGTAATAGTAGTAAATGCTGATGACGACAAAAAGGAGGCGGCTGACCAGGAGCAGCAGGATCCCCAGGGACATGAGGCCCGTCTCAGCTAGCGTGGCAGTGACCACTGTGGGAGAGAGGCCAGCAAGGCCACAGGGTCAGAGGAGGGGATGTGTCCTGGCGCTGCCCCCCAGCCCGGAGCGCTGGTGTGGCCGTCTCCCTGACTTCACTCTGAGCCCAGGATCCTCCCAGGTGGGAAGCACAGGACCTGCCCCCCTGCCCCTGCCAACCCCACAGATGTTTCTGCTCTGATGTATCCCATGTGACAGGAACTGGGGCACAGCAGATGGGCAAAATTGAATGCGCGTTATTACACAGGTGCTGGGTACAGTGGGCAGTGGGTGTGGGGGGCTGCAGGTACATGTGTGTGCAAGGCCATAGATACAAGTGTGTGGATTTGGGAAGCTACAGGCATGTGTGCTAGGTGTGTGTGCACAGGTGTGCAGGCACAGGTAAATACAGCCAGGTGAGTCCTTATCCCTCTATCCCCTCCCTAGCCTCCCACAGACAGGTTTTCATCACTTCCCACACACCCAGGTGGCTAGAGCAGGCAGGTCAGGGGCGAAGCTGCCCATCAGCCTCCCTCACTGCCCACCTCAGGACTCACCCAAGAACTGGACCCCGAAATAGCAGGCTTCGGTGAGCAGGGTCCATCGAATGATGACCTTCTCAGCCGTGTAGAGAGCGTTCCACATGATCAGGGAGATACCTGGGGCGAGGGACGAAGAGGGGGTTGGGGTGGGACAGCTGACTCCCAGCAGGGCAGGAGGCCTGCTCCTGCTTCTTCTGGCCACCGCTGCAAGACAGCTGGGTTCCTGGACTCCATGCCTCCGCCCCTATTCACACTTCTCAAATCAAAGCTGTCTGTCCCCGGTCCTGTCCCCTCCAGACTCAGTGCTGCTGCTTCAGCCTGCTCCTGTCATTCCAAGGCCCCGTGTGACACTGGGCAAGTCACTTCCCTGCATTGAGACTCGATCTCTTTATAAAGGGGGAGGACTGAGCTCCTGGCCCCTGCTCATGTCCGGTTCTGTCAGGAGGATGCTGCGTTGATGGAGTTCATGACTTAATGGGTTACCGGGTCCTATGATCGGGTTTTCTTTCACATGGACTCCCAGACAGAAAACCTGAGCCCGTTAAAGACTCACTTTAAGGAACTCCCCCGGGGGAGCGGGGGATGAACCATACCTTTTAGCAGAAGAACCACTGGCTTGGCCTCTAGCAGGCCCCGCCAGCCCAGTGTCTGCTGGTACCAGACATGCCACCGGGTGTGCATTTATTTTATTCCAACAACCCTAACTCCAGAGGAGCTCAGCCTTTATTCTGTAGGCAATAGGGAGCCACAGAATATTTCGTAGAAACAGAGGCATATTACCTATGCTGAGCTTTAAAAACTGTAATTCCAAATCCTAACGTGTGCATCTCAGGTTAGAGAGGAAACAGAAGTGGTTCAAACAGAAGTGGCTCTGGGGATAAAATAGGGTGGGTGCGAGGAGTTTTGCAGACACTGAATTGATCTGCCTCTCCTCTAGGCTGTGAAGTCCTAGAGGGCTGGGCCTGGGCCACCTCCATCTCTGTACCACACGCCCAGGGGCAGTGCACACACTTATAAGCGCTCCTTGCAGACGGTGGCAACGGCAAGTTCCAACCCCCTGGGTGTATTCCACCAACGGCCACAAGATGGCAGCACATCCCCAGCAGAGCGCTTCATCAGAGGCCGGGGTGTGGGCTGCAGCATCTGGCCCAAGAAAGGAAGGGGTGCCCGGGCACGGACCCCCGTGCTCTCCTCAGCCCCGCTGGGTCTCCCAGCTGCCCGTCGCCTCCCCCAGGGCCCGCCCCAGCAGTACTCACTGAGGAGGGCACCACCGTAGAGGCGGATGGGGGTCTTGCTGGTCACCTGGGCTCCATCAAAGACGGCATCATAGAGCTGGTCAGGGAAGGCAAGCGCCTGTGGGCAGCGAGAGGGGCTCAGAGGTCCCGCTTCGGAGAGGGTGGGGGGTGACAGCTGATGCTTCCCACGGACGTTTTCCTTCCCCCCCAGGAGCAGGAGCAGCATCCTTGGGGGCAGTCCAGGATCTGGACCAAATTGTCCCCACCCGCCCCCATGCCAGGACAGAAAACTCCAGGGTTCCTGGGACAAGGAGTCAGGCCACAAACCATGGGATCTAGTGTGCTCCTGGAGAGGGCACAGGCGTGGCAGTGTAGGAGTCAGGTTCCCAGAGGCAGCCCGAGAGCCTGACAGATGGGCCCCTGCACGGGGTCCAGGATGGAGGAGGTGCCTCCAGTGAGCCAGAGAAGGGCTGAGGGAGCCACACAGGGCCAGATCTCAGGGGCTGGGGGTGGGGGCTCACCATGATGGCAATGCCGGAGAAGAGCACAGCAGAGACGAACTGCCAGACCCTGGGAGGCGTGGAAAGAAGGTCACAGCCCTGCACCAGGGGACCCTCCCCTCTCCAGCCCAGATCCCCAGGGATGGCAGGTTTGGGGGAGGTAATGAGACAAAATAAAATCCAGGGACCAGGCCAAATGAGGTGGGATCTTATGCATTCCGCCCCCCCCCCAGCCTTCCCCTCCCCCAAAAAGTCAGGTAAATGCTCACCTGAGCCCCAAAGGCTCCCGAACGGTAAACTTGATTTCATTGCCCAAGACCTGGCTGATCTGTGGACAGAGGGGGTCAGAGGCAACCAGGGTAAGGGCAGCTCTCAGCGCCCCCACTCACTCATCCTCCCAGAGCCCTGCACACCCAGGGACCCCCCTGGGCACCTCAGCTCAGCCAAAGGGTCGCCCAGGTGGGGAGGGTCACATGAGGCCACCCCCCTCCTGCTTCCCCTTGACACTAGGGTTTAAAAGAAGCTGAAAATATGATGATGAGGTATGAAAGCTCAAGGCTCTGCCAAATGCAGACTTGAAGCCTGGTCCTGCCACTTACCGGTGTGGCCTTGGGCAAGTTGCCTAACCTGAGCCTTCGTTTCCTCATCTATAAAATGGGTTACTGATTTTACAGTATCTGCATCTTCTAGTGCCAACAAGAAGATTTAAAAAGCAACTGCTGGAAAACCGGGCATGTAATAGGCACTTAATGCTAACGATCTCGTTATTCCCGTCATTGCCGTTGCATTTCTAGGAAAATCAGCTAAGTCCTAGAACTCCTGCGGCTACCTGGGCCTGGGCTAACCTTCTCCCCTAATGGTGGGTCAGCCTGGCCTCCCCAGTGGGTGCCGGAGGCCCCTGCTCTGCACCCCACCTTGGAGCGATGCACCTCCCCGTCGTCATCCTCCCCGCCCACGCCGAGGATCTTGCGGGTCTTCAGGCGGCTCACGAGGTCCGTCTGGCTGTGCTTCTTCATCAGAGGCGGGGGCTGCTTGGCCGCCATCTTCTCCTCCAGCCCGGCCTCTGCGGAAGGGCTGAGGGGAGACACCTGGCTCAGGCCACAGTTCCTACCCAGCTTCCAGACCGCAGGGGAAGGGGCCTGACTAGGGGAAGGCCACACCCCACACCAGGCCTGCTGAGGCCTCCCCACCAGCCCAGGGCAGCAGGGGGAGTACAGCTGGCTTCCTTGTCAAGTGGGTTGAGGAAAGGCTCTCCCGGGCCCCTGAGGCTCTGGGAGCCGGTCCGCTCTAGGTGGACACGACACACCCCATCTAACAGGCTGCATGGTGCCTTAGAGCCAGCCCTGGAGGCGTAGGGCCCAGGAGAGGGCAGTTGGGCCTGGAAGGCGGCCACATCCAAGCTTCCTGGGGGGATGGGGAGGAAAGGAGCCTGGATTCATGGCGCAAATGAGGCTTAGAAGAGGGGAGGGTCTGTCCAAGCCTGGGGCAGGGGCTTCTGAGTTCTGGGGTCTGGGCCCCCACCAAACTTCTGCTCAATCCTGCAGGCCGGTGAGCCCCTCTCCCGTCTCCCTGCCACCCCCCTTCAAACCTGCCAAGACCGAAGAAGGGGAGGGGGTGCCCTCATACCCAGCAGAGCCAGAGAAGGCTGCCAGGGGTGTTGACAGGGACGCTGAGGTGGTCTAGGTTCCCTGCTCAGGCCTTGCCCTCCCGGCCCTCAGCCCCCCACCAGCCCCTCCCGGCACCCCAGGTCTGCCCATGATCCTCCCCAGTCCCCCACTCCCCCACCGCCAGCAACATCTTGGGCCAGGTTGGGAGCACCTACTGCGTGCCAGCCCCTGTGCTGGGCGACTGAGATGCAGAGAGAAGCTGAGTGCCCGTCGCGTCCTCAGTCAGCCAAATCTATGCAGAGGAGACAGAAGTGTAAACGGGGTGAGGTGAAGCCTCAGAGGCTGGCTCCGGGGTGGCCCTGGCTTCTCTAATCACAGCTGCCCTGCAAGATGGGCGCTATTGATGGCCACGCTGCAAATGACGAAACCAAGCTCCCAGGGCTTCAATGCCAACCAGGGTGAATAACGGTCGTGCCACTTCCCACCTTGGACCACTTCCAGAATCTCATTCCCATTTGCACCCACCCTCTGGCACGGCAGAAAAGCCATCCCCATCTACAGACAGGGTCAGAAGCCACCGGGCCCTCCACCAGGGGACCCTGCTGTCTCAGTGCCCTGTGGCCCCCGGCAAATCTCACCCTCCAGCCCCAGCCAGGGCTGCCAGAGGCAGAGTGCAGGGATGTCCCCAGGTCACCTCCCATTTTTTAGTCTCCTGGTGTCTTAAAGCACCCGAACAAACATCAGGACACAGTTTCAAACTGTGGGGTCTGTGACTAATGTGGCTGTAGACCGGATCAACTAGGGAGGCAGTATACCATGTCGCATTGGGAAAAAAACTGCAAAAGTTGCTATTGGCGGTCTTTAGTGAGTGTGATGTCATTTCCAGGCCAAACTACCCTCCTACGCCCCCTGGCTTTAGTTCCTCATCCACAAAAGGGAGTGGATACGCCTTTCTCCTCCCCACACACAGGCCCCATGGTGAAAGGAGACAGCGGCGGGTGGTAACTGTGACGGTAGGGCAGTCCCACACCCGGCACACAAGAGACTCCGGGTTAATGCTTCGGTGTGTGCCAGCCATCAGGACAGGAGGCCAACCCCACCCTGCCAGGGAAGCCAGATCCTAACCTTTCATCACCCGGCTCCTGGAGGGCCCAGGACGCTGTCCCATCACCTCAGCTGCTAGCCACTGCCTTCTGGTGAACCCAGATAGAAGCTACAACTAGCCACATCCCTCCCGCGGCCAGGCAAGGCTGCCCTGAAAGTCACTAAGCCACTGGTGAGAACCGGGTCCTTCACCTGTTCCTCAGCCAAGGATGTTGCCTGGCCCACGCCCTTCCTCTTCCAGCCTCCCCATGGCCTTTTATCTTTTAATACATACAGCAAAATTGACAGGCTTCAGTTGTGCAGTTATTTGAATTTTGGCACACATATAGATTTTTGTAGCCACCAGCTCCAGATCAAGACAACGAGCAGTTCCATCACCCCAAAAACTCCCCGGCGCTGGCCACACCCTCCCCTCCCTCCTCCACCCTGGCAACCACTGATCTATTCTCTGACACTACGGCTTTTGTGTTTTCAGATATGCTACGTAAGCGGAATGATAAAGCGTAGAACCTTTTGAGGCTGGCTCCTGTCATTGAGCAGAATGCCTTTGAGATTCCTCCAAGTGACTGTGTGTATCAAGAGACCACTCCTTTCGACTGGAGCGCAGTAATTCCCTGGGCTACGTGTAACAGCTTGTTTATCCATTCAGTCACCGAAGGCCGTGTGGGTTGTTTCTAGTTGTTGATGATTACGAATAGAGCTGCCACAAACCCGCGTTTCTGTGGGACCGTAAGTTTTCATTTCTCTATGGTAAATGCCAGGGGTGGAATTGCTGAGCTGTGTGGTACATCCCTGTTGGACTTTCAGAGAAAGCATCAAACTGTTTCCCAGAGCAGCCATGCCACTGCATGTCCCTGGCAATGCAGTAGTGTTCCAGTTCCTCCACATCCTCACCAACACTCGGTAAGGTCGGTCTTTATTTCAGCCCTTCTACGAGCTCCTCCTGGCTGGTTAACCCCTCTCCCAGGCCAGATGTGCTGCCTCCCTCAGTCCTACCTTACCCCTTCCTGCTGTGTGGCCTTGTGCTCTGAGTCTCGGTTTCCCCATCTGTGAAATGGAGCCGTCATTCCCACCTCCTAGGGAGCCCAGGGCAAAAAGAAAAGCTCAGAGCACTCAGCAAAACACCTGCACGTTTGCCTGAGGAAACCGCATTTAGTGAGGTCTACTGTGGGCAAGGAACATGGGTGGTGGGACAGGCCCCCAGCCTTGGCCGGGGGAGGGGGCACTGATCTGCTATAGCCACTGATTAGAGCAAGTTACTTTTCCTCTCTGAGCTCCGGGGTCCTCATCTGTGAAACGAAAACAGCCAACCTCACTTTTCCCCTACAGCTGGTCTCAGGAGAAACAAAATAATGGACAGACAGTGCTTTAGAAAGAGCCAGCTCACTGCTCAAGCCAGAAGACCTAATGGGTAAGTGCTTAACTGCTGAGGTCACTCCCTGGATTTGAATCCCAGACCCATGACTGCCTGGGTGTGCCTGTGGGCAGGTCAGTCACGTAACCTCTACCTGCCTCAGTCTTCCCATGTGTAGTTGGGAAAATAAGGTGTCCTATCTTATAGAGACATTGTGGGAATAAAAGATGTAGTCTCCATGAAGCCATGGGGAAGTGCCTGGCCCACAGCAAGTCCCCAGTGAAGACAGGCAATTATCAGACACAGACACTGCCACCCTCCCCAGGCCTCCCATGTGGCAGTGGCGCCGGGATGGAGGCCATGGAGGAGTGGGAAATGGATCTAACTAGCACTTCTTAACTTCTCCGCCCCACTGGGCAAAGCCCCAGATCTCAGTCCCCGGGCACAAAGCTGGCGCTCAGCCACTGCCCACCAGGCTCAGGCTGTGTCCATGGCCCACCTCCGAGGGGCAGAAGCTTCCAGGCATTGGATGCATTGCTTTCCTCTACCTGCTGACCCCTCTCCACCAACACACACACACCGCACACACACAGTACACACACACACCACACATACACAACACACATATACACACCACACACACACCACACACACCATACAAGCCACCACACACACCACACACATA
>NW_026652286.1:3149763-3353195 GCF_009828535.3 Hylobates moloch | reverse complement strand
CCACACATACATCACACACACCCACCATACACAATGCACACACAAAACACACACACCGCACATACCCCCCACGCACACACACCCACCACACACCTACCACACACACCACACATCACACCACACACAGCCACCATACACACCACACACTACACACACACCACACACTACACACAACCATACACACACACCACACAAACCACATACACCACACACCACACACAAACACCACACACACATACACACAGAGCATTCCCCTCTGCACCCCAGGCCAGAGCCAACAACAGCTGCTGCAAATCAACGGCTGTGGGACGTGTCAGTGCCCACCTGCTGGGGCTGGGAAGAGTGGGCACTACGGTGTCCTGGACAGAATCACTCATGGGTGGGACAATCTTCATCCACAGGCATCTGAGCTGGTGAGAACACTGTGCCCATCTCCCAAGCCCACCCTAGCAGGGAGGGCATCACTCACAAAGGGCCCCTGTGGCCCCACAGAGAAAATGGAATCTTGACCTCCAGGGAGGAGGGCCCCACACCCACCTTCCAGCACAGATAACTGCTCTGAGAACTGCGCTCCGCCCCTGCTTCACCCCCAGGACTGGGCCCTGCAATGATCCGATTCACCCAGCAGCCCCTCACCTACCCCACCGGCGAGGCAAGCTGCACACACCCCTGAGGTCTCCCCTTGACCCTTCCTCCCCTTCAGGGCCACTCCAGGTGTTTATTTCAGGCCTAATGAGGACAGAGGACTCTACCGTGCACTATGGCCAAACCCCGGCTTTGGGGGCGGGGGACCTGGGTTTGAGTCTTGGTTCTGCCCTCTCGCCAGCTGCACAGCTTTGGGCAAGTCGCTACAGCTCTCCTAGCCTCAGTTTCCCCTCTTGTGAAATGGGGGTAGTGAGAACGCTCACCTCGCAGAAGTGCTGGTGGAGAGAGAAAGAAGGAGTGCATGCGGGTGCCCATGGGGAAAGTGCCCTGCCCAGGGAGAAGTCTGGCCCTCCTTCCACTTCCCTTTCTCCACTCAGCCATGCATAGTGGAAAAAGCCTGCCACCAGTGCTGTGAAGCTTCCTGCTCTGCCCCACTGCCTTCTGAAGGGCCCCCGGGGGTTTCCCCCAGGAGCCAGGCTGCAGGAGGCTGGGGGCAGGGGCAGCAAGGACAGCCACCCCTCCACCCCCATCACCTGTCTGGCAAGAAGAGAGGACGTGGCTCCCAAGGCCCAGGCCTGGGATCCTGAACCTTTCCCTTCTGCCCTGCCAGCTGCTCTCGCCCATATTCCCGATCAGCCAGCAAACCCTTCAACAGTGGTTCTCATTGCTGACCCTTTACCCAAGTGAGAAGGTCCCTGGGACATTCTGTCCCCCCAACATGCTCCTTGTTCCTCCAGGCTATCTTTGCACACAGCCCCTCTTCCCAGGGTCCCTCCCAGGGCACTGGGTCCTCATCCTCCTCCAGACTCTCACGGGTCTCAGTGTCTGCAGCCACTGGCCACTTACAGCCTCTACTCCTGGTCATTTCACGGCAGTTTGGCTCCCCAAGACCAACCAGTCTGAAGGTATGGCTCGTACTGTGCCCCTCCGTGTTATCTCCCCGTGAGGCTGGGGTGCACAGTAGGCACTTTGTCAACACAGGTGGAATGAGCAGCTGTCAGGCTAAGCCCAACCAGCACACTCGGAAGCCCATAGGTAAGACGTGGCGGGCTGAGGGGAGGCTGTGCCCCAGGCCACATGGAAGCTGGTGGCGCGGGGCAGGAAAGGGCTTTCCAATTAGGCAGAACTGGGTTCAAAAGTGGCCACTCTCTGTTGGTCAGGTGGCCTTAAGCGAGCAGTCTCAGCCCTCAATACAATGGGGATCACACCACAGCGCCTTACTTGCCTTACTCATGGGGTGCTGAAGACTCCAGGAGAGGGGGTGCAAATGCTCTTGGCAGAGGAGCTGGCAGTGGGGGGTCTGGGCAGCAGTGAAGGTTAGAGGACTGCATGAGAACACGAGGCCTCTGCCATGGCCCCCACCTCCTCAGAAAGCTGTGGCAGCACTCGCAGGGGAGCGCCCCAGGGCAAGGGTTTCTTTGGGTCTTGTTCTCTGAGCCTGGGACAACTCCGGGCACAGAAGGAGTTCAACAGGCATTTGTGATTGAATGAATGAGTTAGGAGGAGCTAAGAGGCCCTCTTCAGCCAAGATCTGACTCCCTGCAGTCCCTCCCACCTCCCCATCTGCTGTGGAATCTGAGACCAGGGAAGAGCACCTCCACATGGTTCCCAGGGGCAAGGCAGGAACCAGCAAAGCCCCCAAGACTAAACCAGCCAGGAAGAGAGAGGCTTGTTGGGGGTACAAGAGTCAGGAGAGGATGACAGACAGGGAGGTGGTAAGCATATTTATAACGATTGGGAAAACTTGGGCTCAAATCCCTACTCCTCTTCATTGCTCTGTGACCTCAGGAAAGTTACTTAACCTCTCTGAGCCTCCATGTCCTCATCTGTGAAACCAGACTACTACGTCTATACGAAGCCCACAGGTTTGTGATGTGTGATGATGAGAAAGTGCAGCTGAGGAGCCTGGCCCCTGGTGTGTACTCTGTAAAGGACAGCAATTAATAAGATGAATAAGGTGGCTGCCCAGGCTCTGCCCTGGCCAGATCAGATGGGACTGAGGCGTCATTCCCATGCAGATCCTGGAGGACTTCCCCAACCCCCTGTCTCTTTCCCAGGAAGCCTGGTTTCCATAGAAACAGATGGACTGCCGAGCTGTCCTCAGCATGAAGACTATGCCCCGTGAGGGCTGGCTTAGGAAACCTGACTGGCCAGGGGAGTGGGGCAGATGAGGGAGGGAAGAGGAAGGGGCCCAGAACATCCATCAGTGGCCGAGCCTCCCTGTGAGTCAAGGGGGGAGTCGCTGCTGCTGCGCACCTCAGCCAAGAAGCCACTGGCTTTCCAAACAAGAGCTTCTGTGACAGGGGCAGGCAGCACACCTGTTCCTCCACCCCTCGGAAGGAAGACTGCCCCCAGGGCCACCTACCCCGGGGCTGGGAGGAGCGGGGCAAGTACTTCAAGACCATGAATCCCCTGCAATCCCCACCACAACCCTATGAGAATGGCCATATTATCATCCCCATCTTACACATGAGAAAACAAAGGCTCATGTGACTTATTCGAGTGTCCCTTGAGGTAAGTGGCAGAGCTGGAATTCAAGCCAAGGTAACTGTTCTTTAACTGGACATCCTGAGAGGAGCTGGTGTGTGTGCAACGTGTGCGGTGGTGGGGGTGGGGGGTGTTTGGTGGACGTGAACTGAGCTCTAATCCATCTTCCCCATGGTAACTCCCCCGGAAAGTCCCTGGCGGTCGCCAGCATCTGGACTCCTCTCTGGGGTCCAGCCTCCCTTGGGTTAAGGCCCTGCGACTACAGCAGGACTTGGGGAGGGATGCAGGGAGCCCCATTGTTCTGTTATCGCTTTGGTACAAAATAGCTGGAAATGGGGTCTGGGACAGGGCAACACAGAGTTGGGGGCGGGGTGCTGGCAGTGAGAGCCAGAGCCTCAGGCCCCTGGCCAGAGAGAAGGGGAGGCAGGAGAAAGAATCTCTGCTCCCTGGAGGGCGGGACGGAATAGAAGGTCCAGAGCTTGCGTCATCTGCTCCAGCTGCGGTCCCTCCCAGGGCTGCCGTCGGCCCCGTGGGCAGGATGGGGTCTAGGGATCCCCTAGCCCAGAATCTATCGCCTGGGCCCTCAGGCAGTGAAGCCACTTGTCAATGGCTGTATTAGAGAGGCTTAGGGACTAAGCCTTGTGTTCAGATCTTGGCTCTGCACTACTAGCCTTGTGCCTTTGGGCAGACAAACTCCTCTTTGAAGGAGCCTCCCTTCCTTCCACCGTAAATGGGGCAGTGGTCCCTGAGTCACAAGGCTGTCGGGGGCTGGAGAGCTAATCTAGAAGTCGTGGGACACAAAAGAGGCTTTATGAAAGCGGCTGCACTACTGACATCCTCACAGCGGCCTCTGGGGTGCAGGTTTCATCGGAGGCCCACAGCTAAGGAGGAAGCCGAGGCGAGGCTACCCGGTGGATGGGCCTCGGCTGGCTCCAGCTGGCTTGCTATCAGGCCATCCCTCGAGAGCATCGTTATTCCAAAGGCTGGGGCTGCCTTAGTCAGTCTTGTCTCTCAAGCAGATCCTGAGCCAGTGGAGGGCGGAGCTGCAGCATCCGTCTTCCTCATCATCTCAGCATCACCACTGGGCTCAGTGTCCGGGCCGCTGCAAAGAGTGAGGACAGAGCGGAACTGGCCGGGAGAGGCAGGCACAGGATTCGAGTCCCGTGTGGTGGCAACCCCCGTCTCCATGACACAGCTCTGCAGTTGAGAAAGTTTCCATGCCCCATTTCCAAGAACCTTCAGGAACATGTGCCCTGGGATCTGGTAGTGGAAGGTTTGTCCTGGAGCTGGAAGGTGGCAGTGCGTCCTGAGTCACTGGGCTCGGAGACAGGACAGCTGAGGTCACAGGCAGATTCTGCCATCACTGGTAAGCCAGGCCCTGTCTTTGGGGCTCAGTTTCTTTGTCTAAGAAAATGAGAATGTGGTCTCTAGGGCCCCTGCCAGCCCTGCCTCACAGCGGCCACACTCCAGGTCCCTGCTGGGCCCCAGCTCAAGCTGCCCCACCCCCAAGTCCCGCCACCCCTCAGCCTGGACTGGCACACAGGTCCTGTCTTCCTCCTCTTTCTTTTTGAAGGGGCCCAATTTCCAGAAAGGCAGAGGAAAGCCCAACCTTTCAACAGAAACATTTCCAAAGCTTTAGGGATGAATATGAACATTCCCTACTGTGCTGAAGAGGGCGAGAGGTCAAGGCAGAGCAGGTGGCAAGAAGGAGGCATTCCTGGGCGCCTTCCCCGGGGGTCTGAAGCTGCTGCTGTGGGCAAGGGGATCAGGCCCTCTGATGGCCTCCATCACTGCTCAGAAGTCACTGGGAGGTTCTTCCTGTCTCGACGGTCATTCACATGGGCAGAACATGAAGAATTCCTGTCCTTTTCCACTCAGAGAACAGGCCAGCCTGCCCCTTGGCCCAGTGACCATGTCAGGGCCCTCAAGGGCAGCTGGTGTTGTCATCGGGACAGCCTGACTTCCAGATCCTATGGGGCTAGGGGTCTGGTGAGAATGCAGCAGGAACCTCCCTCTCCTCCCTGCCCCCCACTCTCCCCATGCTCCTCCCCCACCCCGTGGCTGTTCAGGAACTTAGAGGGGAGGAGAAGAGGGTGGGAGAAGAAGGGAGAGGAAAGGAGAGGAGCTTCTTCAAAGGGATGTTCCACATTTTGAGCCCGTTTCTTCAAAAGCAAGTGGTGATTTGTCTTCTGGGTGAGTTGGGGGAGGCAGGTGGAAGGGTCCCTGCCCTTTTCGCAGGATAAGATGAGCCACAACCATAGTCCAGGACTGAGTGTCTCCCCAGTCACGGGGTGCTGGCTTAGTGGTTAAAGGACTAGCTCATGACTTAAAAGGCTTGTGCTTCATCCTGGCTCTACCACTTATGAGGTGTATGCCCTTGGGCCAGTGACTTTGCCTCCCTGGGCCTCAGTTTCCTCATCTGTTAAATGGGGTGTAATAATGACACCAACCTCTCACCAGTGAGAAGATGCACAAAAAAACATCCAGAACAGCGCCTGTTCTGTAGTTAATGTTCAATAATAATGCTGCTCATTATTTTTAGACTAGAAGACTCTACTTCCTTGCCTCAGTTGCCCCCTTGACCAAATCTGCCTCAGAGCAGGTCCCCTTCTAGGGATCATGTGCCGAGTCAGAGTTGGGTGCTCAGAAGGGAGTGGTCATAGGAAGGAAGTGGGATGAGAGGGAGCAAGGGTCACTTTGGGGCAGGAGGACGATGCTGCGCTGGCCCTGGGCGGGGTCCAACCGGTGTAGCAGGATAAACAGTGAGACGCAGGGTGCCGGGGAGGTATCGTGGACCAGGAGTCAGAACATCAGGCACCCCGCCCTGCAGCTGCCTCTCCTGGCCTGTGTGTCCTGGGGTGACTGATATACTGTCTCTGAGCCTCACTTCCCTCACCTGAGAAATGGGAGGAATTCATCCCTTCTCAGTCACTCACTCTTCCTCAGCTCCTCACTTCCCGCTAGCTGCAGGGCAGGCACATTCCAGCCTCAGGGCCTTTGCATGGGCTGTGCTCTGTCTACACAGCTCACTCCCTCATCTCCCTCAAGGCTGTTGCTCAAAAGTTACCTCCTCAGGGAGGCCTCCCTGACACCCTATTTAAAATGATAACCCGGTCCCTGGCCTCAATACCCCCAACACAACTTTTCCCCTTCACCTCTCAGTACACTATATAATTTGCTTATTGTTTTTATTAGCTAATTGCCTCCCCCTGCCCCCTGCTTTTAAGCATCAGCTCCATGAGGACAAAAATTTTTATTTTGTCCACAGCTGTCTCCCCAGTGCCTGAAACTGCCCCTGGCACTTTGCTCCATAAGCCATTTTTGCTGTAATGCTCACAAACATTTTGTTCAATAAGCGAAAGTAAAGAACAGCCCCAAACTGTGTGACCAGGGGGCATTCCTGTTAACTCCAGCCCCTCCTCCCCCATTCCCCAAGAAGGGCAGGCCCTGCTTCCCACAGAGGTGGGGCTATCAAAAGAACTTGGGAGGCTGGGTGTGAGCTGGAGAAGCCACAAGGGGCCTGGAGGCAGAGCTGTGCAGAAAATAGGTCGCAGTCCTAGAGCCGGCAGGTCATGACAGCTGGACATGGGTGAAGGGGCTTTCGGCCTTAGCCCTCCACTCCAAATTTGGAAGCACGGAGGAAGTTGACCACATGTGACTGGGAAAGAAGCAGCCAGGGCAGGGGCCTCCTGGGATGGTGGGGACAGAGGGGGCCTCAGGAACAAGACGACCCATTTTACAGATGGGACAACAGAAGGCTGGAGAATAGTCTTATTTCCTGACAACCCAACAAGAAAAATCTTTTCTCTCCTTTCTCCAAGTCTGGGACTGAGGCTAAGGGGCGGACAGTGCCCCCTCCTGGCTCTGCAACAAAACGACCCCCGCGTCCCTGGGATCTGCGGGCCGCAGGTCCTGGTCCCCTCTCCACAGGCCGTCGGGGGTGGAGGTCCAAGGGACCACATAGTTGGGGTGGGCAACCCCGGTGACTTCTCCCCGCAGGGCCGCCCCGTCAAGAAGTTTGTTTGAAAGAAACCAACCAGGAAGTGCGGGGTAGTGGGGCGGTGAGGTGGCCTTGGCCAGCCGCCCTGGGCTTTGGAGGAGCCTCGGGGTTCCTGGCCTCCGCGCTGCTCTTGCCCCAGCCTCCATCTCTCCTGCGGAGAAACCCACTCCCCCTGGGCTCCAGGAAGAGGCGGAAGCCCGAGACTGGGTCAGGGCGAAGGAGGGTAGAGCGAGGGGACCCAAGGCGAGCGCCCCGCCCCGCCCCGCGGGGCGCGCCGGGGTGGGCGCGGCGTTCTGGCCCTTCCTCCACACAGCCTTCTCCGGGTAGGTGCGAGTGTTCTGACCACGGCAAGGGCCCTAGCCCACCCAGCGCCCGGCCAGTGGCCCCACACTGCCCCCTTCCTGCAGATCGCGCGACTTCGGGGAGAGTGGGGGGCGTCTCCACCTGTGCGTCCCCTACCCACCCCCTAACTGGGCTAAGGCGCGGCCTGGGTTTCTGCCCGCCCCTTTCCAGCCTGGGGACGGGGGACTCTCTCAGCCTTGCCCCTCCCCCTGCAATCTGTCCCTGATGTCCCCGCTCCAGACACCCACCCACTTTCTGAGACCCGGGCCTGAGCGCCGGTGTCCTCGGCGGGGAGCTCCGAGCCGTTAGGCGGCCCCAGGTCCTCCGGCCCAGGGCCCCTGCCCCCAGGCCCCCGCCCCAGAAGGTCGGGCCAGACTTGTGGACAGCGGGAAATCCGCCACCACCTCCGTCCGCGGCCCTGCGGGGGCAAAGACTGGGGGAACTCGCAAGTTTGCGCCGTGCACTCCTCCGGCCGGGAACAATGGCGGGAGGGGGAGGGGACAGAGAACCGAGCGCGGGGGACCGAGTCAGACCCCAGGCAGACAGAAACTGCTTTCGCTCCGTTTCTCTCCTGCTCCGAAGCAGAAAGCTCGAGCCCGAGAGGCAGTGGCCGAGGACGAAATAAGCAGTCCAGGAGGAGGGCGACCGCGGAGCCGGGGGAGAGGGGAAACCGAGTCAGAGGGAGGGGCGGCGAGGGGAGAGCGCGCAGGGGAGACAGAAGGTGCTGCGGGACGGCGCCTTGGGGAGCTGGGGAGGCGACCCCCCGGGGTCCCAGCGGGCTCCGCGGGTGCCGAGATGTCCCGGGGCGCCCGGCTAGCGCGCGCGGCGTCCCGGCCGCCCCCCTGCGGTCCCGTCGGCCGCAGGAGCCCCGCTGGGTTGCGCTGCGCAGGCGGCGGGCGGCGGGAGGGGAAAGTCCGCGGCTCGGAAGCGGCAGCGGGGAGCAGAACTTACGGGCCTCGCGCGTGCCGGCGCCGGGCTGCGTGGAGCTGATGCCAGGCGGAGACTCCGGGCTTGGGCGCCTCACATCGCGCCGCCCGTGCGGGGCCGGGCAGTGCAGGGCAGGGCAGGGCAGGGCAGGGCAGGGCCGGAACGGCTGGACTGCGCGCGGCGCCCTGCGCGGCCGGGGCTTACCGAGTCTGGCGGCCCGCGCTGGTCCCTCCTCTCGGTTCCGCGCACAAGCCAATGGCGCGCCGTCCCCTCCCACGCGCCGGGCTGCCTCGCCCCCAGGGTGGCCGCCGGGGCGGGCGGGATGGGGGTTGGCGGGGAAACCGGGCTCCCGGCTCCCCCGCGAGGCTCTCCCGGGGGCCGCCTGCAGGAGGCGCACGCGCGCCCGAGAGAAGGCGCCAGGGGAGCAAGCCGCGCGGGGAGACCCTGGCGTGGCCCGCGCCGCCCAGGATGACTTTCCTGGCAAGTTCTGCAGACGGTGCCCCTTTCTTGGGACTAGCAACGTAGATGTGCAAACCACACCATCTTAAATAGCCTTGCGGTGCCTCCCGGGCCCAGGCCGATGTCTGAAATGGGAGGGACTGCTTTGGCTGGCGGTGATACCCAAGTGTGTAATAACAGTCACGACAATAGTCACCGTTTGCTGCGCACTCTCTGATGCCAGGCACCATATGCTAAAGGAGTTACAAGTATTAACTCATTTGATTTTCACAGCAACCCACAAGGGCGCTGTGCTTAGTCCCATTTTACAGGCCATGGTCGTTGAAGTTTGAGTTCACTCAGCCTTCAGGCTTCCAGCCTAGGCCCACCCTTCTCTCTCCCTGCTTGGTGTGACTTGGCCAAATAACATGTCCCCACCGTCACTACGGCCACCTTCTTCATACTCCACCCTAAAATCCAGCCTCAGAAATGCTGCTGTTAATTGCGCTGTCAGGAGACTAGGATCTTATCTGGGGCTCTAGGACGCTTGTTGGGGCTACAGTTGTCAAACCTTTTGTCTCTACACATCCTATGAGGGGGCTGGGGTGAGGATGAGGGTTGGGGGTCATGGAGGCTCTCTGGTGGCGTGTCAGCCTAAAAGAACCAGGCTCTTACAGACGAGGCCCCATCCCCAAATTCTGGGCTCCCTCAACCCCTTAGGGTGGGAAAATAATGTGCTCTCTTTCACCCCAACCCTCACCACCCTGTGCTCTCCTTAGAGAGATGCCTGGATCTCTTTCATCTGGTCTGATGGTCACAGTGGGCCAGGAACCGGGGTGGGGGGCTGCGGGAAAAGGGAGGCAAGGCTGATGACATGCTCCATTTCACAAGTAAATAAGACAGAAAGAGGTGAGTGGCTGCCCCAGGCATCTAGCTAGGTGGGCATTCTGACTCCAGGTCTCGGTTCTGTCTGCACCAGTTCCTTAACGGTTAATAGAGCAGGCTCTGGAACCAGGTCACCTAGGTTCAAATCCTGGGTCTGCCTTTTAGTGCCTGTGTGGCCTTGGACAAAGTAAGTCACCTAGAGCCACCAACAGTAAGAACCGGCTATGGTTGCTGTAGAGATTTAGAGTTAATAGGAGCTGCTCATGTTTACTGAGCATGGACTCTGTGCCATGCAGGCTCCCACTGTCCTCACCAGAGCTGGGATTGGGCAGGAGAGTCTGTGCCCTTGGCAAGGAAGTAAACAGAACAGTCCTTTGTTCATAGTAAGTGCTCAGTGAATATAAACTGTCCTGATTACTAAGGTAGATAAACTCTGATGCCCCAGTGCCACTGACACTGCCCCCAGCCAAACACCTAGACAGTGATAGCCAATAATGAATGAATGAATCAATCAGTCAAAGTCTGTGACTCTAGTTGAGGATTATTTTTAAGGTGTGTTGGGTGGAGCCATCTGACTCAAGGCTCTAAAGTAATGTCTGCAACAACTCAGTCTCACCTCACTGCCTTTACAGAGCTGGGCCAAGCTGGGCTGATGAATTCATTTGTCACTCCCTCTTCTGCCTTTCCGGCACTCAGGGCTCTGGGTTGCTGAAGGGAGGGCCCCCAGCATCATTCATGTGCAATGTCCTCTCAGACTTGGGGACACCTGCCAGTGCTCTGCTTGGTGTAACCCTAAAGACTGGCAGCAGGGTCTGTGCTGTAATCCCAGCCAGCCTGATCATACATCAGTGGGGGGCCTTTGTCACAATCACTCCAAGTTTTCCAACATGGAAGAGGCTGCCTTAGTTGTCATGAATGAGTGCCCTGTCACCAGCAGCATGCAAGCAGAATCCAGGAAAGGGTTGATGAGGACAGCAGGGGAAGAATTCCCACCCTAAGTGGTATTTGGAGTGGATAACCTTTGCCCTCTGGGTGTCTGTATTCTCTCAGTCTCCCAAGCTTATCAACGGGGAAGCTGGGGAGGCCGGGAGCTCAGGCTGGGCCAAGGCTGTCCCACCATCCTTTGTGAACGAGGCCATCCTGACAGTGCCTGACCCGTATGCCAGGCAAGGTGCTACGTACTGGGGCCCCAGGGGTGAACAGGACAGTGTCCCCCTCCTTGGAGGGTTCACAGCCCCCTTGTAGATGACTGCACAGATAGTCAACAGCAGCAACAGTAACCGCTCAAGATAACAGGCAAAGTGCTTGGAGGGGGACCAGGGGAGAAGCAGCTGGCTCTATCCATAACCCCCTGCATCCGCTCTCCAGAAAGCACCCATTAGAGGCTCTTATTGTCTTCCTCCCTATATACTTTTCATTTATTTATTTACGTATTTATTTTGAGACGGAGTCTCGCTCTGTCGCCCAGGCTGGAGTGCGGTGGCGTGATCTCGGCTCACTGCAAGCCCCGCCTCCTGGGTTCACGCCATTCTCCTGCCTCAGCCTCCCGAGTAGCTGGGACTACAGGCGCCCATGACCACGCCTGGCTAATTTTTTGCATTTTTAGTAGAGACGGGGTTTCACCATGTTAGTCAGGATGGTCTCGATCTCCTGACCTCATGATCCGCCCGCCTCGGCCTCCCAAAGTGCTGGGATTACAGGCGTGAGCCACCGCGCCCAGCCCCTATATACTTTTCTAAAGTGATGTGTCCAGTTTAGAAACATCCCTTAGGCAGCCATTCTGCCCTCAACTCTTCTGAATTACCTGATCTTTACACTGGGCATAAAAAAAAATTCACCTCGCTGGGCTGCTGTGAGGAGTAACGCTGACATTCATTAAGTGTGCCCCTAATGCCAGGCAAGAATAGATGCTTGGTGTGCGGTGACAATGAGGAGTCCTCATTATTCCTGGTGAGGGTGAGATAAGTCGGCTAGGACCTTGGCTCTGCTCCTAAGTAGCTATGCGACCCTCTCCTGCACGGATGTAAAAATATCTGCCTCACAGAACTTGTGAGAGTCAAGTGAGGTGATTCGATGAAAAAGGTTTGCAAACTGGAAATGCTGATTCCTATTATTAACATTATTACTGTGATTCTTACCTTGATGAAGTGTTCCTCTCAAGGCCCCAGGGGGGTGGGGATGGAGCCAGGAAGCAGCCAGTGGCTGTTGCAGGGGTGGGAGGGTCACTCCCTCCAGGCTCCCCCAGGAACCTGGGAGCAGCAGGGGCTCCATCTGCCCTGGTCGCCCTCCACAAGCAGCGGCAGCAACACCTCCTTGGTGGCCAGGTGTGAGTGAGCACTTAAGAGTGTGCCTGTGTGTCTGTGTTTGTGCCCCTGCAGGAAGGTGGGGTGGGCACAGGGATTGCCGTGGCAATGGTTTCTGCAGCCAGAAACCACTATGGACGAGGAAGAATGGGGATGTAACTGGATTTCAAAGATGCTTGGAGTGAGACTACTGTTATCACCTGGGACTGCAGGAGAGAGGCCTGCGGAGCGGGGGTTGGGCCTAGTCTTTGGGCTTGGGGCCAGGGGAAAGAGGTTTCAGCACTGATGGGCACGTGTGGAGGAACGTGATGTTGTCAGAGACCTGTTGTGGTTGAGCCCAGGGATTTTGGACCTGACAGATCTGGGTTCAAGTCCTGGTTATGGGACCACGGGCCAGTGATTTCACTTCTCTAGGCCTCAGTTTGCTCATCTGTAAAATGGTGATAATAACAGGGCCTACCTGGTGGGAGTTATTGGAGGTTTAGCAGAGAGGCTGCACGTGAAGCCCTTAACATGGGGCAGGCACATCGACAGTTATCAATTAGTGCTACTGGTGTTATTATGAGGCAGCCTGGGAGGAGCGGAGGGAGAGGGCCTCAGGAGTGCTGGTGCATTCTCAACTGGAAAGGGGAGCTCTGGGGTGAGAGTTGTCTAGCCAGGGTTCATGGAAGCTGGCACAAAACCCAGGGAGAAGGAGCCTCCATCCCACAACACAAGGACTGAGGCAAAGAGCTGGGCTTTCACAACTGCTTCTGGTTCCCCTTCCTGGTTTCCTCTCATTTCCTCCAGAGCTTCGTTCTCTGTGAACCTGCCTGGTTAGAACTCTGTTACACATAGCTTTGGGGACGGGAAGGAGCAGCTGGGAGCTCAGGAACTCCCAGGCAGGCCCCCCCAGTGCTTCCTGCCCCCACCCCTCCAGGGTGAGCACTGACCAGCCCTCCTTCCCCCACCCCACTCAACTGCCAGCTGCTTTCCTCCAGTGACTCATCCCCACCACCTCTGTTGCTGCACCAGGACCAGGAAATGTCAAGCAGTTTCTTATCTGTGGGAGAGAGAACTGATCAGGATGGGGGTGGAAGCAATGAGGCTCAGATCTCCCCAAAGAAAGAGTGTGACGGCTAGGGGACCAGAAGACCATGGCCAGCCCTTTCCTGCTTCCTGTGGGGGAGGGCTCAAGGAGGCAGTATGAGAGTGGGATTTAGCCACTAACCCATCCCGGATTTAGGTTCAAGGTCCTAGTCCTCTTCTAACCAGTTCTGTGGCCTTAGGCAAGTAACTCAGTGTCTCTGAGCCTCAGCGTGTTCATCTGTCAAATGGAAAGAAGAAAATCATGATGATGCATAGGGTACTTGGGGGGGGTTAAGTGAGATAGTACATGTGAGTCTGGAGCTCACAGTCAGTGCTCAATGAATGTTCATTGACTCAATGAATGAATGGACATGTGGAAATGGCGGTGAGCTGTGTGCATGTGGCTATCTGCAAGAAATCCACCCTCCACCAGCTGGGAGAGTCGGGGAAATGTCTGTGGACCATGTATCCCAGGCCTGGGACATCATTGCTCTGTGCTGGTACTGAAGGGACGGCTTCCAAAACTCAGGGCAGATGGAGTATGGACTACCCCTTGTCGGCATAGCTGACGTTAGAACCTCAGGCTGGGTCCAGATTTTCTGAGTGCTGAGCCCTGGCCAAGAAAAGAATTGCTATGCAGGGAAGTGAGTAGCAGATTTTGGACCCTCATCTTGGGCGAGCCCCAGGACCTCTTCACAGTGAGTGCCCAGAGCAGCCACTCTGGGTTGTGAGATCATAGTCTTGGACCCTGGGCAGCCGGCTAGGCCAATGGCCACCACTTCACTTGCCTCCTGCCCATTGATAAAACCCCAGGGGCTTTATCATTATTTCAAAAAATAGCATTCTGAGCCCGTACTATGTACCAGACGCTGGTCTAGATCCTTACATGTAATTAATCCTAACAAATCTCACGAAGTTGGTACCATTCCTAGTCCCATTTTATAGATGGCAAAACGGTGGCCTACTGAGTTACATAACTTACCCAAGATCACACCCTAGAAAGCAGGGAGGCGGGATTGGAACCCTGGCAGTCTGGCCCAGAGCTCAGGTGGTTCTGGTGCTGCCACTGGCCAGGGCAGGCATTGCTGATCCCTTGTAAGGCCTGCCACTCCTGGCCCACCCCCACCCCAGTGAAGCCATACAGTTTGGGGACGGTAAGTCACCCGCAGACCGACAGGAACATCTGCCAAATAGATTCTAGTTTATAAATCTCTTTAGAGTGTATGAGTCTCAAAGCCTACTTGGGGGCAGGAAAATGTTAGAAACACAAATTCTCAGTTCCACCTCAAACAACTGAAACTCTGGGAAAGGAAGTCGCAGGGGCAACAATCTGTGGTCCAACATCCCCCCCCCACGTGATTCTGATACAAGCCAAAGATTGCGAACCATTTCTTTAGAATTTGCAAAGCAGATTCCTAGATTATCTGATTTAAATGGGCACTTTGCTATTATTCGGCTCATTTTACAGGTAAGGCTAATGAGTTTCCATTTGCCAGCTATCACCCATCAGGGAAGTGAAGGTGGGCCTGGAACCCACACTTTTTGATTCTGGAATATTCTTGTTTGCCCTCCTGGGACCGGGCTGCTGAGTAAGGTGGGTGGGGGAGGGACTCTGAGCTGAAGGGCAGGGTGAAAGACCAGAGGGGAGGGGAGGGAAGGGAAGGGATTCCACCTCCCTCTCTCCTGGGGGAGGGGCGGCCCGCGTGGATAATTCCCTCCGAGGCGCCCCAACCCAAATCTACATACATAAAGCCCAGGCTGGCGTTTTGAGTGATCGGTTTATTAATACAGCGGGGCCGCTGCCGAGGCGGATCGCAATAACAAAGGCGGCCTCTCCGCCACCCACCGGAGGCATCGTTATGTAATTGCTCCGAGGAGGAGCAGAGGGCTGGGGCGCGCCGCGGGTGCTGGGGGCTCGGCCAGCAGGGAGGCTGCGATCTGGGGCTCTGAGCCGGCGGCGGATGGAGGGAACAGTTGCTGGAGAGTCATCAGCCCTGCACCTGGTGCTCTCCTCCTCCCATGCACCGGCCAGCGGTCAAGGGGCGGGTTAACAGCGGTATGGCAGGGTGCAGACCTCCGCCCACCCAGGAGAATTGGCCCCGGAGGCAGATCTGCAGTCCCAGAGGACCCCAAGGCTGACCCAGGGCCTCCCCTCCCCCACTCACCACCCCCATCCTTTCCCCACTCTCACCCTGGGATGGGGGAGAGAGAGAAATGACCAACTTTTTGAGAGACTTCTGTGGGCAACCTCTGTGAGGTAGTCCATTTTTAAAATGGAGAACTGAAGCCGAGGAAGGGCTGGCTTCATGTACCAGGGTTTTGAATCCCCAAATTTGTCAGCTTCGAAGCCCACATTTTTTTCCCTTGGATGCCACAAGGGGTCTTTATAACCACCATGGATCAGTTTTTGCCTCAGTTTCTCCAGATGCTCTGGTACTTCAACCCTCCTGGCCTTTGCAAACGCTGGGCCCTCTACCAGGCATCTCTGAGAAGTCCTTCCCAGCCCTCCCCGACCCCCACTCACACCCCCCACACATCCTGGGAAGCCTTGGAGGCTACCTCTTCCAGCTCTGGGAGCAGCTGGTGACAGCACCTGCCACACTGCTTCATGGGAACTACTGTCATCTGTCTGTCCCCATCAGGCCACCTGCTCTGGGATGGCTTCAAGGAGTCTAACACATCTTCTTCACTCAGCTACTCCATCTCACCCCTCAGTGCAAGGCTGGGCACACAGCACTGGGTGAATTTAAAGTGAAGGTTTGAACCCTCAGGTGGATTTAATGCTTAGTGACGGTCTTCAGACCTTGCCTTCAAAACTCCACACGCTCTCTGTAGCCTCCCTGGGCGTCTGTTTCTCCATTGTACAACAGGGCTCACAGCAATCTTGAATCACATTATGCTACTGTTTACTGAACACTTACTATATGCTGGGCACTGTGCCAAGCACCTGCAGTTGGCGGCTTCATGAACTCTGCACACCAGCCCTGTGGAGGTAGTTACTGTTATTATCTCCATTTTATAGATAAGTAACTCTCCCAAGTCTCCAGCTGATAAAAGACACAGCCTGGATTCAAACCATGCTCCTGCTGTCCCCTAGGTTTCTGACTCCCTTTCACAGGACTATTTTGATAATTAGATGAAAAACAGTTAAGGGCCAGCATGCAGCAGGTACTTAATAATGTTTCTGCCCTCCACCATAAAGGTCCCAGGGCAGCTGTCCTTTTCCCCTTCCATTCTCTTCCCCCATTGCCACAGGCCCCAGGGCATTCTGGGACCCCCTCTGTTCGGGGTGGGGCTGAGCAGAGGGAGGAGGCAGGAGGACCCAAGTGTTCTGGTTCCTGAGTATAAATATGTGATTGTTTTATATCCTTACAGTAAGAGAAGGGCATAGCATGCATTTGTCAGTCTAACAGGTTGAGCTGCAACTTCCCTGTGTTTTGCCAATTGCTGATAATGTGTTTTCAGCCCAAGGCAGTAAACAGAAGCCCACTCTGCCTGGCAGCTCCATGGTCCTGGAGTGAGGAAGGGCATCTGACCCGGAAGCTCTCAGATCAACTATCTAGGCCTACTGAGAAAGGAGGTGTCAGTGGGGATACTGAGATAGGGAGAGTTCCTGCGGGTCTCCCCCAGGCCATGAGAACTTGAGCAGGACTCCTCCCTTCTTTCAGTGTACACAACAGAAAATGGGGATTATATATGCAGAGAGGGAGAGAATAATTACTGCTCATCAATGACAATGTAGAGCAAGGCTGCAGGGTGCTACATCTATGGCAGATGGAGTGGTGCAGTGCACAGCCTGTGCAGCAGGACATGGCAGCCCAAGGGTACAGGCCATCATAGATCTACAACTTCATCCTGCAAGATTCATAATGAGCTTTAAATTATTCCAGCTAAAACAAATGAAGGAATGAATGCATGCATACAGACATAGATACATCCACAAAACGAGTGATGAATGCAACCCCAGTTATGAATCAGAGAAGCTCATAATCTAGTGCAAGTGACAGACATCTGAGCAGTTGCTACTCCCAGTTCCCCTCTTGTGCCGGGCTCTGTTCTGGGTTAGGACCTTGTCTTTGTCCCTGTTGTTCCTTTGGCTTGACCTTTCTTACCCATCACACCCCAGTCTTCATCTGCCAGCTCTTCACCATGCTTCTCTTATCTCAGCTTAAATGTTTCCAGGCCAGGCGCGGTGGCTCATGCCTGTAATCCCAGCACTTTGGGAGGCCACGGCAGGTGGATGACTTGAGGTCAGGAGTTGGACCAGCCTGGCCAACATGGTGAAACCCCATCTCTACTAAAAATACAAAAATTAGCCAGGCATGGTGGCACATGTCTGTAGTCCCAACTACTGGGGAGGCTGAGGTGAGAGAATCACTTGAACCTGGGAGGCGGAGGTTGCAGTGAGCCAAGATCTTGCCATTGCACTCCAGTCTGGGCGACAGAGCGAGACTCCGTCTCAAAAAACAAAAAACAAAGTTTCCTCTGGCAACTTTTCCTTACCCACCCTCCCCCAATCCCCCATCCCCCAAGCCTCATACCGAAGTTGGGCCATAGCCCTAGGTCCCCACAGACCCCCGCAAGCTGAGCCCAGTAGCTCCCTCCAAGCCCTGTAGTGAATTTGACAGCTGGGTTCCAGGTGCCCAGGGCTGGCTGTGAGCTACTCGAGGGCAGAGCTGTATCTTGTTTCCCGCTATGCCTTTGTGCCTAGCACAGTGCCAAGCACACGGCAGGTGTCTGAACAGTGTGGGAAGAGAAAAGGTGGAGGGGAGATGGTGGGGGGTAGACTGTGAGAGTGGAGGTGGCTCAACGCTCCCACCCCCAAACTCACACACAGCACCCTCAGCCCAGGCACTGATCCCAGGAGTCTAAGAAGCTGATTAGAACTGCCCATGGCTTCAGCTAACCTCGGAACTACGCCCCGCCACCTGCTGTAGTCTCCCTGCCCCCACTCCTACTTCCCTCTCTCCTGCCTCCCCAGGGGTCCAGGGCAGCCTCCCCCTTCCCCACCCCATGGTGAGAAATCCCAAAAACTCCTGGGCCTTTCTCTGCTGCCCGGCTTTCCCGCCTCCCCTTTTTCTTTCTCTTCCTTCTGCTTTGCCTCACATTCAATCTCTCCCTCCCCCAGCCTGGTGAATCCAAACTGGAAAGAAAAAAAAAAAAGGCCCACACAGCAGCTTCAACAGTGAAAAATAACCGATTTAAGGAGTAATCGCTGCTGTAATGATTGTCTAAGGCCTGAGTCACTGCAGAAAATCGGACTGAGGCTCTGGGGCTCCCAAGGCTCCCTGAGCATGTCATATGGGGTTTTTTTTTTTTTTTTTTAATATCAGGACCTCAGTGTCTCCATCTGTAAAATGGAAGGAATATTATCAGCCCAAAGGAACTGATTGTTAATCTCCTGATTTTCCCTGGGGCTGGGAATCAGAAGTTAAGGTGGTCCGCACAGTCAACTTGGGAATCACCACGGGACACATTCTTCCCACCACAGGACCCATGGGAGAAATGTGGTGCGGGCAGGTGCTGAGAGACTCACAGCTTCGAAAGTCTCTGGGAAAGGTTTCTAGAGATTGCGGTGTTTAACTGAGCTGGGAAGGATGAATGGGGGAATGAGAGCTATGGGAAGTGATGGAGTGATGGAAAGTCAGCTCTGGAAGAGACTAGAGACCTCATCTTGCCTTATGCTCTCATTTTACAGATGAAGAAACTGAGGCCTGAAGGGCTTCGGGAACTGCTCAAAGTCATTAGTGGCAGAGCCCAAATTAGTGGCAGAGCCCACATTAGAAAGCAGGTGCCTTGACTCCTGCTCCAGTGCTTTCTTTCTCTCTTTCTTTTTTCTCTTTCTTTCTTTTCTTTCTTTCTTTCCTTTTTTTAAGACAGAGTCTTGCTCTGCTGCCCAGGCTGGAGTGCAGTGGTGTGATCTCAGCTCACTGCAACCTCTGCCTCCCGGGTTCAAGTGATTCTCCTGCCTCAGCCTCTCGAGTAGCTGGGATTACAGGCGCCCACTACCACACCCGGCTAATTTTTGTATTTTTAGTAGAGACGGGGTTTCACCATGTTGGCCAGGCTGGTCTCAAACTCCTGACCTCGTGATCTGCCCGCCTCAGCCTCCCAAAGTGCTGGGATTACAGGTGTGAGGCACCGCACCCGGCCTCCAGTGCTCTTTCTTATGATGCCAGCCTAGCTCATGGGAACAGTAAGTACAGTGTGTGGAATGCTTGCCGGGAGCCCAGCGCTGTGCTAATGCCTTATGCGCATGTGCACCGTTGTCTTTCATTCTTGGAATAATCCTATAAGGTAGGATTAGAATATAGGTCCTGTTATATCTTAGTAAAGTTCAGAGAGGTTCAATGGCTTATTCAGGGACACACAGCAGGGCTCTCTTGGCCCTGCAGCCCCTCCTGGCTTCTCTATTCTCCAGCGTGATCTAAAATGGAGGGGCCTAAGCAGGGAGACGGGCTTCTGGCCTGCACCCGTGGGTGGGCTGCCCTTCCCTCTAGTCTCTGTCCTCTCTAAGGAGGGTTAGAGAGGGGACCCTTCCCTAGAGGGGAGGGAGCCTGGGCTTTCCCTGGAAGAAGCTCCCACAGGAAGGGAAGCCAGATCGTCAAGGAGACAGGAGGCATACATTTAAAATCCCCATCAATAAGAGCCTGCCTTGCCAGGGCATGTCTTTGAAATGCCAGGCTCTCCTGGTGAGTGCATTCCAGTTCCAGGGGGAGGAAACCAGGTGGGATTAAAGGAGGTGGAGAGGGGGCAATGTCCAGGGGTGGGAGGGACCAACCTGCCCCTCACCCAGACTCCACACTGGAATGGGCATTGCAGACAAGGAGCTATCTCCTAGGAAGCCAGGATATTGCACTGGGCACCACAGAAGCAGGGCCACCCGTAAAATAAGGAAAAATGTTTTTAAACAATTTTATTTACAAAAATTCATTAAAGTACTGTTGTCATCATGGGATTTCCTTACAGTTACAGTTTAGTGTTATTTTTGTTTCGAATTCATTGTGGATGAGGGGAGACACCATAGTATTTTCAGGACTTAGGGCCTTTAAATATTGTAGCTGTGCAGGGGCGGAATGGAGGGGCATGTTTAAGGGCCATCCCCGATCTCCCCTGGGGACTGGTGTCCAAAAGCCATTAACTAAGGAGCCTGAAGTATTGGGCACCGTGCCCAGCTCTGCTATGAATTTACAGAATCAAATTTACTTTATGAAACTGTGTGCATTTTGGGGCCTTGATTTCCTCAGCTATTAAATGGGTATAGTTACTATTGCTCCACCTATGTCACTGAGCGTTAATTGTCATTCAGGCTAGAAATGAACAGAGACAGCCGGATGGCAGTGCCCAGGAGAACTTCAGGGACTCAGCTGCAAAGTTTATTACAAATGCAGATTCACAGACCCCTCTCCAGACCTCCTGGGTCCAAATCCATGGGGTTCGCTGAGAGATCTGCATTTGTAACCCCTCCCCTCTCCCCTACTGAAGTGATCTGATGCTCATCACAGTGAGAACTCACCAGAAGGCAGATATTTGGGTTCCTTCGAGGAGCTGCCACCTCTGGCAGGTGGCTGATGCCTCCTGTGTGAAATCAGAGGACTGACCTGGGTGGCATCTGCGGGTGCAGCCTTCGTGGTACCTCTCTGAATGGCCTGGGCTGGGGCTGGCTGGCCAGTGGGAGATGGAGAGGGCAACCCAGGACAGAGGCCCTGTGAGGCAGGGCCAGGACTTGAAGTCTGGTGCTGACAACTTCTGTAAGAGGGGGGTGGACCCCACCGCCCCAGCTTCCGGCTGGGACCCAAGGCTCCGGAAACTCCACGGACGGTGGCAGGTGGGCCATCTGCTCAGGCCTGGGCTGGGGAAGGGGGGCAGACACAGACCGCCCAGTACTGAATGGCCTCTCTGTTGGGCCCCAGCCTGAAGAACAGATGGCCTGAGGGCCGCTGGCGCTGGTGGGTGAGGGGGCGACAGAGGCCGGGCCTTCCCCCTCCCCTGGCTAAGTCACAGATATCTCCCTGAGTGAGAAAGCCCTCACAAGGCACCCTTGGTGACAGCAGCCAGGAAGAGGTGAGTTTAAGGGGGATTAGCAGGTCCCCACAGCAGGCTGCTGGGGGAAGGCTGGGAAGCCGCCTGGCACCTGCAGCCTCCACTGGACCCAGAAGAGAAGTGGGGATACCTGGTGCAGGAGGGCAGGGGCCAGTAGAGCTTTAGGCCCAAGGGAAGCCTAGGCATCTCTCACTCCCAACCTCTTTTTTTCTTTCTTTTTCTTTTTTGAGACAGAGTCTCATTCTGTCACCCAGGCTGGAGTGTGGTAGTGGTGCGATCTCGGCTCACTACAACCTCCGCCTCCTGGGTTCAAGTGATTCTCCTGCCTCAGCCTCCTGAGTACTGGGATTACAGGTGCCCGCCGCCACTCCTGGCTAATTTTTATATTTTTAGTAGGACGGGGTTTCACCATGTTGGCTAAGCTGGTCTCAAACTCCTGACCTCAGATGATCCGCCTGCCTCAGCCTCCCAAAATCCTGGGATTACAAGCATGAGCCACAGCACCTGGCCTCCCACCAGTTTTTCTGATGGGAAAACTGAGGCCCGGGAAGGCACAGATCCCTCGCTCCACATCACGCCGCAAGTCAGTGGCAGAGCTGGGACTGGAACCTAGACATCCTGATGCCCTATTTGAGGCTCCTCCTGTCCCTCCTCCAGCTTCCCTCCTGACAGTCCTCCTTTCTCTCCTCCCTCCCCTCCACTCTGCCTCCCTCTCCTGGGACCTGGCCAGGCCTCCCCACCTCTGTGTCTCTGCCACCCTCTTCCTCTGGCCTGAAATGCTCTCCCACTTTAGCTGCTGCAGAGTCTTCAAACCTCAACGCAAGTCCCCACCTCCTCCAGGAAGTCTTCCAACCCATCTTCTGAACCTAAGCATCCAGAATGCGAGACCCCTGCACCATCCAGTTGGGATTGTCGAGGCCAGTCCCTTCATGATAAAGAATCAGTACCTGAGACTCAAACAGGCAAAGACTGTGAGAAATGCTGCGCACCACTGCCGCCCCCAGCCATTCTCCTGAGCTTCGTTTTTCTTTAAAAATATATTCAAAAGAGCTTCACTCCAGAGAGGCTGTCAAGGAATCTGGTAAAACAAGGGTCCCTTTGGGTTCTTCTCTTGAAAGGAGATATTTTTTCTGCTTTCTCTCCAAGGTTTCCCAGAGGGTCGGATTTCCTTTTCTTTCAGAGGCAGGAGCTGAGCCACGCCTGCACACACCTGCTCCTCGGCTTTGGAGATAATCACGGGGTGATCAGCTCTGCAAAGGGCCTCACAGCTGCTGGGCCTGAACCAAAAGGGCCTCAAGGGAGAAGCTTTGAGGGGAACGTGGGAGGAGGAGAGCAAGGGCGTCCCCTTTTGGAGAGAGACCCAGGTGTGAATCCCTGATCCAACATTTACTAGGCCTCTTGCCTGGGAAAAGACTTTGAGCTGCCTCTGTGCCTCCCTGGCCAGGCTATGGGGAGGTCTTGCACAAGGTTTGGTAGCCAAAGGGGAGAAGTTGGGCCTCAGCCCCTGCCCTCTCAGAGGCCCAGCCCAGGGGCAGAATCCACCAATCACAACAACCACTCATGTCTCAAGATTCCTCAGTCCACTTAGCCAAGGGTGTCCCTGACTCTGCCCTTCACCTGCGTTCTGGGCAGTGCTCGTGTCCTGACTTGCTGGGTGTCTTTAGGAATGACCCTGGCCCTCCTGACACTCCAAGTTCTCAGCCCTCCAGGCAGAAAGTGGACACCTCTTTCTCAATAGCCTCTTCCACTCTTGGAAAACTACTTCAGGCTTTCTCTGCGTTCCTTGGAGCTGGGCTTCCAGCTGCCTAGTGTGAGCAGGGAGGCTGGGGAGGGCTGAGGTCAGGGAGATGGGAGTTTCCCCATAGCTAGCAGCTTCCAGCTGTGACAAGCCCAGTCCAAGGACACATTTGCAGATCCCCTCAGACCTGATTCATTCATCTCATTATTCATGCGTTTATTGAGCACCTACAATATCCCGAGACCATGCTGGTCTCTGGGCATGTAACAATGAAAACAGCAGACATGGGTCCTCTCTGATGAACTCCAAGCACATTGCCTAGTTGGGGAGACAGTAGTCAGAGTCCGTGAGCAGATTTACACAGTGACAACATGTGATTGGCACCTTAAAAGTTATAACGGAAGTCCTGAGACAGTCGTTGGGGGGAGAGTAATATTCTTTAGATGAGGGGCCGATCCAAGCTTCTCTGAAGGGTGACCTCGGAGCTGGGACCTGAAGGATGAGAGAGGGAACCTGCCATGTGTCATATGGGGGGCCATGAGTGATGCCGAAGGAGTGGCACGGGCCAGGGCTGGTAAGAAGTTTTACTTTTCCCTAAGACCTATGATGAGCCATGGGGAGCAAGTGAAGGGCAGTGATTTGGTCAGTGATTTGGTCCCTAAGCTAATGCTGGTTTCTGTTTGCAGCTGGATTGGCTTGGAAGGGAGAGGGACAGTGAGGAGCTCTGGAGATACAAGGGTCTCCAAAGTGGGGGCCACGCAGGCACCACAGGACGTGTTTAAGGGACTTCTTTAAGGAGAAAGGAATATTAATTTTTTTATTTCTATTTCTATTTCATCCAAAAAAGAGAAAAGAATTCAGCATTACTAGTATTTATAGATTGACGCTAATGTCCATATTAGGTCTTTATATGAAATGTCACTAGAGGGAAGAATGGGAGCTGGACCACACAGAAAGGCCAGCCACTCTGCCCTCACTCTCGCTGTTGGCGTTTGGAAGAAATTTTCTACTCATTTGAGACCAGTTATGCAGATTCATAGATTTATCAAATGGATACATGACTTAGAAAGAAGCCAGACAAAGGAGGAACAAAGAAGAAAGTGAAAAATGCTGAACCTAACTCAAATGTCGGATGATCAAAAGCATGGTGTGGCGTGGACACTTCACTCCTGATGGTGCCACTATGGCCAACAGAGGACGGAAAAACAGTGACAGTCCAGTTGGATCCCGCAAGAAGGTGGCCCCCAGATTTATACTATGAATGAGAAGACAATTTGAAATAAGAATTTATATCCACTATTATTACTAATGAACCTAGCTATACTGTATATTTTTGCTTTGTTAGTAAAGGTAATGGTGGTAAAAAAGAAATCGTCCATAGTAATTAAGGCATTTTAAAATATCATTTTATCTTGGTTTTATTTTTTAAATTTGTATTTTTGTGCATGTTTGACAATGTTCATGTTAGTATAGTCATGCACGATTTTTATAAATGAATTACTGGATTGAGTATGTGTGATTGACATTTTTTGCTGCTTTAAGGGCATGAACAAACTAAGTAGAAAGGCCCAAGCTAAGATTTGAGGAGCCCAGGACCGGGGCTGCTGTGGGAGGCACTGACTGTCCAGGGGGGTGCCAGGGCCCCTGGGCCCAGCCTGCTGGCTCTCAGGGCTTCCTGCTGGCATCCATGCTGTCTGCCTAGCTCACTCTTCCCTCAGCCCAGACTTTCATCTGGGAAGGCTTTTTTTTCCCCCTTTACAAATGAACAGAAGTTCATTCCCTTAAAGGGTAAACGGCAGATCCTGGCGAGGCTTTCAGATTATTTATTCGCTGGCCAGTAATAGAATAGAACACACATCTTGGCTGGAGGAGGAGGCTGTTCTGGTGCCCGCACAGGGGTCTGGAGCCCTGGAGGCCTGGGGCTTGCCCCCTATGAGGTTTGCCTGCTGGCTTCTTCTACACAAAGGCCCGCTTGTCCTACCTGTCCTTATGGGGCACGTCACTCCTGGGTATTTCTCTGTGCAGCATCCCGGAAAGGTGCCAATAATGCCAGCTTTGTGTGTACAGCCCCCAGACCAAGCACCGCACATGTGATGGCCAACTCCCTCCATGGAGCGTGACATTGGGCCGGCAGCCCCTCTGGTAGAAGGTCTTTCTCTTTGCTTTGGGGTTTTCCAGGTCCTTTGCAGGTACCGCAGTGTTGCCATCAGCTCCACCCTCACCAGGCACCCACGAGCCAACAGACCCTGGGAGAAAGATGTGTCCAGCTGCCTGCAGTCAGGCCAAGCTATGTGTCCAAGTTCCATGTGGCTCAGAGTCCCTCTGGCTGAAGGGTCAGGGCCCCATGCCCCTTCCATACAGTTCCACCCAACTCTCCTTTTCCCAAAAAGGCCTTCACAAACTGCAGAGGTCCTTGCAAGCCCCCAGATGTCTGTCAGCTGCCTGACTCCCTTCTCCCCATAGATCCCTGTCTGTTTCCTTTGTCACCAAAATCCAGCCAGAAATCTCCCCAAAGCATGTTCCGACTCTTGTTCCCAGGCGGCAGTCGCCATGTGGTTGGCATGGGCACACATTTATTAATAAAATGAGCAAAATAACCAAATGCTTTGGCAGCTCCTGCCGCTTGCCAGAGGCTCTCCGCATGCCCAGTGGCACCAGAGGGTGGAGATGGGCCCTGGGGAGGACGGCTGTGGGGAGCCACCAGGGGAGATGTGCTTCTGACCATTGGTGAGACATTCCACAATCCACAAGGGCTGAGGAGCACCCACTGTCTCGGCTCAGGTGGCTTTTGGAAAAGGAACCCATGATGGGGACAGGGTGGCCTGCAAATGGTTGCTTGAGTGACCCTGCTCAAGAGAGCTCCACCCAGCCCTCCTCCTCAGAGAGCGGGCCAGGCCAGAATCCTCCAGCCCTAGGGAGTGGCAGAGAGCAGGTCACGGTGGCCCACCAGGGGCATGCTCTTCGTAGTAAATCATGGTGATTTAGGGTCCTGCCTCAACATTCAAGTCCTACCTCTGTCCCTACCGGCAGTGGGGCCTTTGCCAAATCACCTAACTCAGCAGGGCTTCCCACTTCCAAATCACCTGGGATGCTGCAGGCATGACAAACCTGCATTACTGGGGCCCGTGCCAGGCTCACTCAGGGAACCATGCTCTGCAGGGACCCTGGCTTCTCTCATGCTCTCCCTGTGCATTTGCATGTGGTCAGGTTGGCACCTAGGAACCACTGATTTAACCTCTCTACATTTTTATTTTCTTATTTAAAAAAGTGGAGATTGTTGTGAAGCTGAAATGGATGAATATCTATGTGTAATACCAAAATTTAGCTAGCATTTAGTATGACTGCTAATGCATTAGCTCATTTAATTTTCATAACAGCCCTATGAGGTAGACATCATCCCGACCCATTTCACAAGTGAGGAGACTGAGGCTCAGAGACATTAAGCATTTGCCTAAGGCTGGCTACGCAGATGGTAGTGGCTGGAATCCATGTAAACTGCTTGGCACAGTGCCTGGAACATAATAAGTGCTCCTTAATTTGTGGCTTGTTTAATGGCCAGACATAGTGGTTCATTCCTATAGTGCCAGCGTTTTGTGAGGCTGAAATGGGAGAACTGCTTGAGACCAAGAGTTCAAGACCAGTGGGTGGATCACCTGAGGTCAGGCGTTCAAGACCAGCCTGGCCAACATGATGAAACCCCGTCTCTACTAAAAATACAAAAATTGGCCCAGCACAGTGGCTCACACCTGTAATCCCAGCACTTTTGGAGACCGAGGCAGGTGAATTGCCTGAGCTTAGGAGTTTGAGACCAGGCTGGCCAACGGGGCAAAACCCCATCTCTACTAAAAATCAAAAAAACAAAAAACAAAAAACAAAAAAAAATTAGCTGGGCCTGGTGGCGCGTGGCTGTAATCCCAGCTACTTGGGAGGCTGAGGCAGGAGAATTATACTTGAACCCGGGAGGCAGAGGTTGCAGTGAGCCAAGATCATGCCACAGCACTCCAGCCTGAGCGACAGAGCAAGACTCTGTCTCAATAATAATAATAATAATAATAATAATTTAGCTGGGCATGGTGGCAGGCACCTGTAATCCCAGCTACTCAGGAGGCTGTGGCAGGAAGATCGCTTGAACCCAGGAGTTGGAGGTTCTAGTGAGCCGAGATCGCACCACTGCACTCCAGCCTGGGTGACGGAGCGAGACTCTGTCTCAAACAAACAAACAAAATATGTGGTTTGTTTAAAAAAGACGGAGGATAGGAGGCTCAAGTCTGACTCAGTCTTCAGAAGTTGTCCGTGCCCTGCATCCCAGCACATTCTGCTCTACCTCTGGTCAACCCAGCCAAACACATCTCCCTGTAGAAGTGCCCCAACTGCCCCGCCCAGATTGACAGTCAGGTCTGGTTGCCTTTGTCCGGTTAGCTAACCGGCCGCCTGGAGAATCCACCTTTAGGCCCCATGGCGAATCCTGAAACTGAGTCAAGCAGGATCCTTCCAGCATCAAGAACACCCACTTAGCACTCGACCATTTTACCCTAGAGCCCGTGGAGGCTCTCTCACCAGGTGGGAGAGGGAAGTCGCTTTATGCTTCCTCAGCTCACGCCTATAAGCGTTCAAGTTCACAAGTGGTGCTTTTCTTAGACCGGCGCGTCATTTATGCTAGAAGCGTAAATTTGACAGGAGGGAGCATCGCAGGGGGAAGGAGTGAACATGTGGGGAGCCAGGTGCCAGGATAGGACTTGGGCATGTTATCTCATTTTATCTCATTCCCAACAGCTCTGTTCAGGAAGTATCATTACCCCAATTTTGAAGCCAAGAATAAGGCTCAGAGGTGAGGTGACTTACGATTGTAATAAACAATAGTTAACATTGATCGAGCATACACTGATTGAGCGTTTACTCACTGCAGTGGTCAAATGCATTGACTGACTCCTCCAATCCCAAGAATACTCTGAAGCTCTGTACATTGACCTTACAGAGAAGATAAACAGCTTGCCCAAGTTCACCTAGGAAATGACAAAGGCAGAATTCAAAACCCAGGCCCCTGTGGCTCCAAAGCATTTCCTTCTATCTGTAAATAGTGTCTTAACATGGAATGGTTTATTTTAGAACCTAGAAACCTATCTCCAGGTGTGATGCAAACCCCCTCCTCTTGGGATTCCTGAACATGCAGTAAGGAATACTGAGCCAGAGCCTCCTCTTGCTGTGTGACCTTGGGCAACTTGCTTCAAACCAAATTGCTTGGGTAATTTGGTGTCTTCATCCGGAAATGAGGAAGAGTGACCCTTGTCGACATTACTGGCTTGTAAAGGTCTACCCAGAGAGAAACCGCATGTACAGACACACATGCAACGCCTCTGGGAGGACTTCGTCTTCTTAAATTGCAACATAAAGCACTTTCCTCCCACTATGATCACCTTCACTTGCTATTCCAAGTCCATTCAATTCAACGGATGCTGGGGGTAGCCATATTGCTCTGTAGCATGCTGGGTTCCGGGGGTGTGGCCGGAAGTGAGGTGCACTGGAACCTGGTGCCTGCCCTCTTACCCACCTAAAGGTTGGCTGCAGTGTGAAAGCCTAGCATCTGTTGAATTGAGTTAACTTGGAATAGCAAGTAAAGGTGACCAGAGTGGAAGGAAAGTGCTTTAGTCCATGCTTTAGTCTCCCCAGACCTGGCCCTTCCTGCTGAAGACACCCCTGGGCCTCATAAATAAGTCCTCCTTTTTTGCTGAACCCAGCTTGAGTGACTTCCTCTGATTCAAAATTCCAGAGCCCAATCAGTACAGCCCTACCTCCCTTCAGGCTAAAAAAATACCCTGATAAGAAACGCCCCGCCCTACAGGGCTCATTTGTCAGAAAGCCTGGGCGAGAGAAAGGGCTGAGCACGGGAGCGTTGGTCTCTCAGGGTTCTGGGGGAAGAAGTGGGCTCTGTGACCTGGGGAGCCACCTTTAAGTGTTATGCAGTGGCTGGAGCTTGTGCTTGCTTTGATTGGAACAATTTCTAAAAACTTGATCCCAAGATGGAGCCCTCACTATAGGTGCTTAATCATAACCCGACGTGGTTCACATTTATTCAGCTTTTGAAATACACAAATTGCCTTATCACCCCTCTGGGAAGCCTTGCCGGACCATCCCACCAGGCCAAATCTATCTTTCTCTTCTCTGCATCTTGGACACCATTCCGCTGAGGCTGTCACGCTCTCTCAAGCAGGATGTGTGCAGAGGGAAGAGCGAGATAAGGCTGGGTTCATATCCCAGCTCTATTGCCCACTCTCATTGGTAAAATGGGGGTGAAAATCTCTCCCTTGTAGGGTCATTTTAAGAATCTTATGATACTGTGTTTCGGCGAGCTCAGCACAAAGCCAGGCACTTAGTCACATCTCAAAAGCAGCTTTACTACTACTGGTAGCATGGTCTGTTTAGATGCTTTTATCTTCCCTACCTCATGTGAGTGCTTTGAAAACAGACAAGAGCTGTTTTACAGCTGTTGTCTCGTATCAAACAGTGCCTGGTGTACAGTAAATACCTGTTCAGTCACTGATACTGCATTTTGGATCCGTGAACTTCCTTAAGCATCCCAACAAGTCAGGAAATCGACAGGGTGGCGTTCTGCCTGGGCCCGGAATGGGAGGAGTCCCCAGGTCTAGCTGAACCCAAGCCCAGGTCTACTCTCCAGTTGCCCAAGTTGTATTTCTGCTCAAGACTGAATTAATCCCGATCTCACTGGACGTGAATTAAGCTGCAGGACCTCATATTCTATTTGGACAATACCCGTTACTGACCGGGGTTTCTCAGTGGGGGACTGAGCCAAGCAGGAGATGGGGTGGGGATGGGGGGACATGGTAGCTTTCCCTAGAGGAAGCCCAGCCTTGGCCTAGCCCAACTGGCCAAGGAATGCTTTGCTGAGTTATGGGGGTTCAGTGCTCAAAGCTCCAGAGGAGTCTGGGCCCCCAAGATTCTCAGAATCATCCACCCAATTATCCCCACCTGAGGTCTCAGCATCCCACTCTCTGCCCAGCAGGGTTATTGGCTTTGGCTGAGATCCGGCCGAGCTATGCCCTCCTTCTCCTTCACAACCCTGTGACCCTCCTGCCCCCAATTCCATGCCGAGCCTGATTTTCAGTACAGGATACCCTTTGGCTGCAGGAGAGAGTGTCTTACAACAGCACCATGGGGATTTTGCTCTTCACTGCATGGCCTGAGTTGACAGTGGATCACCCCGAGCCTGCTGTTTTCTTCCTTTAAGGCTTCCAGAGCAGTTAGCCACCAGCCAGCCTCACCATCCCTGTAAGGCCCATCGCCCCTGGATTGTTTAGATGCTAGTGCTTTCATCTGATCCCCCACCCCACCATCACCTGTACCTCCTCCCAGCCCAGCACAGGGATGGTCTTAATCACCGTAATACCAGGGTGGCCACCATCACACGTCCCATGACAACAGGGCCCTCATTGCACCTCACCAAGTGACCCAGCTCCAGAATGCCCTCCTGTAATGGCATTTCAGGGCTGCGACTCTCTTAGTTTAGGATCCCCCCAAAGTAGAACCCGATGCAAAGGCTTGTGCACAGGGAGTTTATTTTGGAAGTCATTCTAGGGACCAGAAACGAGGGACGAACAGGAGTGGGAAACAAGAGAAAGCAGAAGAGCCAAGATAACGGTGCATTATTAGGTCACTGCCGTGGGTGGCTAGGGCTCAGCGCTGCCAGGACCTTCCGAGCAGTGCACAGAGGGACCTTATGGGCCAGGTGATGGCCTGGTAGAAGCATTCACCCGGTGGAGCCTGTGCACCTCAGGTTGAGGCTGGCTCAGTGGAAGCAACTTCCCTCCACAAGTCCTCCCGCTGAGCCCGTTCCTGCCAACCTTGTGTTGGGGCGCTGCGGAAGCCCCTGGCCAGAAAATGAAAACCGCCTCATGCCGACAGGAGGTGAGGTTCTGGTGGTGCAAAGGGAGCTGAAGCCCGCCCGGAACTGCTTGCCACAGCACGGCTGGAAATAGAGTTGTAGCCGTGCACGTGGCAGGCGGCGTTCAGAAGGAATCTGGTGCATTCTCTCGTAGTTATGAAAACAGGCTCTGGAGCCAGGCTGTCTTGATTCCAATCCTTCTGCTGTGCTTCCTTTCCTTCCACTTACAGAAGGGGGAATACTAAGAAGAAAGTACTTTATAGGGTTGTTATGAAGTAAATGAGAAAATCCATGCAAGATGCTTGTAATAGTGCCTGGCACATAATAAATACTCAATTAAGAGCGGCTTCTAATATCCCCATTTTACAGCTGAGGAAACGAGATACATATTTTTTCAGGGATGAGGAGACAGGGGACAAAGAAAGGAAGGGAAGGATTTCGAGTAGATCCTGCTCTAACCTCCAGAGAAGCGGAGGCCCTGGCTCTCTCAGCGTTTCTATGTCCTCCTCCTCTATCACAGGAGAGGCCTAAGGACGGGAGCAAAGGCTTTCTTCCCCAAACAGGCATTCAAGCTTCCTCTGCTCCAGCTACAGGGTCCATGGGCTCCTTGTGATGTCACAGCTGGTTGCCATGGAGACCAGGTTGCTGTGAATGTCAATCCAAGGCCCATTAGGAGCACAGTGATCAGCAGCCCAGGCGAGCCCAGGGAGACAAGAGAATGAGGCTCCCCGTGAGGTCTAATAAACACCTCTCGCCGCACCCCAAACACACAGACACACAATAGAGCCCGCAGGTCCTGAGTGAGTCCCCTGGGCCACCCCACTCAGCTGAGATCTGACAACATATGTCTGGGGACAAACAGCCCCAGCAGCCAGGAGCAGGCCACATCATACGTAGTCAGCATGAGCCACGGTCCCCTCCCACTCTCCCGGGGGAAAAGGTGCTGCTTACGGGCAGCATCCGAGCATCCCCATGGCGATGCTGAGGCCAGACCTCACTGTGGTGATCTCACGCTGGGGCCACCGGACTCAGGCCAGGTGGGAGTAGGCTGTCTACCCGTCACTGGCTGTCATTGTCACCAAGGGAAGAGGAGAAGCTGTGAAGCGTTGCCCTGGAAAAAAACAAATCTGCTCATAGGACAACGGGTCTGGGTGAACCTATCCCGGCCCCCTTGGATGCTGGGCCAGGACCTGGTTTTTCACAGGGCACCACTGAGGCCACAGGAAGTGGTTTCCTGCCTCTGAAGACAGCACACAACTGCCCTAGAAAGCGCTCTTGTCACCCCTGCTGTGAGTCCCCCAGTGGGTTGCTTTGAGAGCCTTTCCTTTTATTGTGTATGGGGCAAATCTTCTGGGGGGATTGGCAGAGGTGGGGGAAAGCACCCTATGCCCTTCTCTGGATCGCAAGGGATCCTCCCTCCAGGACCTGGCGAGGCACTGCCCACCCCCTTCCCCAGGGCTGAGCCAGACTCCAGGCAGCCTCCAGCCACCTGTGCCGCCACTTTACCCCTGCCTGCCTGCTGCTGTCCTCAGCCAAGCCCTTCTGCACTCCCCGGCTCCAGGCCCCACCATACTACCTGCCTAGTTGGGACACTTTTGCAGGAGGGACTGTCGCCTTTCTTTTGCTGGACTTCTTTTTTTTGAGACAGAGTCTTGCTCTGTTGCCCAGGCTGGACTGCAATTGCACAATCTCAGCTCATTGCAAGCTCCGCCTCCCGGGTTCAAGCGATTCTCCTGCCTCAGCCTCCCAAGTAGCTGGGACTACAGGCGCGTGTCCATCATATCCGGCTAATTTTTTTATTTTTTTTTTGTTTTTTGAGACGGAGTTTCACTCTTGTCAGCCAGGCTGGAGTGCAATGGCATAATCTCGGCTCCTTGCCATCTCGGCTCCCTGGAATCTCCGTCTCCTGGGTTCAAGCGATTCTCCTGCCTCACCCTCCCGAGTAGCTGGGATTACAGGCGCCCGCCACCACGCCAGGCTAATTTTGTATTTTTAGTAGAGATGGGGTTTCACTATGTTGGCCAGGCTGGTCTCAAACTCCTGACCTGAAGTGATCTGCCCGCCTCGGTCTCCAAAAGTGCTGAGATTATAGGTGTGAGCCACCGTGTCTGGCCTGGACTTTCTTAAGAAACAGTTACTCCTAACCTAGAGCTTGACCTCATAGCTGGGCCCTTCATCCTGCTGATGGGCAGTGTAGGGAGAGAGGAGCCACAGAGGCTCCTGGGAGGCAAACCTCATTGCCACCCCTTTCTAGAGACGTGGCCTTGGGCAAGTCACGTCCCCTCTCTGAGACTCTTGTTTTCTCAGGGTCATCGTGAGGATTAGATGGCCCCATAAGCGTTCACCCCTTTCTTATCAGTCCTGCATCTGGACCCCAGATGCCACCTCCCACGTCAGAGGCCCTGTATCCATGCTCTGCATCTCCGGCTGCCCTCACCACATATCTGTTGCTCTGCCCAGGCCCCTCAAGGCTGCTGGTGTTCTTACACCTTGCTTTTGCTGACTCAGCGGATGTGTCTAGATACCACCAGTCCCGACCCCATTCTGTAGGTCCCTTCTAGAAAGGAGAGCCACCAAGAGCCTATGCCCTGCTCTGTGTTAGCATCTGTGTCAGACGTTTCACACCCATTATTCTAATGAACTCTCACCCCAAGCCCAGCACAGAGTGATCGCTAGCCCCATTTTAGGGATGAAAAAATTGAGACAGAAATGAAATGACCTGCCGGGCGCGGTGGTTCACGCCTGTAATCCAAGCAGTTTGGGAGGCCAAGGTGGGTGGATCACGAGGTGAGGAGTTCAAGACCAGCCTGGCCAACATGGTGAAACCCTGTCTCTACTAAAAGTACAAAAATTAGCTGGGCATGGTAGCACGTGCCTGTAATCCCGGCTACTCGGGAGGCTGAGGCAGGAGAATTGCTTGAACGGGGACCCGGGGGGCAGGGGTTGCAGTGAGCCAAGATCGCGACACTGCACTCCAGCCTGGGCTACAGAGGGAGACTCAGCCTGAAAAAAAAAAAAAAAAGAAGTAAAATGACCTGCCGAGGTCACATGGTAACTACAGCTTACCACTGACCAAGCATTTTCTCTTTGTTGAGTTTTATGCTAAAATGCTTCACACCAGTCATTTCACTGTAGAGTAGGAAGTTAAGTGCCTAAACTCTGGAGACAGCCTGCCTGGGTTTGAATCCTGCCTCTGCCTCTTACTAGCTGTGTGACCGTCAGCAAGTTATTTAATCTCTCTGTGCCTTGGAGTCCTTATCTGTAAAATAAGATAGAACAGTGCCTCCTTATAAGGTTGTCATGAGGATGAAATTAAGGATAAAGTGCTTAAAGTCATGTCTGGCACGAAGTAAATGCTATATAGTGTTTCTTTTCTTTTCTTTTCTTTTTTTAGAAAAAGGTGAAGAAAGCCTCACAACAGCTCTTAGGGTAGAGTACTACTGTTAGTTGCATCTTAGGGAGTAAACAGCAAAGAGAGATGAGTTCACATACTTGAGGTCACACAGCTCATACATGGCAGGGCTGGGATTAGAGCCCAGGGTGCACTGTAGCAGGAGCTGTGCTGGTCCCATCTTGCCATCCACCCTGCAGGAGAGGACAGCAGGGGTCCTGCCAGAGGGTAAGGTCCATGGCAACTAAGAACCAGAAGGGAGTGCTGCCCCACCCACAGAGCCCAGCTGGGGCTGGGTAGGGGCACAAAGACTCAGTGGCTGGTGGAGGAGGGAGAGAAAGGAGAAGGCGGCTGAGGCTCGCCAGGATCCTAGCATCCAAAATTCCTGCTGCAGCTGAGAAGGAAGCATGGCCGGGCTGAGCTGCCACAGAGCTAGGCTCTGGGTCGCCACCAAAGCCCCGTGCCCCTTGCCTAGATTGAGCTGGAGCCCATGTACATCCTTGCATTCATCAAGAGTACATTCCATAAACGGGGTTCTTATTTCCAACTCTGTGACCTTAGGCAAGCAGCCTGACCTTGCTGGACCATGTGCCGTGAGGTTGTTATGGGGCACGAGTGAGTTAGCGGATGGGAATATAAAGTTCCTATGGCAGCCCAGCACAGGGCAGGAGGTGTTCAGGATATGGAGGTTCCCTTCCCCTCTCTGCTCAATGCCCAGGCACCGCGGCTGACCCTTGGTCAGTAGAGCCCACCCAGACGAATGCCCAGGTGGACACTTGTGTCTCTGTGGTTGTCTTAGGGTAGAGAATCAGAGGCTTGTTGATGTCTTCGCCGCTTCCACGGGATCTCTGGGAGCTGGAAACTGAGCTTTAAGAAATAACTATAGTCCAAAGGTGAGTATAAATATAATCAGGTTTTCATCATGTTCTTCCTGCAAAATTCTCTTGGAAATGACAACCAACCTCCATTCTATTGCAGGGAACTAAGGGAAAAGGGTTCAGCCCAAAGCAGAAGGAACTGTGGTGATCACAGTGACCTCCTGAGGCCAGCATGGTGGTAGCAGCCAGAGACAGCAGCTGAGTGAGACCCCAAGGGAGGGATGAGCCAGGCAGTGTGTGGTTGGAGTTCTCCCAACACGTCTCGTTTTCCTCACCTCCAGATCACACACATGCACACACACACACACATGCACGCACACCCCTTACACACTCTGGCCGGAAGATTTCCGCAGGACTCCTTCCTGACGCTGTCTCCATTGCTGCCAGCGTCGCACCACACTGCAAGGCTTTGCACACTTTCCTTCCAAAGTGAAGGAGACCCTCTGGCTGTCTGAGGCTCGGTCTGAAGCAACAGCCTCAGAGCGCAATCTCAGGCGTGCAGGAAGTGTGCCGCGTGCCACAGACGTTATCTCACTTAATCTCATTAGCAGGAAACGTCTTTAAAGTCTTATGTTGGTGCTTAAAAATTCATGAGGAGTTTAGCCCTTAATAAAGCCAGGCTTTTTAAAATTTGAAATGAGATTGAGAAAATTGTCGTCATCGGAATTCCCTTCAGAGACAACACTTAGCTGAGACTCTTGGTTGTAGGGAGGAGGCTGATGGTGGCAGAGGGGGCAGTGGGGATGGCAGAGAGTGGGGGGAGCATGCCAAGGGGACATTCAAGTGAGAAAAGGTGATACTAAATCACTGCATATTATGTGGAGTGAGGAGGAAAGAGGGTATGTCTGGGGGTGGGGAGAGTGTGTGTGTGTATGTGAGAGAGAGAGAATGTGTATGTGTGTGTATGAGAGTGTGTGTGTATGTGAGAATGTGTGTGTGTGAGTGTGTGTGAGACAGAGACAGTGTGTGTATGTGAGAGAGAATGTGTGTGTATGTGAGAATGTGTGAGTGTGTGTGTGAGAGAGAATGTGTGTGTGTGTATGAGAATGTGTGTGTGTGAGAGAGTATGTGTGTATGTGTGTGAGTGTGAGTGTGTGTATGTGAGAATGTGTGTGTGTGTGTGAGAGAGTGTGTGTTGTGTGAGAAAGTGCGTGAGTGTGCGTGCATGTGTGTGTGTAGGGTGTGCAAGATCGAGCAGAGAGATTGAAGCGAGTGAGGCTGGGAGCTGCTTTAAGGAGGAAGGGAGGGAAAGAAAGAGAAAGGCTTGCCTGTCAGAGGAGGAGCTGGAGAAGAAAATGTCAGCTGGAGTTCATGCCGGGGAAGGGAGATGGGCTCTGTGGTGCGCTCCTCTTAGCAGAGGCCTTGAAAATCTTCAGCAGGACTCGGCCTGTGTCCCCTGGACTTTGGTATCCTTGGCAGTGCCTTGGACCTCACTGGGTACTGGAACCCACTGGTCTGTCTTTCCCACTAGACTGTGGTTGTCTCAGGGGTAGGCAATGTGTGGCTTCCTCCCCCAGCCTCAGGCCTAGCCCAGTGCCAGGACTCATCAATATTGTTTGAAATGGCTGAGCTCCAAGCAGGTGGGTTTGGAGGTTTTCACTGTTGTTTGTTTTCTAGGTTGGTCTTATTTAACAAGGCAGGCAGCCTGGGGTCAGACCCAAATTCTTGCCTGCCCAGTTTCAGTCCTGCCTGGAGAATGGGATGGGCCTGACTCCCTCAGGCTGGAGTCCAGATGAGTTCCTGGGTGCAACAAAGGAGGCAGTTGGAGAATGGGGACTGCCCAGTGGGAGGGACGCGGAGCCAGTGTTATTGTTGAGAGGGCAGAGGGCAGAAGGGACTCCTTCTCTTGGCAGTTGGTCCAGCTCTGGGCTACCTTGTCCATCCTGAGCCCTAGGAAAGAAAACCAAAGGAGCCTTGCAGTGCAGGCCTGTGTGGTCCAGAAAAAGAAAGGTAAAACCTCCCATGGCTGCTGCTTTCGGTCCGAGAGGCGTCAGGCTGAGCTACTCTGGCTGCTTTTCCCCTCTGGGTGAGGGTGCACCAACACGAACATACAGAGTGGCTGCTTCTACACAAAGGGACCCCAGGAGAGCAGGAGAGGCATTTGCGGGACGTCACGGGGAACTTGTTGTCCACCTGGAAGGGGCTGCCAGTCAGACTCTTCTTTGGGGAGAGGAGACAGGTAGCGCCCCTGTGGGGTGCCAGGGGTTGCCCATCGCTCATCGACGGTGGGGCCAGTGCCTTAAGGAGCTCCGGGAAGGAGAACACGCCTGCGCAGCATCAGCCCAGCTCTAGTGTGAGTCATCACCAAGTAGCTGATGGCAGCTGCGGAACAAGAGCAGGTACAGGATGGGGGCCCCAGTTGGGAGAGAAGAGTGGAAGAGGCATGTTTGGGGTGAGAGCTGGAGGCATGAAAAGGTGGACGGACGTGGAGGGTACGTGCTCCTCACAACAGCAACTGCAGCCAGCCAGCCTGAGCACAGGGCCCTGGGAGTTTGGGAATGGAAGCCATAGGGCTGAGTGAGAAGGTGGAGGTGAGCTTCCTCATTACAGGGGCCAGAAGATGCTGACGAATAAACAGCCATTGTTTACTGAGCCCTTGCTGCATGCCGGGCGCATAGCCAGGCCTTCACACCCATGACAACAATGGCATTTCCTAGGTGCTGGGCACGTTCTGAGCACATCACTGCCCTCACTCACGTGGCTCTCACAAACCAGAGGGCGGAACAGACCACAGAGAGGTTAAGTGGCTAGTCGGAGGTCACCCAGGATCAGGACCCCTGACCCCCTGACCCCTGCCAACTACAGCTTCTCCAGATATGACTGCCCGGTAGATATTCTCCCCACTTTACGGACGAAGAAACTGAGGCTCAGAGGGATTAACTGAGCGGGGAAGGAGCGCTCTCATCGTGCCAGGCTCCGTGCTAATCACGTTCCCATCTGTTATTCCCTCCATTCTGGCCACAGCTGTGTGAGGTGGAGATTACGATCCCCAGGTTACAGAGGAGAAAAGGGGGCGGGGAAAGGAGGGATAAGTCATTTGTCAAGATTTGATCGAAGAATCAGCATGAAGTCTGCAGAGTTTTCAGCGATTCTCATTCCCTCAGGGAGCCACAGCTACAGCACCCACATTTCAGGTCCCAGTAATCCCCCCAGGCCTGGGGGTGAGATGGGAGGGGTCCCTAAAAGACCCTTCTCCTCCAGAGCCCAGCTCAGGGACCCAGGCTGGGGTGAGATGGGCGGGGTCCCAAAAAGACCCTTCTCCTCCAGAGCCCAGCTCACTGCACCCAGCCACTTCCTGCTGCAGGAAATGCAGACCAGGACGATTCCCGTTCCCCAGGGCTGCAGGAGTCGTCCAGGGGAAGGTGCTGTGTGGAAGGCTGCAGAATCCAAGTGCAGGAAGGAAAAGCATCCTCTCCAGGGTCTGGGTTCAGATTCTGGCTTAACCTTTGCGGTCTGTGAGCTGATCAGAGCCTCAGTTTCCTGTCAGATAAGAATGGTCACCCTCCCTGCCTTGGGGCGGAACTGTGAGGACCAGATAGAAAGGGCCCCGGGTACAGTGCTGCCCTGGCAGGACCCCAGGAGTAAAGTCTGAGATGAGGATTCCTGTACAAGGGATGCATCAAGGGTGTGCTCTCGGGGGAGCTGGTGACGGCGAGAGAGGCACCCAGCCAGGGTACATGCAGGAGGCTGGGGAGGGGTGCCCGCAGCGTAGATCATGCCTCTCTGTTGGTCAGACTCAAAGCAAGGCCCTCTGCCACTGGCCAAGGGTCCCACCCTGGCTTCCAGTTCTCTGCACTCAGGGTCAAAGTGGCTCCAGCGGCCTGAAGGCCATCAGACGCCAAAGCACACAGAAGCCAGGGGTGGGGCGGGGCACTCAGAGTTGGTAAGCAGCAGCCAGCGGGATTTGGGTGCAGCACAGACACTGTCGCCTGTGCCTGACACACAGCAGGTGCTCATTAAACAGGGTCAGTAACTACTGGCACCCACAGAGCTGGGACAAGGACCCTTGGGCCTGGGGCAAATCGTGTGGCCACTCAGCCTTGGCAGGTTTATCAGTTTTCTGTTGCTGCTGAAACAAATGACCACTCCCCTCAGTGGATTAAGCTGGTATTCGTGGATTGCATTCTCTTACGGTTCTGGAGGTCAGAGGTCGAAAATCAGGATGGCAGCAGGGGTGAGCTCTTTCTGAAGGCCTCGGGAGAATCTGTTTCCTTGCCTTTTTCAGCTTCTAGGAGCTGCCTGCATTCCTTGGCTTGGGGCCCCTTCCTCACATCCCTCCAGCCTTCACTTGCAGCATTACCTCTCCTGCTGGATCTTCTGGCCTTCCCCTTGTGATAGCACTGGGCCTGTTCTGATAGCACAGGATACCCTCCCCATCTCAAGACCCTTAGCTGAATCATAGCTGCAAAGGCCCATTCTACCATGTTAGGTAACATATTCACAGGTTCCGGGGACGAGGGTGTGGGTGCCTTTGTGGGCCACTATGCAGTCAACCACAGCAGGGGAAGGACAGGGACCTCAGCCTCCCCAAGATGGATACACAGCCCTGCCTTTGTCTCAAGGGGACAGCTCTACTCCAGAGCTCCCTGTGGGATGGGGCTGAGACTAGACTTCAACTGGACCCACATCTTTGCCTGGCTTCTTCCCTTACTTTCTTGTTTCTCTTACTCCTGTAGATTTCACCCCAGACACCCCCTGCAAACAATAAATTACTTGCATAAGACTCCCTGCCTCTGGAGAAACTGACCTATGCCACTTTGTAACATTATCCCCATTTCACAGACCTGGAAGCTGAGGTGCAGAGAGAATGACTATATCTTGCCCAAGGTTACACAGAGAGTCAATGGCCGAGCTAGGACTGGACCCCAGTCTCTCAATTCTCAGTTCTGAGCTCCCCATCCCTCCTGTTTGTCTAAGGGCCAGCGAGGGGGTCTGGGGAAGATCAGAGAGCCAGTCCCCACATAGCTCGCCCTTCTCAGAGTTGTCATGGTGCTGCTGAGCTGGCTACCTGCCGGCCAGAGCCTTTTTCTTCCTACCTCTTCTAAGTCCTTTGTTAAGGAAGTGCACTTTGAAGAGACTTCTGGCTGTTTTGCTTTGAATTTCCGCAACAGCTCTTTTGCCCCAAATCCTGGCAGCTTGGCTTGAGACCAGACTGTCCATCTGGTCCCCTGGGATGGTGTGAGAGGGATCTGATAGTCCTGGAGCGGGAAGCCGAGACAGAGGCAGGCCACCCCGTGCCCTGAACCCCCTTCAGAAGACCCAGGCCACAACACAGCAATGGTCCGAGCTAACACAACTCAAGTCTTGTGCTGCTGATTTTCGGTCTCTCCCCACTCCATCCCTTCCTTTCTCTGCTCCAGGTCCCAGTTGCATCTGTGGACCATGGGCTCTCTGCCTTCTGGCCTCTGATGACTGCAGCCAATGGAAGGGCCTGGCAGGAGAGACCGGTGTTTATTCCTCCTGGATCCTTGCCCTTTCAGGCCTAGGGATGGTCACAGTTTCCCAGCGATGCTAAGCCCCCACTGCCTCTCCATCCCTTCTCGTGTGTGATAGGCAGTCATGGCCCTCAAGTTGTCCATGTCCTAATCCCTGGGATCTGTGAACCTGCCACCTTATATAGCAAATGAGACTTTGCAGATGTGATTAAATTAGCCAGGTGCAGTGGCTTACACCTGTAATCCCAGAACTTTGGGAGGCTGAGGCGGGCGGATCACTTGAGGTCAGGAGTTTTGAGACCAGCCTGGCCAACGTGACAAAACCTCGTCACTACTAAAAAATACAAAGATTAGCTGGGTGTGGTGGTGGGCGCCTGTAATCCCAGCTACTCGGGAGGCTGAGGCAGGAGAATCGCTTGAACCTGGGAGGCAGAAGTTGCAGTGAGCTGACATCATGCCACTGCACTCCAGCCTGGGTGACAGAGCAAGACTCCATCTCCAAAAAAAAAAAAAGATTTAAAAAGATGTGATTAACTGACTGATCTTTAGATGGAGAGATTATACTGAATTATCCAAGGAGTGGGGGGCTGATGATGTAATTAGGGTCCTCATAAGAGGGAGGCAGGAGGGTCAAGGTGATCTGATGATGGAAGCAGAGGTGGCAGTTATGTGGCCAGGAACCAAGGCAAGCCAGGGGAGGAAAGCGATGGATTCTCCCCTGGGGCCTCCAGAAGGAACCAGCCCTGCTGACACCTTGATGTTAGCATTTTGGACTTGTGACTGCCAGAACTGTAAGGAAATAAGTTTGTGTTGTTTTAAGCCACTAAATGTGTGGTAATTTTTTACAGCAGGACTGGGATATTAATATACTGCACTTCTGTAAATACCCTCTTAATTAAATTATCTTCAGTTAAAGCCTCAAATGTGTTTTGTATTTCCTGCCAGGACCTGAGTCATACAACTACTGATATGTTTCAGAAATGGTGTCAATTATTTTATTTATCTCTCATCGCCCATGTTGCTGGTGGGGAAGGTGGGACTTAGGTCCCACAGTCCATAGTAAGAGGTGGCATCCAACCCTCTGGCTCCAGGACCTGAGTCACAACCCGGCAGGCTGCTGCTCGCCACCGTTAAAGGAGGAGCCGATAGCAAGGGAAGGAGCCCTCATGAAAGTGAGAACCACCCGCACCCCCACCCCGAAGGACACAGGCCCAGGCTCAAGCTGGGTGGGGCGAGTGCAGCCCGGCTGTTCAGGGGCATGAACACTTCACTTCTTGCTTCTGAGGACTCAAAAACACACCCAGGTGCTTTTCAAGGTTTAGCTGAACCCAAGGAACAGCATTTGAATTGATAACTGTCAACCCTCAGTTTCCTCTTCCACAAAATGGGAATTTAAATGCCCATCTTGTAGGGTGGCGTTGTGAAAATTAAAGTACACATGAGGAATGATGACCACATGGTAATTACCCAATAAATGGTGATCACTCTTATTTTAGCATCTGTCATAGATGCTAAAACTCTAGCACAGTTCTAGGTACTGGGGATAAATCAGAGAATAAAACGGACAAAACTCCAACCCTCATGAGATGTTCATTTTGGTGACCTGAAACAGACAATCAACAAATAACTACCTTTTGTTTGGAGACTCTGTTGCCCAGGCTGGAGTGTAGTGGCCTGATCACAGCTCACTGTAGCCTCAATCTCCCAGGCTCAAGTGATTCTCCTTCCTTGGCCTCCCAGATAGCTAGGACTACAGGCATGCGCCACCACACCCAGCTGATTTTTGAAAAGTTATTTATAGTGATGAGGTTTCACTATGTTGCTCAGGCTAGTCTGGATCTTGTGGACTCAAGTGATCCTCACATCTCAGCCTCCCAAAGTTCTGGGATTAAAGGCATGAGCCATCATGCCTGGCCAACTAAATTACTGAGTGGGTCAGAGGATGGTAAGAGGTGGAGGGTAGGGCACTGGAGGAGGGGGATGCTGTGATTTTACATAAATTGGTCAGGGGCAACTTCGCAGAGAAGATGATGTTGGTTTTTGAGCATCTCCTTGTTGCTTCATCTATTGACGTGTTGATGTCCTTGTATTTGCTTCAGTATAATTGGTGCTAATGGGTGGCTGTCTCTTGAGCCATGGGTGAGGTAAGGATGAAGGCTCAGTGTGCCTCGTGCATGTGTGAGGATGGGTGTGCTCCCCCAGCTTTCCCTTCCCCCGCCAGCCATTTACTGACTCTCAGCCTTTGCCCAAGCTTTGCCCTCCACCTGACATGCATCCCTCCCCTTGCCAAATGCCCTCCCATCCATCAAGACCGCAGTATGGCCTCTCTTATTGTCCTTGGTGACCTCCCCCTTCCTTGGGAAGAACTGAGGGCCCCTTCCACGCATTCAAGCAATTCTCCTTCTTCAGCCTGCAGAGTAGCCGGGATTACAGGAGTGTGCCACCATGCCCGGCTAATTTTTGTATTTTTGGTAGAAAAGGGGTTTTGCCATGTTGGTCAGGCTGGTCTGGAACTCCTGACCTTGGGCGATCCGCCCGCCTCAGTCTCCCACAGTGCTGGGATTACAGGCGTAAGCTGCCATGCCCAGCCTCATGCATTCTCCTAACACACCTTTATTTTTTATAGATGAGGAAACTGAGGCACAGAGAGGCTAAGGCCATTCATGTGAACCCACAGAGTCTGACTGCAGAGTAGAGCTCTAAAAATGATCTAATTTTGAAAAGTTAATTTGTGCATATGGTACAAAATTCAAAAGATACACAAAGTAATGGAATGAAAATTTAGTCTCTCTCCCAGGAGTATCCACCACAGGTATTTTTGTTGGAATGCCCTTCCGGAGATAATCTGTGTATAAACATACATGTATTTGAAATTTACATTTAACACAAATGGGAGGACAGCAGCTTGTGCATGGCCCCTTGCCTTTTCCTGCAGGTAGCAGCATCTGTCTTGAGATGGCTCTATATCCATGCACACAGGCTGCCACTCCACCGATGCTCCATGCAGTGCAGGGAGAACTTGGGGCTGGAGGGCTGAGCCCGTGGTTCAAAGCATGCACACAGCATTGAGCAGCCATGCCTATCCTGCGGTCTTGGCCTCCCTGAATGCATAGTGGAACAGAAGCACCCTGGGAGGTCACCACGACCCCATCAGAACCCAAGCATGGCACTTCCTTTCCTGCCCTCTGTCCCCGGTCAGAAGGCACTGGCTGTTGCAGGATGTGTTTGTCAGAACAGTAGAGGATAGAGAAGACATACATCTATAAGTCTCTCATTCAAAAGAGAGGCTCCAGGGAGACCATCCCAGGCCCCAAATAACTCCAAGGTAAAAGCTGGTGTACAGCAAGGAAAACGGGAGAGGCACTTTGGTCGCTATCAGGTTATCTGTCTGGGACAGGCAGGTGAACTCGATGTCCAGTAAAAATTCCTACTCTCATGCCTCTGGGTCCCAATTTCTGATCTCTGGGCCTCTGAGGCACAGACCCAGCCCTCACGGTCCTTGCACCTGCTTCAGGAGCAAGTCATTTCTCAGCCTCCTGGGCAGCTGCTGGCCGAATTGCAGAATCATTGCACTGTGAACCCCGAGAGGTCCTCTCACCTAGCTGTTTTTTAAGACATAGGCCCTGTGCAGTCCAGTCCACTGCTCTGCTAACTTTTTCTCCTTGAATGCCTCCAGTGACAGGAATCTCACACCCTTTCAAAGGCATTTAGGGGGATTCCTCGCCACCAAATGTCAGAACTAGAAGGCATCTTACGAATCTCTTCGCCAACCCCTTTATTTTTTCTAATTATACTTTTTCCTGCCTTGTACCTTATCCAATACAGACCTAGCTCCCTTCTTCTGGCAGGCGTCTTTATTTCCCTCTCATTTAACATTTTTTTAATTGCTACATAATATTTGTACATATTTATGGGGTGCATGTGATATTTTGTTCCAGGCATAGAGGTGTAATGATGAAGTCAGGGAATTTGAGATATCCATCATCTCGAGTGTTTATCACTTCTATGTATTGGGAATATTTCAAGTCCTCTCTTCTAGCTATTTTGAAATATCCAATACATTCATTAGCTCTCATCACCCTACTTTGCTATGGAAATGGCTGGCTTTGTAATTGCTGCACTGTGGGGAAGGTCCTCTTTCATGAAGGAAAAGCACCACCAGAGACAATACCGATTCTGGCTTAGGTCAGGTTTCCATAACAAAGTGCTACCAATTGAGTGGCTTAAACAAAAGGTTTTTGTTGCTCCCAGTGCAGGAGGCTCGGAAGGCCAAGATCAAGATGCCAGTGACTTGGCTTCCGGGTGAGGGCCCTCTTCCTGGTTTGCAAATTGTTGCTTCCTGCCTCTCCTTACAGGGTGGATGATCTCTCTCTCTTTCTCTCTCTCTCTCTCTCTCTCTCTCTCTCTGTCTTTCTGTCTTACTTATAACAGCACTAGTCCCATTCCTGGGGGCTCCACCCTCATGATCTAATCACCTCCCAAAGGTTCCACCCCCAAATATCATCGCATTAGGGATGACGGCTTCAACATAGGAATTTGGGGACACAAACATATTTAGCCAATAGCAAATCCCTACTCCCCACCCTAGCTGTCCTCTCCAACTCCACCCAGCCAGGATGGGAAGTACCTGGCAATTGTGCTACTCCCTGGGCCTCCAGACGCTTGGCTCCCATTGCTACTCATGCTCAGATGCAGCCTGAGTCCTTCTCAGCACAGCACTCTAGGAGCTGCTCCAACCACTGGGAATCGGCATGGAAGATGACACCCCTGCCATCCTGTCCTTCCACCGAGGCAGCCCTGCAGATGAGAGAGTTTCCAAACCCACCCGCCTGCAGGGTTGTTTCCAGTCCAACCAGACCAAAGGCCTCTCATGGCCCTCAAGCCGCCTGAGCCCCTGCCCCCGGCTCCCTGCGTCCGAGCCGCCTGCTGCGGAAGCCACCTTCCCACACAGTTCAGTCTTCATCATGCCTCGCTTCCCAAATGCCATACTCCACCCCAATCTCCAAAAATGGGTTCAGCCTCTTCCCCAAGTCTGGAGCGCCCTTCTTGGTCTTTTCTGTGTACCCAGATCTCCAACCTTGGAGGGCCCCTTTACATGCAGCCGAGGTTGAACCACTGCTAGGTGATCTAAGAGAACCTTCCACACACCCTCAGTTTGTACCACAGCCAGACCTTCCTGCGAAGTGCTTTTATGGGTTTGTTTATTCATTGTCCATGCTTACTAGAGGGCCACATGTTGATCAGAGTATTTACCTGGGGCCAGGTACCACGCAGAGACTTACTCACTTCATCCCATTAAATCTTCATGACATTCCTATAAAGTAGGTCTTATAAGCCTCGTTTTTGGGAAATGGAGGCTAAAAGCTTGATGGGCTTATCAAATTTGCCTAACTGGTCAGCGGCGACCTCAGGATTTGAATCCCAGCCTGACCCCAGAGCTGGCATGGGTGGCCCCGTCTCTGCACAGCCACACCCTCGTGGGTATAGCTCCCCATTCTCTTCACTTGTTGTGTCCCACGCACCCTTCAGACCTCAGCTTGGCAGGGAAGGGGGCCCTCTCTGACCTCCACTGAGTCCCAGACACACTTTCACTGAGAGAGCACTTGTCACTGTGGCCATTTTTATTTATTTGTGTCATTATTTGAATCATGGCTGTCTCTTTCTGCCCCCTTCACAGACCGTAAGTTCCACGGAGGCAGGATTATGTCTGCTTTTTACTGCTTTTCTCAGGGTTCTTTAGCAGAATGCCTGGCACATGTTTGTTGGATGGATGGATGAGAAAAGAAGGAAGAAAAAAAGAAGGAAGGAGGGGAGAGGAGGGGAGGGGAGGGAAGGGGAGGGGAGGGGAGGGGAGGGGAGGGGAGGGGAGGGGAGGGAAGGGAAGGGAAGGGAAGGGAAGGGAAGGGAAGGGAAGGGAAGGGAAGGGAAGGGAAGGGAAGGGAAGGGGAAAAAAAGGAAGGAAGCAGATTCTAGATACAAATTCCAACTTCCCAGCCAGCCAGCCACAACTGTAAAGACAGAGACCTGTTTCTACTTCTCTAAGCAGCAGGGATCTCAAGCAAAGGACAGAAGCTACAGAGGCAACTTTGCTTCCTGGCTATGTGACCTTAGGCAAATGCTCCACCTCTCTGAGCCTCACCTGCAAAATGGAGATGGTAGTACTCACTTATAGGAAGGTGGTGAGGATTAAACGGGAGCAGGAGAAGGAGCTCCCTGTAAACAGCAAGACCTTGCCCACAGTGAGTTCCGATTATGCTTCCAGATTTCCCTGAGCCTGGTGCCTCTCACAGGGGGTCCATCAACAGTAGCCGGCTCTCCCCACCCCTTCCCCCGCACTGCGTGCCATTAGCCTATTAGCCTTGGTAGTGAGGGCAGCCTGTGCAAATCCAGGGGAGAAGCAATCTAAGAGTGGGCTTGTGAGTGGGCTCCCCCCATGGGCTCATTTTTCCCAAACGGATCTTCCCGAAGGCTGCTAAGACTCTGATGAGAAGATGGTAAAGGAGCAGAGTGGGGCATGGGCTCTGAGCACTGTGGTCGAACTGGGAGGTGCAGAGATGAGATCGTCAGAGGTAATGTGTCCTGTAAAGCCCTCTCTCCGGCCACCCTCCTGTTAGTACCTGGCTCACCTTCTGCCTGACTGGGCATGGCACTGATTCTTATCAGCAATCAGTTGTCAGGACCCCAGGTCAGAGGCCCAGTGCTAAGTAACCAGGCAGCTTTGGGACCCTGAGTTTGTTTAGGGGACCTCCCTCAGCCTCAGATCAATTCATGAAGGATGATGACCTCTAGGGCAGGGGTCCTGAACTTCCTTTCCAGGTCAGGACCAGCCCTCCTCACTTCTCCCATCATCCAAGGACAGGTAGCTTTGTTGACAGATCCTTCCAGGAGCTCTCTGGAGCCTTGGTTTTCTCATCTGTAAAATGGGATAATAAGGCCCAGCTCACAGGCTGACCTGTGCACCCAGTGAGTTCATCTGGGAAAGAGTATGATACACAGGAAGGGGAAGTGCCTGTACCCAGGCTCTTGCCCTCCTTTGGTTCCCAGGTAACCCTCAAGCCCACATCCCTGGAGCAGCAGACCCAGGCGAGAGGTCATCGCCGGCAACCCCAGGCCTCTCCTTTCCTGCGAGGCCCAGCCTTCAGCAAAGACTGTGAAGCTGACTGCAGTTGCCTCGGCAGCAGCCTGATGCTGAGGTCAACACTGTCATCTTGCTGGAGCGTGGGAGTCGGTGCAAACATGGCTCCTTGTCAGCCAGGAAGACGCCCAGCCTGGCACAACCTTCGGTTCTGACTCCCATCACCTCCTGTTGACAGCGTCTGGCTGGCATCCTAATCGCTCATTGGACAAATTGCCAGGGCAGCGGTAGACAGCTGGCATGTGTTAACTCACTCGGTCCTCACAGCGGTCCCATGGGGAAGGCGGTTATCATCTGCATTATTGTATGGCCAGAGAAACAGTGGCACAGAGGAGTGAAGTGGCCTCAGGATTGGCACTGAGGCAGCCCTGGCTCTGGGAGTTGAGGCCCTCAACACTGCCCTAGATCAGAGGTTTCACAGGATTTGTCTGTTAAAACCCCAGCTGCGGGGCCCACCCCTGTGCTTCGGATCCAGTAGGGCTGAGACTCACGGTGCTGGGGCCTCACTGCTTAGAGACTGGGCAGCTGCAGCACCCAGTGCTGGTTGGAAATGCAGACTCCCAGGCCCCGCCCTGGTCCTACTCAATTGGAATTCAATCAGAATTCACATTTTAGCAAAATCCCAGGCCATTTGTGAGCCCACTACAGCTTACAAAGCTGACTCTAAACCACCACATGGAAAAGGACCCATTACTTCTGGGGCTTACATACCTGTGTGGGAGGCAGAAACAAATATATGAGATAATCTCAGAGGGCAACGTGTTCTATGTAGGGATAAAACAGAGCCACAAGGAGTCAGGCACTGGGGGTGGTCTGTGCTGTTTTAGGAAGAGTGGTCAGGGGAAGCCTCTCTGAGCTGGTGACACTGGAACTGAGGCCTGAGGGAAGAGGAGAGGCCAGCACTTCACAATCAGAGGAAGAGCGCTGACAGCCTGGGAGGAGCACTGAGCAGCCGCCCCCAAACAAGCGAGGGACTCAGACACAGACATGGTGCAAGCTGGCAAGATGGGTGCGCTGAAGACAGATGCAGAGGAAATTCTGAGGGTTGGAGGGATGGCTGGGCCTCAGAGTCAGGCACCGGAGATTCAGATGCAGGCGAAACCCAGGCCCCACACCATAGGAGTGCACAGTTCAGTAGAGAGATAAAGTTAGGAACACAAAATTGATAAAACAACACAGAGGGTGCCAAGTCAGGGAGGGACAGAGATAAGATTCATGGAAACTTGATGTCCCCTGAGTGGTTGGACCACTTGGTGCCCGGCACGGTGCTGTGAGCTTTCTCTCTCTGTCTCACACAGGCACACAATGCACACACACACACACACACACACACACACACACACACACACACACATCACACAATGATTAAGAGCAGGGGCACAGGCATGGTGGCTCACGTCTGTAAGTCTCCCAACACTTTGGGAAGTCGAGGTGGGCGGATCACTTGAGGTCAGGAGTTTAAGACCAGCCTGGCCAACAAGGCAAAACCCCGTCTCTACTGAAAACACAAAAATTAGCTGGGCACGGTGGTGGGCACCTGCAATCCCAGCTACTCAGGAGGCTGAGGCAGGAGAATCCCTTGAACTCGGGAGGTGGAGATTGCAGTGAGCCGAGGTGGGAGATTATGCCACTACACTCCAGCCTGGGTGACAGAGTGAGATTCTGTCTCAAATGAAAAAAAAAAAAAAAGAAAAAAGAAAGAAAAGCAGGGACCTGGAGCCAGGCTGCCCTCCACACAGTCCCAGTCCCATCTCGGCTGCTGATGAGGTTCTTGCGCCTGTTCCTTCACTTCCCTGTACCGTGGTTCCCTCTTCACAGATGGGAAATAACACCAGCCTAGTGGGGTTGATGTGCGGATTAGGTGTTTGTAAAGTCCTTCAAACAGTACTTGGCATCTAGCAAGTACTATGTGAATATCAGCCACTGTGATTCTTTCATCCTCTGACCCTACAATTCGCTGAGACAGGTGGATTAGCATCCTCATTTTGCAAACAGAGAAAATGAGGCTCAGAGAGGTCCAGCAGCTTCCCCAACCGGAATATCTGTCTGCCTGACACCAAGCTTGGAGGGAGCCCGATCTCTTCCAGCTGGGGTGAGTGGGTGATGACTGCTGGAGGAGACATCTGAGCCGGGTCCTGTGGGGTGGGAAGAATTTGATCCTGTAGACAAAGGATTTGGGTGGAGGGTGGAGTGAGCGAGGAGCAGCATTCCTGGTGGAGGGAATAGAATAATCAAACACACAGAGGGAGTAAGTTTGGGAAGCAAATGGAGAGTAGGGAATACCACCATTTGGCCTTGAACACACAGGCCGCTAACAGGGGACATATGGCTGGACCAGGTCAAAGAGGGCTCAAGGCTGGGAGCTTTAGGATTGGTTTTGTGAGAGCCACAGAAAGATCTAGCCCCAACCACCATATTCCAAGCCACCATGGGAGCCACTGGGTATCTGCAGACAAACGTGACCTCATTTCCAAAGGCCATACTCATTCCCACTTTAGAAGGCCTGGCACTGGCCTTGGTTCTCAGCTGGGCCTTAAGCCACACGACCCAGCATTAGGTCACATCCTATGGCCAGAGCTTATTTCTCAGGGCAGAACCCGCCAGGTAGGAAAGTGGGACCCAGCAACACAGCAAACCCAAAGGCAAGCGGTGCCTACTGAGTGGCAACAGCTGTGTGGCTCAAGGTCTTCAGCCTGTGCTGCAGACCTCCACGGAGGCCCTGCCAACGGTAATGTTCTCTTCCCTGGCTGCCTGTCAAGGAAAGCCAGAGAGCTCTATCCTCGGCCCTCAGCCAGCTGGAATGGGCACTGCCAAGGAAACTGGCACTGTTTTGGGAGACAGCTGGCCCTCTGAGGCCAGGAAGAAGCATGTTCACAGGTGGGGGCAAGCCAGGAGGCTGTCCCCAGCCTCAAGATGCGAAGAAGGGTTTGCACCTCAGCCTTGGCACCTACTTATTACAGGACCTTGTGCATGTCACTTCCCCATCTGGGGCCTTGATTTCTCATCTGTAAAATAGGGATGGTGGTAATTTACACTTTTGCTGGTCTGTGTGTTGTTTCCTTGTGGTTGTCAAATTAATTGTGCACTTGTTTACTTCCTGTGTTCACACTGGTCTGCACACTTCCTGAGGACTAGAAACACATGTGTTATGCCATTCAGCACACAGTGTTTGATTGATTAAGTGACTATTGCAAAGATCAAATGAGATGGGGAATGAGAAAGCACTTAGCAAAATATGAAATGCAAAAGATACCTACAATAGTATCAGGCTCTTATCTCACCATGACATGGCCCAGCCTCAGCACATGAAAGCGTCACTCCAGGTGGTGACAAGGATGAGAAAACACAGATGGGAATGATCAACATTGAAAAGGCAGGGCAAAAATAATAACAATTTGCTGATGGTACGATTTTCTACCTTGAAAAATTCAAACTCTGCTGGGGAACGATGAGTGGCTCTAGTAAGAAAGTCTGGTAAAATAACTGGATAGAAGAACTAGGTAAAAATTAATTGTCTTCCCATTTAGTTACTATTTTTAATTTCAAGATGTTATTTAAAAAAAGATCTCGCTCATAATAGCAGCAACAAGCTGAAAAACTCCTAGGAAATATACTTAACAAGAAGTGTTGCAAGTGCTATATGGAGAAATCTTTAACACTTCATTCCAGGCGGGGGAAAAGAATATGTGAATAGATAGAGACACATTCAGTTTCTAGAAAGGAAGTCCCAATGGTAAAGATGTCAATTCTCCATGACAGAATTAATACATGTAATGTAATTCCAAGGAAAATAGCAGTGGGAGCATGAAGTTTATTTGGAAGACTACTTGCTTAAGAATAGCCAAGAAAATTTGGGACAAGAATAATAATGAAATAGTGATAAGCAGATCTTACCTAACTTGCTAACCAAAACATAGGATGAAATGACAGTCATTAAAACAGTGTGGGTTTTGCATGAGAATTCCTGCTCTTAGGACTCAATGGATTATTCATAGACATTCAGTGATGCGACCTTCCTGTGGGGCATGGTGGAGCCTCAGCTCAGTAGAGTGTAAACCCTGTTTTGCAGGGGTCTGGTTCAATTCTCACCTCCCCGGCTCCTAGCAGTGGGACCTCAAGTAACATACGTAACTTCTCTAGGTTCCGTTCAGCAAAATGGATATTATAACAGCACTGGAGTTGATGAGGGAATTAATGAGCTGGAGTATAAGTGGCACTCAGCATAGTGCCTGTGGTAAACTCTCAATAGATGATTATTTTATTCACTAAAAACAATAATAAATAAGTAAATTGTTAATTGGCTTATGGGCCAAGGAAAAGCCAGTCGCATTTTTTCAGTTATTGGTTGATAAAATCTTGGTATAATTTCCCAATTTGAGTCCTTGCTGGGCAAGCTCTGAGCAGATGGGAGGTGGAACATCTGCGTATTGAACTTGGATTCATTTCCTCTGCCCTCAGCTCACCTTCCAGGTGGTTCTGTGGGTTCATTGTGGTTGTTCTTTCTGATCGCAGTTCAGAAGACCAGCCTCCTGGCCATCCTCACAGGCCAGACTTGCTGAAGCCAGGATTAGACAACCAAGAGCTGCCCAAACTTTATCCTGTAGGGGAAGGGCCCCTGTCCTGCACTGTATTTTTTCCATGGGTCCTTCCATGCCTACGATGCACTCCCTACCCCACAGGGCTGAGTTCAGTACAGAGTGGGGAGTTCCCTTCCACTCCCCTCCCCACCTACCCTAAGCCTTCTGGCATGCACTGGGCTCCCAGCTGGGAGAGAACAATATTTTCCCAAACACAATCTGTATGTGATCTGGGGTAAAGCTCCCTGGGGTGACCTTGGGACAGTTTGCAAGGAAATAAGCAGAGAGCACAGTGAAATTCTCAGTGTCCTGTGAGCACAGTGGGTACCACATGCAGGTCGCTGTTGGGGCTGTCATCACAACCCTCCCATCCAATGGGAGAGACGGCAGCCCCTGGAGAACGGGCTGTGCTGGGAAGAGAGGGGTTGTTCTGAAGGGGAGGCGGATGGAGTAAGAAGAGCAATGGATGAGGAGTCATGAAGCCCAGGTTTGAGCCACTTAGCCTCTTAGGAGAGGAGGTAACTGCAGGGCGGGTGAGCTTCTCCCAGCAGGCCGTCTTTTCCTGGAGGAAAAGATCAGTGTCCTATTTGTGTCCCCAGGCCCACTAGGGTGCAGCGTAAGTCCTGGAGGTGCCCCTAGCGTTGAGAAGGTGGAGGGCAGGGGGCCACGTGGGCCTGGGCAGAGTGGAGTCCATGTGACGGTTGACCTTTCAGAGGGCACTAATGGTGCTCCCATGGCCCCACCCTCTAGCTGACATTCATCCCTGCTCGCTTAGACACTGTAGGCACAAGTCCCTGGATATCATGGAGACAGGGCTTCGATGCTGACCAGGGCTAAGCATCCATCTGATTGGAGTCAATGCCCATCTGGTGCCTATCGAAGAAGCCGTGGGCTATCACTCTGTGATTTTTTTCCCTTACCAGTAACCAGTTCAAACTCCCATTTTTTCCTTCTTTGTAAATGACACTATCATCTCCCAAATTCCTTAGGCTGCAAACATTGACATTTTCCTAGAGTTTCCTCCCTTTCCTTCAGCACCCACATCAAATTCATCAACAGACCCTGCCAGTGCCATCACCAATTACTGTCTCAGAGATCCATGTCTCTATCTCGGTTGCTGAGAACTTAGCCCAAGCCATCCCAGGGCAGGACAGTGCCCAGAGCTCCCAGCCGGGAATCTCTACCTCATTCCAGAGTCCAGCATAAGGAAGCCTGTGTTCTCAAAAGAATAAGCTGCATTTTCTATTATCAGTTCTTTAAAAATTTCGTTTTATTTTAGATTCAGGGGGTACATGCACATATTTGTTATATGGATATATTGTATATTGGTGGGGATTGAGCTTTTAGGGTACCCAGTACCCAAATAGTGAACATTACATCTGATGGGTAATTTTCCAATACCATTATCAGTTTTATCTGTAATAATAGTAACAGTTTTGTCTTTTTTTTTTTTTTTTTTTTTTTTGAGACGGAGTTTCGCTCTGTCTCCCAGGCTGGAGTGCAGTGGCGCAATCTCAGCTCACTGCAAGCTCCGCCTCCCGGGTTCATGCCATTCTGCTGCCTCAGCCTCTCCGAGCAGCTGGAACTACAGGCGCCCGCCACCACGCCTGGGCTAATTTTGTCCTATTTCTTAATTGGTTCAGAATTTAGGGAAGAGAGGAGTTGTTCATTGAGCCCCTTCAAAAATACCAACACTAACACCTTGATAGCACTTTATAGGTCAAGAATATTCGTATTTATAATTTCCTGGAATAGTTATGCAACATAAAGATTATTGTTTTCCTCACTTTACTAATAAAAAAGACTGAAAATTCTGAAGTGATTCGTTCAAGGTCACACAGAGTCAAGCATAGGATCCAGGTTTCACAAAAATTTGCTACCATGGCTTCTTCCTTTTGGCTTAAGGCTCAGACTCCTATTAAAATATAGTTTTATAATTATGTAACTGCATTAATCAAGACATCATGGTACTGATGGAGGGAGAGACACTTAGATCAATGAAAGACTCATTTATCGGGGGAAGAGGAGGGTAGCATAAGGAAGTTTCTTTGCTTATGCCCATCCTTACACTTCACAGAAATATATATTCCCTCTCCAAATGAGCATGTAAAAAGTGGTGAAATCCGGCCGGGCACAGTGGCTCACGCCTATAATCCCAGGACGTTGGGAGGCCAAGGTGGGTGGATCACGAGGTCAGGAATTCGAGACAAACCTGGCCAATATGGTGAAACCCCGTTTCTACTAAAATTACAAAAATTACCCAGGTTTGGTGGCAGGCCCCTGTGGTCCCAGCTACTCGGGAGGCTGAGGCAGAAGAATCACTTGAACCCAGGAGGCGGAGGTTGCAGTGAGCCGAGATCATGCCACTGCACTCCAGCCTGGGCAACAGAGCAAGATTCCACCTCAAAAAAAAAAAAAAAAAAAAAAAAAACACAAAAGAACCTTAAAATGGAAACTTAAATGTAAAATGGCAGTGATGATTATGTAATTACCTCCCTCATAGAGTTATGAAGACAAATTAATAAATATGTTTTTAAAAACGGTGAAATCCAAATAAGGTCTGTAGTTTAGTTGACAGTATTGTACCAATGTCATTTTCCTGATTTTGAGAATATACTGTGGCTGTGCAAGATATAGCTGGATGCAGGGTACATGGGAGCTCTCTATGCTGATGGTGCAACTTCTTGCAAGTCTTTATTTCAAAATAAAAATGTTTTTAAATGCAGATCCCACGAGGCAATAGATATGTACTTTAATTCTGAGATGGCAAATGAATTTCCACTCCCATCCCAATTGTAGTCAACTGACAGGGGTTCTCTGGTCCACAATTCATAGTGTTAAGAAGTCTGAAGCCACATATGGGCCCAGTGGTAATGAGCACCTTCACTGATGAGTGATGTCTGCTCTGGACTCTGGGAATGGGATGGGGAGCATGGGGTAGGTTCATGCCATCTGTGCATGTAATCCTTAACAGCTCAGTGTGAACCAAGGCGCTGAGACTAGGGAGACACTGGCCTGAGACAGAGGGGAGAGGAGGGAGGGGGCAAAAGAGGGAAGCAGGTGCGCTGTGCAATTCTGTTTATGTCAAGTTCAAGAACGGGCAATGTGAAACAGTGGTAGCTTTTAGTGGTGGGAATTGATTGGTAGGCAGCATGGGAGTGATGGAAAAGTGTTATCTATCTCTATCTTGGAGTGTTGGTCATGCCAGTGTGTACATTTGTTAAAAGTTATTGGGCTGTATTTTAAGATTGGTGCATTTTATTACATATAAATTATAACTCAACAATAAAAAAAGAGGGAGGCAAAGCAGATCTCTGAAAAGAAAATCATTTCCACGAATAAAAGGTATCCTGGAACTTCCAAGGCTATCCTGGGAGGGAATTCCTCCTAGTGGATGATGGGTGGTAGACCAGATGCCCAGACAGGCCTACGTTTCCCACCCCTTGGTGATGGGGCTGTTTGGGGCAAAGTCCCAGCCCAGCCACTTCCTAGCTGGGAGGCCTTGGACAACTTGCTGAATCTTTCTGCCTCCATTTCCTCAGCTGTAAAATGGGGGTAGAAATAGTGCCTGCCTCACAGGGTACTTGCATGAATTAAAGGAGTTAATCCAGTGAAGAGCTTAGAATAGTGCGGTCTGGTGCACAGCACCTGCTCCATGTATCTGAGCTGCTATTGTGATGGTGGTTATTTTTATTATTGTTCTCTTTTTGATTCCCATCACTAACAGCTGCTGTTCCTCTTTAAGGCTGTGGCGCGAGGGTGAACACAAATTCTTCCTCGGGCATAGCTGAGACTCACTGGATATCCAAAGAGATCAAACCCTTCAGGAAGACAACAGTGAAAGACACACTCTCTGGCCACTGCAAGGTAGAGCCTGGCCCCCATGGAGTAAGCTCTGCCCAGGATCCCTTCCCTTCCAATCTGCCCTTTGGGAGCCTGCAGTCCCACTCTTAGACTTACTGTGTGCTAGCGCTGGGCTGCTGTCAGTACGGAGTTGCCATCTGGGCACTCACTGCCTCCTAAGTATTTCATATCTTGAGCAAGATAAGAGAGCTCCTACGGCCTCTGCTCCTGCCTCCAAGTTCCTGGTCTGGGAGCCATGTGCTTGCCTTGATCACTATCCCTAGAAATGATCTCACTCTTTAGGCGAGTCCTTGCCCTCTCCCTACTGTGTGGGCTCAGTCCCCTAGACGGGGCTGGTGTACCAAACAGCATGGCAGAGGGGAGGAGTTGCTGTTTCTTTCCAAACACCCACTTTGTACTGCTCTGAGAACAGTCAATAAACTTCTGTTATCTTAAGCTGTGGATGTTTGGAGTTTTGTTACAGCAGCTAGTATTTCCTTGAAGAATACACCCATGAAGAGACAGAGAGGAAAGGGAGAAGGGTGTTTCAGATAAAACCACATGTGCAAAAGCCCTGGGGAGAGAGACAGAGGAAGAGTGATGCCAGGTGAGGCTGGAGGTAAACTGAGGCAGCTCAGGGGGCTCTTTCAGCTGTGTTAAGCAGTTGGGACTCCATCCTAAGGAAATAGGGTACACACAGGCCAGACACTCCCAGGCATGCCCCTCTGTACCCTAAGGCTCAGAGGAGACAGGCAACTTGCTGAATGGAAGTCACTTGATCAGTGAAGGCAGAGTTGGACCCTCCTCCTGACCCCAAGACTCCCTACCTCCATGTCCCTAAGCGTTCAGCTCTATACTTCAAACAGAATATTCTACAACAGAGAAACAAGGACATCCATCTCCCAAGAGTTCCATGAGAGTCCTGACTACGTGGGCCCCTTCTCCAATATTCTGGGACTGGCCCCCAACAGGAGTGCTGTCTCCTGGCACCAGGCCCAGGCCAGCTCACATAATGATGTCCCTTCCTCCCCCGCGCATCCCTCCCCCAACCAGCAACAGTGGCCCCCAGCATTCCCCACCCTGACTGAGGCTTTGCATCCCCAGGAAAACCAAATGAATGTCCACCCTGGTGTAGTCCTCTTTCCTGGGGGATCCCAAAGAAGCTCATCACCCAATAGGTGAGGTTGACCACTTTGACCAGCTCCCACCTGTGGTCTGGTCCACAAATAGGGCCCAGTAGGTAGCAGAGGTTGGTCAGAGTAACTCACTCCTCTCTGCAGCTTTCTGGGTAGAGTGAGCAATGTGGCAGGGTTGCAGACAACGCCCAGCTCCCCATCTGGACATCCTCAGGGGAGCTAAAAGCAGACAGCACTGTGTCCCCTGGGCTACCACTATTAACTAAGTGCGCCCTTGCTAAACCACTAGGCAGAAATTTTGGGATTTTTTTCGGTTTGTTTAGAGACAGAGTCTTGCTCTGTTACCCAGGCATGAGCATAGCTCACTGTAACCTTGACCTCCTGGGCTTAAGCTATCCTTCCACCTCAGTCTCCTGAGTAGTTAGGACTACAGACATGCACCACCACAGCCAGCTATTTTTTTTTTTAATTTTTTGTAGAGATGGGGTCTCGGCTGTGTTGCCCAGGCTGGTCTCGAACTCCTGGCCTCAAGTGATCCTCCCACTCTAGCCTCCCAAAATGCTGGGATTACAGACATAAGCCAACATGCCTGGCCTAGGCAGTGATATATGATGTGGGCAGGAAAGGCTAGGAGTGGGGCTAAGATCCCCATTTCTCTGCCATCCCTCTTCAACATGTCTGCCCCCGTTTCTGAAACTGGGGTGTTTTGGATCACCTCTGTTCAAGGCTTTCCTTGATTTTGGGGAGTTCATTGGGTGAGGCCCAGGGGCAGAGCTTCTAGTACTCTGCCCACCTCCTTCCCTGACCCTATCCAGAACAAAGTCCTCTTTTATCATACTCAACTTTCCCATAAGACAGCATTTGAAGAAGGGATTTTACTACTAAAACAACAGTATAAAAACAATCTCCCCTTGGCTCAGCTAACTCCCTGACCTCCTGCAGGTCACCCCCATCAATTGAGAGAAGCCATGTGATATGGTTTGGCTCCATGTCCCCACCCAAATCTCATCTTGAATTGTAATCTCCATGTGTGGAGGGAGAGATCTGCATGGGAGGTGAATGGCTCATGGGGGCGGTTTCCCCCATGCTGTTCTCGTGGCAATGAGGGAGTTCTCACAAGATCTGATGGTTTGAAATTCGAGTCCAACCCTCCAGTTTTCTAGATGGAGACCCTGACTTTCAGAAAAAGGAAATGAGTTTCTTGAAAACATACATATAGGTTACAGAAAACGACCTGCTTTCCTATTCATGTCTGTCATTATCCATCCATTCATCCACACAACCACCCAACTACCTATCCAGCCAGCCTGCCAGCCAGCTAGCCAGTCAGCCACCCATCCATCTATCCATCCATCCATCCATCCATCCATCCATCCATCCATCCATCCAACCACCCACCCATCCATCCACCCAGGCAACTTTTACCGCAGGCTTAGATGTTCTGGCCTTCTAACCTTGCAGCCACGGTCATTACATCTGAAGCTCTCAGCCTTCTTAGCATCATGGAAGAGAAAAGCCTGGGTTTTTCCATAGACTTAGGCTTCAGCTCCTTTTCTGTCACCTTCCAGCAATGAGCTTAATTTCACTTTTTTCAGCTGGAAAATGGATCAGCACTTTCTACCTTCAGATTACTGTGGGGAGTTATCCAGGTCATGAACACGATCCTTGACCTAGTGCCTAGAATGCATGGGACCTTCATGCCTGCTCCACGTCTGAATGAGTTTTCCAAGTGCCCCATACTTGGGCATGAGTGGGGAGACCCGGGCTGTTCTTATCCAGCGGTGCTCAGGGCCACCAGGGAAGGATGTTTCTCTGCTCTCCTTGCAGAAAGCCTGGCCCTAGTCCTTCCTAGGTTGTGACCTAATTTTGGTCTGGCCAGAAGTGGCATCTTCCTTTATCCCTCATTGTCTTGAAGACCTTGAGTGAACTTGGCCAGGACCATTTCTGCAGGAGTAACACATCCAGCCAGCTGGGCATGGTGTGCACCTCCTGTCCCCACTCTGTCTCACACACTTTCCTTGAGCAGTGCCCGCAGCTTCTGCGGTACCACCTCCCAGATCTCCCCATGGCTCAGCTCACTCCCTGACCTCCTGCAGGTCACCCCATCAATTGCCACCTCTTGAAAGAAGCATGTGATACGGCTTGGCTCTGTGTCCCCACCCAAAACTCATTTTGAATTATAATCCCCATGTGTCAAGGGAGGGACCTGGTGGGAGGTGATTGGATCATGGGGGTGGTTTCCCCCATGCTGTTCTCGTGACAGTGAGGGAGTTCTCACGAGATCTGGTGATTTAAACATGGCAGTTTCCCCTGTGCACACATTCTCTTTCTTTCTCTCTCACTCTCTCCTTCCACCTTGTACTTGCTTCTCCTTTGCCTTCCACCATGATTGTAAGTTTCCTGAGGCCTTCTCAGCCATGTGGAACTGTGAGTCAATTAAACCTCTTTCCTTTATAAATTACCCAGTCTCAGGTAGTATCTTTATAGCAGTGTGACAATGGACTAAAATAGAAAAATGGACTAAAATGCCATGCCGGATGCTCTCTACGACTTTCTCTTTCCATAACTTATTTTTTATTACATCATTGGAAATTAGATGACATTCATTGTTCCCTTGTTTATCACCTGCCTCATCACACTGGGGAGTAAGTTCCATTACTTTGTTCATTGCTGTATCCCCAGCCCCGTCTCTTGGTTGGTGCTTAGAAAGATTTGTCGAAGGAGTACATTGGTGAGAAATCGGGAAATTCTAAACTTTCTAGCCCTAAAATTAGCCATATTCATTGAAATCACTCACCCTTACTCCACAGGGTATCTATGGCTGCCTGGGTCGAGGTGGTGATGACACAGACCAGGTTCTGGACAGAGCATTGGAACTTCTCCCAAAGGGGCAGTAGAAAAAATCCAACTCACCCAGCGGTGTGTGAGGGACTGTGCATGGTTCATGCCTTGTCTCAAGAGCAGGCAGAGAAGTGACTGAATGCCAGAAGCTTGAGAAGCTGGTCTTAAGTTCAAATCCTGACTCTACCACTTTCTAGAAGTCACTTAGCCTCTCTGAGCCTCAGTTCCTTTTGGGCAACAGAGTGGATGATTCTTGCCTCACAGAGATGTTCATCTCAAAAGCTACACTTCACTGCTATTTGAGCACTGGGATCCAATGGTGAGCACGCCAGACACAAATCTTGTCGATTGGAGTGAGTGAGTTGTGTGACCTTAAACAAGTTACACAACCTTGGGGTGCATCAATTTCCCCATTTGTAAGATTTGTAATGCTTTCATGAGTTAACGCATGTTAACTCTTTGGATCTGTGCCTGGCACTAATAATGCTCAGTGGTTTTATTTTTATATTTCTTCTTTGAAAAATAATGTACATTTCATGTACAGTAAATTTACACTTAATCGTATATATTATATAAAGTAAGAATTGTATACAAATCTTAAATATATAGTAAGAAGAGTTTTGACAGGTGAGGTATATGTAAACATATATATACATGTATAAATTCTAGGCTAGGTGCGGTGGCTCATGCCTGTATCCCAGCATTTTGGGAAGCCGAGGCAGGTGGATCACCTGAGGTTAGGAGTTCGAGACAGCCTGGCCAACATGGTGAAACCCTGTCTCAATGAAAAATACAAAAAATTAGCCAGGTTTGGTGGCAGGCGCCTGTAATCCCAGCTACTCGGGAGGCTGAGGCAGGAGAATCACTTGAACCCGGGAGGTGGAGGTTGCAGTGAGCCAGGGTCATGCCATGGCACTCTAGCCTGGGCAACAAGAGCAAAACTCTGTCTCAAAAAAAAAAATCTATATGTATGTATATATGTATGGGTATATACATATAATCTCCAACTAGATAATCCAGACCCCAAGCAGGACCTAGAACATTCTCATTGCTTCAGATGGATCCTTTATACCCCTTCCCAGTCAATTCCTGCCATCTCCCCTCCCCAAAAGGCAATTACTGCACCATTCTAACGTCTGTCACTCTAGCTAAGTGTTGCCTATTCATGAGATTCATTTAAATGAATCAAACAGCACACGCTCTTTTGTGTCTGGCTTCTTTACTCAGCCTAGTGTTGTTGCAGTTTATCCGTTTTGTTGTGTGTGTCAGTAGTTTATCCCTTGTTATTGCCGAGTGCTATTCCATCATGTAGATATGCCGCAGTTTGTTTATCCATTTTCTTGTTGATGGATATTTGGACTGTGCACACTTCTGGGTAATTGGGAATAATGTGGCTATAAGCATTCTTGTGTATGTCTGTCTCACTGTGGGCATGTTTCCATTTCTCTTGGATACCTAAAACAATTACTGGTCATAAGGTAAGTAGATGTTCAACTTTATGAGCAATGTTCAACTATAGTGCTTTGAAATTTCTTGAGATTTATTTTTTGGCCCAGCTCTCAGTCTGTCTTGCTGACTGTTCCACGTGTACTTGAAAAAAAAAAACGTGTATTTTGCAGTTCTAGAGTGTAGCATTTTACAAATGTCAGTTGGCTTAAATTGAGTAATTGTGTTCCTCAAGTCTTCTATAACCTTACTGGTATTTTGTCTCTCAACTACTGAGGAAGGAGTGTTAAATTTTCAACAATCATTATGATTTTCCTTGTTTCTTCCTGTAGTTCACATATTTTGAAGCTCTGTTACTATCTACACATTTATGAGTATCATATCTTCTTATTTATTTCTTTTTTTAAGACAGTCTCGCTTTGCCTCCCAGGCTGGAGTGCAGTGGCACGATCTTGGTTCACTGCAACTTCTGCCTCCCAGGTTCAAGCAATTCTTGTGCCTCAGCCTCCCAAGTAGCTGGGATTACAGGCACATGCCACCACGCTCAGCTACATTTTTTGTATTTTTAGTAGAGATGGGGTTTCACCATGTTGGCCAGGCTTGTCTTGAGCTCCTGCCCTCAGGTGATTTGCTGGGATTACGGGATTACAGGTGTGAGCCACCGTGCCTGGCCAAGAGTATTACATCTTTTTAATAATTGACCATTTCATCATTTAAAAACACCCTGCTTAATATTTCTTGCCTCATATTCTACTTTGTCAGGTCTTAATATAGCCACACCAGCTTTCTTATGCTTAATGTTTGCATACTTTATAATTTTATAGCCTTTTATTTTTAACTGATCTATCTTTGTATTAAAATAGGTTTCCTGTGGACAGTGCATCACGCATCTTGGTTTTTTTGCACATTCTGACAACCACTGCTTTTAACTGGGGTGTTGAGCACTATTTAACATAATTGTAATTTCTGATAAGTATAAGTCTATCATCTTAATATTTGTCTTCTACTTGTAATAATCTGCTCTTTGTTTTATCTTTTCCCGCCTTCTTTTGAATTATTGGCCTTTAAGCTATGTATTCTTGTTCCGTTTATTTTAGAGGTGTCTCTAGGAACTAAAATATACATCTGTAATGACCAAATTCTACTTTGAATTAATATTATACCTTCATGTATAATGTAATAATTTTAAAACACTCTACTTCCATTTTACCCTCTTTTCAATCCATGGATTGAAAGTGGATTTCAATCTTTGGATTGAAATCCAAATTTCTTCCTTTCTTTCTAACTTTCACCAATCCATGGATTGAAAGTTAGCCAGGTGTGGTGGTGAGTGCCTGTAATCCCAGCAGCTTGGGAGGCTGAGGCCTGAGAATTGTCAAATATTTGTCAATTTTTTGTCCAATATTTCACCTGTATATGTGACATAAAACCTAAAACATATAATTATATTATTCTTGCTTTTAACAGTCTGTTTTTATCATGTTCATTGAGGTCCACTTTACATAGCATAAAATCCAGCCACTGTATAAGTGTACAATTCAATGATTTTCAGTAAATTGATGGTGTTGTACAACCATTGCCACAATACAATTTTAGAAAATTTCTATCATCCCGAAAAGATACCTTGTGCCAATTTTCAATAACTTGTCATTGTCCTCTCTCCCAGCCTTGGGCAACCACTGCTATATTTTATGTGTCTATAGTTTGTCTTTTCTGAGCAGCTCATATAAAGTAGTCTTTCACATCTGGCTTTTTAAATTTAGCATAACTTTTTTGAGGTGCATCATATCGTAGCTTGTGTTATTAGCCTGCTCCTTTTTATTGCTGGGTGGTATTCCATTGTATGGATGTATTACATTTTGTTTATTAATTCACCAGTTGATGGGCATTTGTGTTGTTTTCACATTTCGGACATTATGCATAATGCTGTTATGAACAGTCCTGTAAAAATCTTTGTGTGTACATATGATTTATCTCTCTTGAGTAAATACCCTTAGGAGTGAAATTGCTGGGTTATATTACAAATGTGTGTTTAACTCTTTAAGAAACTGCTAAACTGTTTTTCAAAATGGCTAGAATATGTTACATTCACACCTGCAGTGTATGATCAATTGCTTTTTAAAGAGGAAAAATAATCTTTTATATTAAAAAATATATACTTAGCTTTGATGGTGTTCTTTATTCCTTCTTGTAGATCTGAGTTTCTATCTATACAATTTCGCTTCAGCCTGAACATCTTATTATCTGAATTTGCTAGCAATAAATTCTGGTTTTGTTTATCCGAAAATATCTTTTTCTTCTTTCTTTCTTCCTTTCTTTTTCTTTCCTTCTTTCCTTCCTTCCTTCCTTCTCTTTCTTTCTTTCCTTCTTTCTTTCTTTCCTTCTTTTTTTCTTTCCTTCTTTCTTTATTCCTTTCTTTCTTTCTCTTTTTTTTTCTCGAGACAGGGTCTCATTCTGTCGCCCAGACTCGATTGCAGTGACGTCACTTCAGCTCACTGCAACCTCTACCTCCAGGGTTCAAGCAAGCCACTGAGATTACAGGCACTCACCACCACACCTGGCTAATTTTTGTATTTTTAGTAGAGACGGGGTTTCTCCATGTTACCCAGGGTGGGTGGTCTTGAACTCCTGGCCTCAAGCAATCTGCCCACCTCCACCTCCCAAAGTGCTGGGATCACAGGCATGAGCCACTGTGCCCAGCTTGAAAATATCTTGATTTTACTTTTATTTTTGAGGGATAGTTCACTGGAGGTAGAATTCGCAGTTGGCAGCTTTGGATTCTTCCAGCACTTTGAAGACACTTTCCATTGTTTGCTGACTTGCACTATCTCCAGTAAAAAGTTAGCCTTCATTCTTATTATTCTGTTCCTATATGTAACGCATGTTTGGGGGAAAACTTTTAGGTTATTTCTATTTATCCTTGGTTTGTATCGATATTACTGTAACATACCTCATCGTGATGTTTTTTGTGTTTATACTGTGCTCTCCTTTCCTTATCGGATTCCACTTCTACATCTGTATACTACTTGATGGTACACCACAGGTTGGTGCTTTGTTCATTTTTTAAAAATCTTTTTTCCCTCCATGTTTCAGTTTCAATTTATCTTGACCTATCTTTAAGTTTACTGATTCCCTTTCTGCTGTGTTGCATCTACTGTTTATCCAATAAATTTTCAGTTATATTTTAATTTTCGCCTCCAGAATTGCCATTTTATTTTTTAGAACTTTCACTGATAGTCTGAAATATCCCCCTTTTCATCCATTCTATTTCCCATAAATGTCTTAATCTATTCATATATGTTTAAAGTTTTTTTTTCTAATTCTTATTGGGACATATCTGCTTCTATTACTTGTGTATTGTCTTGATCGTGGGTCACATTTTTCCAATTGGTTCTCTTGTCTAGTGATAATTATATTATATTCTTGAGAGTGTGCATAAAGTAACAATTGAGTTTGGAGTGTAATTTTTATTTTTAGTTTTCTTTTTTAGAACACCTAAACCCTTTCTGCTGTCTGGTGGTTAGATTGAGAAGCTGATCACTCAGATTTCTCAGAGTGTAATTGAGCTGGTGATGAGAAACAGCTTTAATTACACTGAGTTACCTGTGATTAGCCAACCACCAACATCCTGTGTCTTTCTAATCTTGTTAGTGTTTGGAGTAGGAGGTGGTTGGCTGCAGTTTCAGTTGTTTTTGGTTCACACTTTAATTCAACTACTTCAGGGTCCTGCAACCCAATCACAGCGAGAATGCATGAGGCCATGCAAGTTTTCCCTGCTCATGTATCTTTCCACCACCACTGCCTTCTAGAAAAAGATGAGCAGGACCGGTGGGGGCTGCTAAATTGCTGAACCGAATGATCTATTCTTGCATCTAAGATTATCCATCTTGCTGGCCTGAGTGACTTCTCTTTGCATTCAGGACTCCTCCAGACCCATTTGATCTGCCATCCCACACTCTGGTCCAAGCTGGAATAATTTTCCCTTGTCCTTGCAAAGTCTCTCTGCCTCTGGTTGATGTGCCTTTGTCCACCCACACAGAATGGCACCTCTTTAGTTGTGGAGCTGCCATAGCTCTTATTTCTGGAATTCAGTTCATTGAGGCTTCTTTGATTCTACAGCTCCTCTCTAGCACCATAAAAAGTCTGACTTTTATTTTGTATGAGTTTTTCTTGTTGTTACCACAGGAACAAAGGCCTTTTACACTTCTCTACATCTTAAATGGAAGTAGACATTTCTATAATTGTTAGCTATTATTATTAGTGAATACAGTCATTAAGATAAGCACACAAAAAATAGAACTGCAATGAAGATTAATGCTATTCTGCAGAAGCACACGGTTCTCTGAGAATATTTTCTGGCAAAATGACCATTTTGCAGGTAAGGAAACTGAAATTAAGAAAAACTGAGTACTTTGGCCGGGCGCGGTGGCTCACGCTTGTAATCCCAGCACTTTGGGAGGCCGAGGCGGGCGGATCACGAGGTCAGGAGATCGAGACCACGGTGAAACCCTGTCTCTACTAAAAATACAAAAAATTAGCCGGGCGTGGTGGCGGGCGCCTGTAGTCCCAGCTACTCGGAGAGGCTGAGGCAGGAGAATGGCGTGAACCCGGGAGGCGGAGCTTGCAGTGAGCCGAGATTGTGCCACTGCACTCCAGCCTGGGTGACAGAGCGAGACTCCGTCTCAAAAAAAAAAAAAAAAAAAACCAAAGAAAAAAAGAAAAACTGAGTACTTCATCCAAGGTCACATTACTAGCAATCAGCAGTGTCAGGATTTAAACTATCATCCAATTCTAGAATCTTGACTTTTACCCACGGTGCTATAAAAACAAAAATTTATGTTTAATTTACTTGAAGTTCCAGACCCATAAAAAGCATTTAATAAATGACTTTATGTAAAAAATATCCTGCCTATGAGTTAGCGACTAGGAACACAGCAGATAGATAGTTCTCAACAAATATTTATGGAATGATGGAATAAATCTTCACCCCAAAGCGCGCGCGCGCACACACACACACACACACACACACACACACACACACACACTTAACTTGCCTTGGCAGAAGAGCCTAATATCTGAAGGGATTTCAGAATCTTCTGTCACACACATTGAGCCTGCTTTTGTGTCTTTGTTCCAGCTACCTCCTCCTTCTCTGGTTTGCCAGCTAGTGGTTCTGGGGAATTAGACAATGGGATAGAAAGGGGAAATCTCAAAGTTCTAGAACGGCCTCATGTTCCCTGAAGCTTACTGGGTTTCTGGCTCCAAGATGACCCAGTGGCAACTCCACTACATGCTGGAGACTGAGAGGCTCAGGACAGTCCCTGAAGTTCATTCACCCTCAGGCTAGGTCTTCAGGGACTCTGATCTGCTACTAAACCCAAGCCCCAGGGAGTGAAGGTCCCTGCCATGTCATCCCTCTGATCTCCTCCCTGTGACGGCAATGAAAACTCCTGGGTGTTGATCATCCAGCACCGTTAGAGCCTGCACTCAGCTCTTAGACTCCAGTATAATTGTGAAGAGTGTTGCAGCAAGCAGGTCAGTTCAAATCCCAGCTTTACTTACTTCCAAGTTGTACATTACTTCTTGAACAATGTGCTTAACCACCTTGAACCTTAGTTTTCTATCTAAAACATGGGTATTAAAAATATAACCTCCCACATAAGAGTAGTTGATTAACTGGGCAAATGCATGGTCTGGTTTAGCATAGTGCTTGGCACATAATAAACACTCAATAAAAAAACAGCCATTCTTATTAAGCTATTTGGGTTATATATTACCAGCAGAAGGATCAGGATTTGAATCAAAATCAATGTCTCTATGTTTTAACTGTTGTATTAGTTTTCTCACCCAGTGAGCTTGTTAGCAAGACATATTTCAGATTTTAGCCTCCGAAGATGCTGATTCAGAGGATCTAGGGTGGGGTTCAGGAACCCGCATGTTCACATGCACTCCAGGTGATCCAGATGCAGTATCTAGGGCCGTACTTTGACAAGCACCCTAGGCTTTTTCACTTCCCTGCTTGGGGCCAGGCACTGTGCAGAGATACAGGTTTGGAGGAAGACCCTGGTCACATCTGGTCCTCAGCACATCATCTATCCACACTCTGCAGATACGGCAAAGAAGAGCTGCCCTCCTTGGTACATTTAGGTGGTTCTGGGAGTCCACTGGGGGGACCACGTCCCCAGCTGTCAGCATGAGACAACACAGGAAAGCTGGAGCCCCCAAAACCAGCCCACTCTTTTTTTATTCTCAGGAAATAGTAGGTTGGGGCTGTTGTCATCCTCAAATAGAAGGCTCTCAGGTTGAGCCACAGAATTGCCAAATTACATTGTTGACCTACTAAGCTCTGAACCTGCCTGAGGTAGCCCAGCTTTGTTGGCCAAATAGGTTTTATTTTATGGCCCAATGATGGCTGGCAGAGGCTGTTGGAGAGCTGTGTTTAAAAGATGCTGAAGCTGAGTCCACATCAGTGGTTTTCCAACAAACACAATTTTGCCCTGCATGGGGATATTTGATAATTTCTGGAAAGATTTGTGATGTCAGGACTGAGGTGGGGTGGGATCATGGAATCTAGCAGATAATTGCCAGGGATGCTGCTAATTCCCCTAAAACAGTGCACTGGACAGGCGCCCTACAACCAAGAACTCTCCTGTCCAAAAGTCAATAATGCCAAGGTGAGAAACTCTGCTGGAACAGAGCCTGGAGGCTCAGTGGGAAAGTGTCCTGGTTGATTCATAACATCTGGCATAGTCTTGGGGGAGGGTGCTTTGGTGACAGCTAATGTGTTCGATATTTGCAGATGACAGTCTCTGAGGTTTGATTTCATTGGGTCCTTTAAGATCCCATTGTATGAGGCCATTCTTGTGTTGCTATAAATAAATACCTGATGCTGGATATTTATAAAGAAAAGATGTTTTCTGTTCTTGTGTTAGTTTGCTTAGAACGATGGCTTCCAGCTTCATCCATATCCCTGCAAAGGACATGAACTCGTTCTTTTTTATGGCTGCATAGTATTCCATGGTATATATGTGCCACATTTTCTTTTTTTACTTAAAAAAATTTTTTTTATTATACTTTAAGTTCTAGGGTACACGTGCAGAACATGCAGGTTTGTTACATAGGTATACATGGGCCATGTTGGTTTGCTGCACCCATCAACTCGTCATTTACATTAGCTATTTCTCCTAATGTTATCCCTCCCCCAGCCTCCCACCCCCTGACAGGCCCCGGTGTGTTATGTTCCCCGCCCTGTGTCCATGTGTTCTCATTGTTCAATGCCCACCTATGAGTGAGAACATGTTGTGTTTGGTTTTCTGTCCTTGTGATAGTTTGCTGAGAATGATGGTTTCCAGCTTCATCCATGCCCCTGCAAAGGACATGAACTCATCCTTTTTATGGCTGCATAGTATTCCATGGTGTATATGTGCCACAATTTCTTAATCTAATCTATCATTGATGGACATTTGGGTTGGTTCCAAGACTTTGCGATTGTGAATAGTGCCACAATAAACGTACGTGTGCATGTGTCTTTATAGTAGCATGATTTATAATCCTTTGGGTATATACCCAGTAATGGGATCGCTGGGTCAAATGGTATTGCCAGTCCTAGATCCTAGAGGAATTGCCACACTGTCTTCCACAGTGGTTGAACTAATTTACACTCCCACCAACAGCGTAAAAGTGTTCCTATTTCTCCACATCCTCTCTAGCATTTGTTGTTTCCTGACTTTTTAATGATAGCCATTCTAACTGGTGTGAGATGGTATCTCATTGTGGTTTTGATTTGCATTTCTCTGATGACCTGTGATGATGAGCATTTTTTCATATGTCTGTTGGCTGCATAAATGTCTTCTTTTGAGAAGTGTCTGTTCATATCCTCTGCCCACTTTTTAATGTGATTGTTTGTTTTTTTTCTTGTAAATTTGTTTAAGTTCTTTGTAGATTCTGTATATTAGCCCTTTGTCAGATTGGTAGACTGCAAAGATTTTCTCCCATTCTGTATGTTGCCTCTTCACTCTGATGATAGTTTCTTTTGCTGTGTAGAAGCTCTTTGGTTTAATTAGATCCCATTTGTCTATTTTGGCTTTTGTTGCCATTGCTTTTGGTGTTTTAGTCATGAAGTCTTTGCCCATGCCTACATTCTGAATGGTATTGCCTAGGTTTTCTTCTAGGATTTTTATGGTTTTCGGTCTTACATTGAAGTCTTTAATCCATCTTGAGTTAATTTTTGTATAAATCTAAGGAAGGGATCCAGTTTCATCTTTCTACATAGGGCTAGCCAGCTTTCCCAGCACCATTTATTAAATAGGGAATACTTTCCCCTTTTCTTGTTTTTTGTCAGGTTTGTCAAAGATCAGATGGTTGTAGATGTGTGGTGTTATTTCTGAGGGCTCTGTTCTGTTCCATTGGTCTATATCTCTGTTGGTACCAGTACTATGCTGTTTTGGTTACTGTAGCCTTGTAGTATAGTTTGAAGTCAGGTAGCATGATGCCTCCAGCTTTGTTCTTTTGGCTTAGGATTATCTTGGTAATGCGGGCTCCCTTTTGGTTCCATATGAACTTTAAAGTATTTTTTTCCAATTCTGGAAAGAAAGTCATTGGTAGCTTGATGGGGATGGCATTGAATCCATAAATTACCTTGGGCAGTATGGCCATTTTTACGATATTCATTCTTCCTATCCATGAGCATGGAATGTTCTTCCATTTGTTTGTGTCCTCTTTTATTTTGTTGAGCAGTGATTTGTAGTTCTCCTTGAAGAGGTCCTTCACATCCCTTGTAAGTTGGATTCCTAGGTATTTTATTCTCTTTGAAGCAATTGTGAATGGGAGTTCACTCATGATTTGGCTCTCTGTTTGTCTGTTATTGGTGTATAGGAATGCTTGTGATTTTTGCACATTGATTTTGTATCCTGAGACTTTGCCGAAGTTGCTTATCAGCTTAAGGAGATTTTGGGCTGAGACAATGGGGTTTTCTAAATATACAATCATGTCATCTGCAAACAGAAACAATTTGACTTCCTCTTTTCCTAATCGAATACCCTTTATTTCTTTCTCTTGCCTGATTTCCCTGGCCAGAACTTCCAACACTATGTTGAATAGGAGTGGTGAGAGAGGGCATCCTTGTCTTGAGCCGGTTTTCAAAGGGAATGCTTCCAGTTTTTTCCCATTCAGTATGATATGGGCTGTGGGTTTCATAAATAGCTCTTATTATTTTGAGATACATTCCATCAGTACTTAGTTTACTGAGAGTTTTTAGCATGAAGGGCTGTTGAATTTTTTTGAAGGCCCTTTCCGCATCTATTGAGATAATCATGTGGTTTTTGTCATTGGTTCTGTTTATGTGATGGATTATGTGTATTGATTTGCATATGTTGAACCAGCCTTGCATCCCAGGGATGAAGCTGACTGGATCGTGGTGGATAAGCTTTTTGATGTGCTGCTGGATTCAGTTTGCCAGTATTTTACTAAGGATTTTTGCATCAATGTTCATCAGAGATATTGGCCTAAAATTCTCATTTTTTGTTGTGTCTCTGCCAGGCTTTGGTATCAGGATGATGCTGGCCTCATAAAATGAGTTAGGGAGGATTCCCTCTTTTTCTGTTGATTGGAATAGTTTCAGAAGGAATGGTACCAGCTCCTCTTTGTACTTCTGGTAGAATTCAGCTGTGAATCAGTCTGGTCTTGGACTTTTTTTGGTTGGTAGGCTATTAATTATTGCCTGAATTTCAGAGCCTGTTATTGGTCTATTCAGAGATTCAACTTCTTCCTGGTTTAGTCTTGGGAGGATGTATGTGTCCAGGAATATATCCATTTCTTCTAGATTTTCTAGTTTATTTGTGTAGAGGTGTTTATAGTATTCTCTGATGGTAGTTTGTATTTCTGTGGGATTGGTGGTGATATCCCCTTTATCATTTTTTATTGCATCTATTTGATTCTTCTCTCTTTTCTTCTTTATTAATCTTGCTAGCAGTCTATCTATTTTGTTGATCTTTTCAAAAAACTAGCTACTGGATTTATTGATTTTTTGAAGGGTTTTTTGTGTCTCTATCTCCTTCACTTCTGCTCTGATCTTAGTTATTTCTTGCCTTCTGCTACCTTTTGAATTTGTTTGCTCTTGCTTGTCTAGTTCTTTTAATTGTGATGTTAGGGTGTCGATTTTAGACCTTTCCTGCTTTCCCTTGTGGGCATTTAGTGCTATAAATTTCCCTCTACACACTGCTTTGAATGTGTCCCAGAGATTCTGGTACATTGTGTCTTTGTTCTCATTGGTTTCAAAGAACATCTTTATTTCTGCCTTCATTTTGTTAATTACCCAGTAGTCATTCAAGAGCAGGTTGTTCAGTTTCCATGTAGTTGTGTAGTTTTGAGTGAGTTTCTTAGTCCTGAGTTCTAATTTGATTGCACTGTTGTCTGAGAGACAGTTTGTTGTGATTTCTGTTCTTTTGCATCTGCTGAGGAGTGTTTTACTTCCAATTATGTGATCAATTTTAGAATAAGTGCAATGTGGTACTGAGAAGAATGTATATTCTGTTGAATTGGAGTGGAGAGTTCTGTAGATGTCTATTAGGTCTGCTTGGTCCAGAGCTGAGTTCAAGTCCTGGATAGCCTTGTTAAGCTTCTGTCTTGTTGATCTGTCTAATATTGACAGTGGGGAGTTAAAGTCTCCCACTATTATTGTGTGGGAGTCTATGTCTCTTTGTAGGTCTCTAAGGACTTGCTTTATGAATCTAGGGTGCTCCTGTATTGGGTACATATTTAGAATAGTTAGCTCTTATTGTTGAATTGATCCCTTTACCATTATGTAACGGCCTCGTCTCCTTTGATCTTTGTTGGTTTAAAGTCTGTTTTATCAGAGACTAGCATTGCAACCTCTGCTTTTTTTTGCTTTCCATTTGCTTGGTAGATCTTCCTCCATCCCTTTATTTTGAGCCTATGTGTGTCTTTGCACATGAAATGGGTCTCCTGAATACAGCACACCAATGGATCTTGACTCTTTATTAAATTTGTAAGTCTGTGTCTTTTAATTGGGGCAGTTAACCCATTTACATTTAAGGTTAATATTGTTATGTTTGAATTTGATCCTGTCATTATGATGTTAGTTGGTTATTTTGCCCGTTAATTGATGTAGTTTCTTCATAACATCGATGGTCTTTACAATTTGGCATGTTTTTGCAGTGGCTGGTACCAGTTGCTCCTTTCCATGTTTAGTGCTTCCTTCAGGAGCTCTTGTAAGGCAGGCCTAGTGGTGGCAAAATCTCTCAGCATTTGCTTGTCTGTAAAGGATTTTATTTCTCCTTCGCTTAAGAAGTTTAGTTTGACTGGATATGAAATTCTGGGTTGAAAATTCTTTTGTTTAAGAATGTTGAATATCGGCCCCCACTCTCTTCTGGCTTGTAAGGTTTCTGCCGAGAAATCTGCTGTTAGTCTGATGGGCTCCCTCTTGTGGGTAACCCGACCTTTCTCTCTGGCTGCCCTTAACATTTTTTCCTTCATTTCAACCTTGGGGAATCTGATAATTATGTGTCTTGGGGTTGCTCTTCTCAAGGAGTATCTTTGTGGTGCTCTCTGTATTTCCTGAATTTGAATGTTGGCCTGCCTTGCTAGGTTGGGGAAGTTCTCCTGGATAATATCCTGAAGAGTGTTTTCCAATTTGGTTCCATTCTCCCTGTCACTTTCAGGTCCACCAATCAAGCGTAGATTTGTTCTTTTCACAAAGTCCCATATTTCTGGGAGGATTTGTTCATTTCTTTTGGCTCTTTTTTTCTCTAATCTTCTCTTCAGAGTTTATTCCATTAATTCGATCTTCAATCGCTGATATCCTTTCTTCTACTTGATCGAATCAGCTATTGAAACTTATTCATGAGTCACGAAGTTCTTGTGCTGTGGTTTTCAGCCATCAGGTCATTTAAGGTCTTCTCTACACTGTTTATTCTAGTTAGCCATGGGTCTAACTTTTTTTAAGGTTTTTAGCTTCCTTGCGATGGGTTAGAACATGCTCCTTTAGCTTGGAAGTTTGTTATTACCGACCTTCTGAAGCCTACTTCTATCAACTTGTCAAACTCATTCTCCATCCAGTTTTGTTCCCTTGCTGGTGAGGAGCTCTGGTCCTTTGGAGGAGAAGAGGTTCTCTGTTTTTTGGAATTTTCTGCTTTTCTGCTCTGGTTTCTCCCCATCTTTGTGATTTTATCTACTTTTGGTCTTTGATGTTGGTGATCTACAGATGGGGTTTTGGTGTGGATGTCCTTTTTGTTGATGTTGATGCTATTCCTTTCTGTTTGTTAATTTTCCTTATAGCAGTCAGGCTCCTCAGCCGCAGGTCTGTTGGAGTTTGCTGGAGGCCCACTCCAGACCCTGTTTGCCTGGGTATCACCAGTGGAGGCTGCAGAACAGTAAATATTGCTGCCTGATCCTTCCTCTGGAAGCTTCATCCCAGAGGGGCACCTGGGAAATGTTTCCCAGTCAGGCTACATGGGGGTCAGGGATCTGCTTGAGGAGGCAGTCTGTCCATTCTCAGAGCTCGAACGCCATGCTGGGAGAACCACTGGTCTCTTCAGAGCTGTCAGACAGGGACGTTTAAGTCTGCAGAGGCTGTCTGCCTTTTGTTCATGTATGCCTTGCCCACAGAGGTGGAACCTAGAAGGCATAGGCCTTGCTGAGCTGCACTGGGCTCTGCCCAGTTCGAGTTTCCTGGCCACTTTATGAGCATAAAACCCCTTACTCCAGCCTCAGCAATGGCAGATGCCCCTCCCCCCATCAATCTGCAGCATTGCAGGTTGATCTCAGACTGCTGCGCTAGCAGTGAGCAAGGCTCCTTGGGCTTGGGACCTGCTGAGCCAGGCATGGGAAGGGATCTCCTAGTCTGCTGGTTGGTAAGACCAGGGGAAAAGTGCAGTATTTGGTCAGGAGTATATCATTCCTCCAGGTACAGTCTGTCACGGCTTCCCTTGGCTAGGAAAGGAAAATCCCCCAACCCCTCGCGCTTCCCAGGTGAGGCGATGCCCTGCCCTGCTTCAGCTTGTCCTCCGCGGGCTGCACCCACTGTCAAACCAGTCCCAATGAGATGAACCAGGTATCTCAGTTGGAAATGCAGAAATCACCTGTCTTCTGCGTCGATCTTGGTGGGAGCTGCAGGCTGGAGCTCTTCCTATTTGGCCATCTTGGAAGCATCCCCTGCCCATATTTTCTTTATTCAGTCTATCATTGATGGGGATTTGGGTTGGTTCCAAGTCTTTGGTATTGTAAATAGTGCTGCAATAAACATACATGTGCATGTGTCTCCCTCATAAGTGGGAGTTGAACAAGGAGAACACATGGACACAGGGAGGGGAACATCACACATGGGGGCCTGTCAGGAGGTAGGGGGCAAGGGGAGGGAGAGCATTAGGACAAACACCTAATGCATGTGGGGCTTAAAACCTAGATGACAGGTTGATGGGTGCAGCAAACCACCATCGTACATGTATACCTATGTAACAAACCTGCACATTCTGCACATATATCCCAGAACTTAAAGTAAAATAAATAAATAAAAAGAGGTTTGATTGGCTTGCTGTTCTGCAGGCTGTACAAACATGGCAGCAGGCAACTTTTAGTCATGGCAGAAGGTGAAGCAGAAGCAGGCATATCACATGGTGAGAGCCGGAGCAAGGGGAGCAGAGGAGGTACCACCCACTTTTAAACAGACCTCATGAGTACTCGCTCACTATCTCCAGGACAGCACCAAGCCACGAGGGATCCACTCCCATGACCCTAACGCCTCCCACCAGGCCCCACATCCAACATTGGGGATCACATTTCGACATGCGATTTAGAGGTGACAACCTCTAAACTCACGTTGAAATGTGATCCCCTGTGTTGTAAGAAGCCCTCCCCCGACCCTGATGCATGGCAGTTTAAGAACCACCCATGTATATGAGAAGACCTTTAAGAAAAAATGGAGATATATGTTGTATGACTATTATTCCGCTCTGGAGTCATCTGGGCAAATCGGGGTCCTGTGGGTGGAGCATTCATTGGATGAGGGCGATTCAGTTAGGATACATCAAGTCGTGGCTCCAGATAATTAGATCATCTAACTAAGGTTTAAATTATGCTAAACTGTTTTCAAATTACATTTGTGTAAACTATATTACCCAGACTGAGAATGGCAATGCTCAGGTGTGGCAAAGACCCGATTTTATGTAAGTATTTACGTCCAACATAAACATTATTTTGTACCCTGATCTGTCTGGTGGGCTCACTCCAGGTCAACAGCTTTCTGTTACCAGGATTGATGCCATATCACCCATTAAGTGGAGAGAGTAGGCATTGTCACTCCTCTTGGCCAAGTGAGGGGAACAGAGACTCAGGACAGCAACGTGGAATCCCACAGTTGATGATCTTGCAGTGCCCCTGAGGCCTGCGGACATGTGGATGGATGAGGCTTAAGGAACCTATTCCTATTCGAGGGCTTCCTCTCTGGCCTGATTAACTCTGAGGAGCCACTTCTTGTCCATGGGGACCCAATCTCGGCCAATCCTAGGAACACAGTAAAGGAAGAAATGAGCACATCCCCCCGAGCTCCTAGGTGGTGGGGACAGGTGGCAGGGGGAAGTCCTGGGAGAGGAAAGGGCAGTCAGGAAAAGCTGTTGAAGAAGCAGTTAGATACCCCCAATCCCCCTCCCAGTTCCACGCTGTAAGGTGACTGTGCCATCCCACCCAACAGAGGACTCGGAGTTTATTGTCTGGCGACAGTAAAGAAGGGAGTCTGCATTGGAAAGCTCCAGGCACAAGGGAGGATGCGGCACCACACTGACAACAGGGGGAGTGTCAACGTGTCATTCAGAGGCTGAGACTGCAGCCTGCTCTGCCCCAGAACACTGGCAGCCAGGCCTCTGAACTCCAAACAGGAGAACAGAAGTCCCCTCTGGGGAGCTGACAGTTCAAGAAGACAGACCTAACAATACCAACATCCAGTATTTCCCCTAAAGGCTCAACCCTCCCACCCACTCTTGGGCCTGGTTCTGTATCAAGAGCAAACACCGAAGGACCTCCAGGCATCCCTGAAAGTCTCTAATGTGAACGTAGAGATCTAAACAGATCATGTGTTTACTCTTCTGTGTACGATCACTAATTTTTCTAACCTCAAACTCTTTGCCAATTGTCCAAACATTTTTCAGTATTTTCATTCACACGGATCATGAATGGAAGAGAGACACTACACAAGGAGAAAAGTCATCATCGTATAACCATAATAATAACAAACCCCTCTATCCAAAGAGAGACAACAGCAGATAAGGCATTCGTGAAAAAAGAACATGATGCCATAGAAAAGGAACATGAAGCACAAGAAGAGGTCTTGGAGAACAAAAACACGAGAGCAGAAATAACGAATTCATTAGGAGGTTTGAGAGCCAAAGTTGAGGAAATCTCTCAAGAATATACAGTGCAATAAATCACTGAAACGAGGAGACAAATGGCAGGAAAATTGGAGGACTAGTGCAGGAGCTCTAATAATCTACTACTCAAATCATAGGCATTCTAGAAACAGGGAACATGGTAGGGAGGAAATTTCAATAAAATAAGAGAAGAAAACTTCCTAAAAGACATGAATCTCGAGATTGAAAAGACCCCACAAGTGCTTACTTAGCACAGCAGATAAGCCAGATTTCCAGATTTCCATCAGGGCAGGTCAAGGCAAATTTCAGGACATTGGTAGGGTAGAGGAAGTCTACAAACTTTCTACAAATCAGAACAGCTTTAAACGTCTCAACAGTAATCCTGGGAGCAAGAAGACAGTGGAGCAATGCCCTTAAAATTTGGAAGGAAATGTATTCCTAACCTAGAGTTCTATGTGAAGCCAAAATATAAAAATATCCTTAGATATGCAAGGTCTAGAGAAATTTGCCTCCCACCCACCCATTCACAAGAAACTACTAGAGGATGCGCTTCCCCATAATGGGAGAGTCCAACTCGAAGTGAAGTTTGAGTGACAGGGAAGGGAAGGCCCAGGATGCCAGTTTGGGAATGCCAGAAGTTTCCAGGAGAGACTTCAAGATATCAAATTGACATCTCGATGTGAATGAAAATACTGAAAAAGGTTTGGACAATTGGCAAAGAGTTTGAGGTTAGAAAAATTAGTGATCATACACAGAAGAGTAAACACATGAAGAAATCATAACAGTCATCACACTGAATACCAGTCTCATCAAAATGATGGCCCATCTATTTAGGGAGGATGGGAGGGATGGAAGTTTAGGGGTAAGGGGTAGGGGAGGACAGAGATTTAAAACTGCATCTCCTGTACCAAAGAGGCAATGGATAATGCCTAAAACTGAAAAATATACGTAGCATTGCAAGCATGTTTTGTAGCAACAGAAGCCAAACGGCAGAGTGGTCAGCTGAGGGCACTGAAAGATGTTATTTCTGGAGAAGAGGAAGTGGAGGGGGAAGGGCTGGAGAGAGCAGCTTGAAGGAACCAGCCTCCTAAACCAGATGACTCTCTAAACTAGGCACACTTGGGTAACTGGTAAAACTGGATAATTAAAAACAATACAATTAAAGTATATGAAAATCTGGTAAATGTGAATAAGGTCTGTTTCTGAGTTAATAACATTGCACCAATGTCAATTTCCTGATTTTGACAAAGGGTGCGTAGGAATTCTCCAAACTATTTTTGCAACTTTGTGTGAGTCTTAAATGATTTTGAATTAAAAGGCTATGTAAATAACACAACAAGCATAACTACAATAGAAGAATGTGCTGTGCCTAAAGCCACACCTAACAGAGAAAAGGGCTTTCCTGGCCACGTCTGCCGAGGTCCTGGGTGGTGGGCCCAGGGGCCTCTGGCCTCCCAGGTACATCTAGACACGGTCAGACGGGGTTAATTGAAGAAACCGTCTGTCTCCTAGCCTCAGCTGAAGGCCAACATTGCCAACTCCAAGAGAGGGCAGCCCACAGAGGCTGAGCTATTCCTCTCCAGCAGTTTTGTGCAGAGCTACGGAGGAGAAAACAAAAATTAAACCATCAGCATGCTGCTGACATTGTCCTTTTAAAAGGAAATAAACACCTGCCAGTCACTGCCTGGGGAAATTGAGCCTTAATCATGCGGACAGGTGGTGTCTGGCCATCCCATTCTGCTCGCATTCTCAGGGGAAGCTTGCGGGGCTCTGCAGCTGTGGGCGGTGGCCTCCATCGGGGGCAGGGCAGGAGGGAGGTGGGCCAGGGCCAAGAAGCTGAGCAGCACCAGCCCAGAAATTTCATCCACAGCCTAGTGGGACAGATGAGCAAACAGTGGGCAGGAGGCCCAGAGAGAACTTGAAGATGTGGAGTCAGGCTGATCTGCATTTAAACATTAGGACAACCTGATCCCAAATTACTTCAAACTGCATGGCCTCAGGCAAGAACCTCCCACTTCCTGAGCCTCATTTTCTTCTCCTGAATATGGCTGTTCCGTGTGAAGACTGGAAATTACCCAGCACCTACACGTGAAGAACAGTGGCCCAGAGATGTTGAGCAGCTTGCCTGGGATCACACAGCTGGCGAGGCGGGAAGCCAGGATGGGAATCGTGTTGGGATGGGTTCAGAGTATGGCTCCACCCAAACCAAACCCTTTCCAGTCTTTGCCACTATCCCACGGTGTGCAGTTGGGGATTCGCAGATATTTACGGAGCACCTACTATGCACAGGCAGTGTTCTAGAAGCAGAAGTTGCAGCAGTAAGCAACACAGCCCTATGCCTTCAAGAAGTGGCATTCCAGTGGGGGAGGTAACCATAGACAGAGACAGGAGACAACATGAGCCCGAAGTTACAGGTGAGAGGTCAGCTGTCGAGGCATGTTGAGTACCTTGAGAATGTGTGTCTCCCACTGAAGGTGCCATACTGTCCCATCAAGGACCCTGAGCCAGTTCCTCCATGCAGGCTGCAGGATGTGAGTAATGAGGTGTGGATTTCAGCGTCCTGACTCCTGGAATGTGAGTGGAAAAGGCCAGTCTTAGTGGTTAGCTCAAAGATAGTCTCTGATCACGCTTAGGGCACTGGGATAATGAGCCTACACTCCTTCTTCCCAGACGCCCAAAGGGCTTCAGGGGCCTCAGGGACCACTCCTTAGACACCCGTGGCTAGCTGCCCCATGGGGTCCTGATTCCTGTGAGGCCACAGGGGCCCAGGCAGGGGCACTGAACTAGGAATCTAGCCCGTGTTGTGCTGCCCACTTGCTGTGTGACGAAGGGTGAGTCCTTGCACTCTCTGAACCTCTATGTCCTCACCTGAACAACTTGGGGGCTGGACTTAAGAAAGGCAGCTCTGGTTTGTACATTTTGACATCTTCAAACCCTCGAGCGTTTGGCGAAGCATTCCTTTATTCAGCATCCCGGAATGCTCCCTATGTATCTGGTGCTCGGCTACAACGAGGAACAACACAGATGTGGCCGCTCACCTCATGGAGCTTACAGGACACTTAAAGGAAGCAGCCATATCTGGCATGAAGCTGATCATGATATGCTTGTGGAGGAAGAGTGTAGGGGGCACCTCTGGATCACTTCCTGTCGGTGGAGTGAATGAGGCTGGGTGACCATAGGTTATAGCCTGGTGGATAGAACATAGGGCCAAGGAGGAAGGGCTGGGGGGTCAGTGGGCAACCACTTGGGTCTGCAAGGGCAAGCTGGTGCTTGTGTGCTAGGACTGCAAACCAGGAGCCAGGGCTGGAGCTCCTCCAGCCCAGTGAGGTTGAAGGGAAGGGTAAGGGCAGTGGCTTCTTGTCACCATTTAGACACTGGGCCCTAAGAAAATGGCTGAGTGAACTGTGTCACTCAGTTTCTGAGGCCTGCTTTCCAAGTTTGTAAAACAGGCCTGATGGCATGGGCGATTAAATGACATGACACGTGAGTTACCTGCCATCAGTCAGCCCCAGTGTCCACTTCAGACCCTCTTTCAATCTACTCTCCACGGTATCAGGAGAATGAGCCTTTTAAAAACACAGACCCATCGTGCCACCCCTCTAGTCACATGCTTGCCACCATAACCAGGAGAAGGTCCAGCATCCTCACCATGGCCTAGAGGGGTCACATTGGCTGCTGTGCTGTTTCTTGAATATGCCAAGCACACTCCAGCCTCAAAGTGTTCCCACTTGCTGTTCCATCCGCCTAAGACCTGATTCCCTCCACTAGCTTACATCTTGTAAACTACTTATTTGTTAAGCCTCAGCTTAAATGATACTTCCCAGGGGAAGCTCCCATCAGGCTGAATTTGGGCCCTTGTTTCTAACAACTATAAAATCAGATACTTTTTCTTCAAATCCCATATTTATTCTTGCAGTTATATGTTTAATGTGCGTCTGCCCCACCAGACTGTAAGTTCTTAGCAAACAGGGACCCTCTGCTTTGTTCATGGTCATGTCTCTAGTGTCTGGTACCATGCCTTGTACACGGTAGGTGCTCAATTGTTCTTAATAGTTTGGATAGAAGGATTATATGAATGAATGAATGTCTATCACTTTACTTCAAGTTTCCCCTGGGACCAAGGCTCTGGATTGCCTTCAGCAATTCTTGGCACTACCCACATTTTGAAGTAGCAACCTGGACTAAGACTTCAGCACCCATGCCCCTATTCCCAGCTCTATGGGAATCTTCCAGTGAATTCTGGAAGTCATTAAACCTCTCTGGTTCTTAAGTTCCCACATCTATAAAATGAGGAAAGAAAGCTCCTCCTTTGGTTTCCCAAAGAGTCTGGGAGGAGGAACAGCAGCAGCGCATCTGCAAAGTGCTGAGCCTCTGCAGGGGAGTGGCTGGCCTCGGTCTGCAGTACAGGGTGACACGCATAATATCCCAAAATTGGAAACCAAGGCTGTCTCTTGTTATCCTCCATGGGAGTCTGCAGTACGGGAGAGGGATTTGAAGAAGAGGATCTGTCTCCCAAGTTCACCTCACAAGATCATGGAGTCCAATGCCATAATGGAGGGGGAATTTGGGGGAAGTTTTGGGAGGAGGTGAATATATTTTGCACGTGGAAAAATTATGGTCAAATGGAGGTTCTGTGGTGGATGAACAATGAAATCCTTTGTAGCATTTCACATCAAGGGCAAGAGTCCCTGTCACCTCTTGACTTCTACAAGAGGTCTCACAGCTTCCACTCTTGCTGTCTTGGAATCTAGCTGCCACATAAGGAAGCCCAAGCTAACTCCCTGGAGAAGCCACCTGGAGGTAAACTGAGGCACCTGATTGGCAGCCCCATCCCCATTGCTAGACTTGTGAGTGAGGCCATCTGGGACCAGCCAGCCCCTAGCTGACCTTGCCTCTTCCTGAAACCTGGTCCAGCCAACACCACACAAAGAGGATTCATCCCAGCAGAACCTTGCCCAAATTGCCAAACCTTAGAGTCATGAGCAGTCAGTGATGGTTGTTTTAAGCCACTCAGTTCTGGGGTGGCTTGTTTTGCCCCAATATATAATTGAGGCAGCTGTCTGTGTGTCCATCTGTCTCTTTGGCCAGACTATCTTACCCTTCTTCCTGTCTCCTGATCGCAGCAGAGCAGAATATCAAGAGCACGCAGCTGCATCAGAAAGATCTGGATACAAATCTTGATTTTCCTACTTACACACTGTGTGACCTTAGATAGGTTTCTTAACCTCTCTGAACTTATATTTTCTTTCATCAGTAAGATGCACACACCTTTGGCTTATGGGTTGCGAGTTTGAAATGAGATACTAGTCAGTGCCTGGCACATAACTAGTGCTCCTTAAATTTGTTAATCTGCCAATAAATATTTACTGAGCACATACTTCATGCTGATGCTGATCCTGGAATTAGGAGGCTGAACAAGACAGATGAGAGCTCTGCCCTCACAGGGGTTATAGTCCAGAAGGGGAAGACAGAATAAACACTTGAAAAGCAAGATGATGGCAGATGGTTACACATGCTCCGAAGCCTGTGGGACAGAAAGTCTGAGCCCATGGGACTGAGGCACGACATGGTGCAGGGGATGGGTCTAGGGAAGGCTTCTGTGGGGAGGTGACATCTAAACCCAGAGGTGGTTAATGAGCAGGAGCCAGCCACAAGAAAAGCAGGAGAAAAGGTGCTCTAGGAAGAGGACCCAGCGTATGCAAAGGCCCTGTGGAGGGACAGAAGGGGGAGAGACTGAGGAACCCAGGGGAGGCCAGCGGGGCTGCCACATGGCAGGAGGCGGGGACAGGCTGGAGGAGCTGATGCTGTGGCCTCAGTAGGTGGAGGCTGCTTTGTTATTATTGCTGCTGTTATTGACAGTAGCTCAGGTTCAAGGCCTGATCCAGAGCAAGTGCTCGGTTCATGCTGGACAAATAGCTGATAAGCGAGGGCTTCAGGCATAACCTGTGTAATGTTTCCATGGAAACTTATCACTGCTCCCTGTTGGTAACCTGAGAGACTCCCACAGGCCTCTCATCCTCTGGTCCTGCCCTGATCTGGGCTGGGGACTCACTTCCTCTTCCCCTGCATCTCACCCTGAGCCCCAGCTGTCGGGGAGGACGCACAGCACGGGGCATGGAAGCTGTTCCTGTCGTGGACCCTCTGCACACGCACAGCACACCAGGCCCAGATGGCCCCAGGCCAGGCCTCAAAGTTCCAGCCCACGTCAGCCCAGGTCCAGGATGCAGCTGGGCTCACGCAAGAGGAAGAGCTTACGTTGGTGGTGGGGAGTTGGGGAGCAGCCGGTCCACTGTTCTAGACAAAGGAGCCGGCCTGAGACGTGTTCCTCAGGAGACCCCACCACCAGAGCAGCGACACAGTGGAAAGAAGCTGTGTGGCCCCAGGACCGGGTCTGCAGCCCCATTCGACAGCTGAAGAAACAGAGGCAAAAGGCAGAGCTGGCCTGCTCTGGAAGGCTGGTGTTTTGAGAGCCAGCTTGTACCTGCCAGCTGGGCATACCTGTGTCTACACACACAGACCCACAAACACAACCTCACATGGTTCTACATGGTTATGAGAGATTCAGACATACACACAGACACACACCATCCAACAGGACACTGTCTCTTATGAGGATGTGACATTCAGACATGTCATTCTACACAAGTCACACACACACAAAGCTGAGGACACATCCATTGATGTTTCCGCCCTCACTTCCCAGATAATTGTGCTGAAAAATAGAAACACCTGCACCCTACCAAGCTATTACCCGGCAGTGGCAGGACCAGGCTAATTAAGCCTTCACAGGAGGCTGGCATTTTCCTGGCAGCCCTGCTGCCCCTCGCTGCCAGGGTGGCCGCCAGCCCGAGTGGCCTTTGTGATGAGCCCCAGGGGGCACACAGCCCAGCCTTTCTCCCTCTCCTCCCTCTCTGGGCCCTGAAATGATTCCGCATCTTGTTCTCCCAAAGGATCCCTCTTGGGCCAATGTCCTGCTTATGAAGACGGCTAGAATGAAACCCTCCCTGAAGCTTGAGGCCTGGATCAGCAGAGACCCTCCCAACGTTCCCGGTTCTCTGACTGGAGGACATTTGAGGGACCTAAGTTAGCTGTGGACATGAGTGATGGATGCCCTCGGCTGCTCTCTGCCTATTCCAAGGGCTTAACTCCATCCCTCTGGCCAGAACGGGACTCAGTTTCCCCTTCTTGCCACCCTGGGCTTGGTTCTTGGCCATTCTCTCTCACACATTGACCTCTCAGCCACCCTGGACTTCCTGCTCTTCTTCCAACATGCCAAGCTCATGCCTGCCTCAGGGCCTTTGCACCTGCCCTGTTCTCTGAGACCCTCCCTTCCTCCCAGGTCTTTGCCTGTTCCTCTCAACATTCAGGTCTCAGCTCAAACGGCACCTCCTTAGGAAGCCCGCCCTGACCCACCTAGTTAAAATCTCTCCTCCAGGTGCGCCCGTCAGTTTTTTCTTAACTCAGTGGTTTTCAGCCCTGGTTGCTAGTTAGAATCACCGGGGGAGCTTTTAAAAATAACGGTGCCAGGGCGCTGTGTAGGCTAATTAAGAATCTCTGGGATGTGGGTCGTGCGTGCTGCCATTATTTTAAAAAACCCTGTGTGGTTTGAATGCGCAGTCAGGACTAAGACGTCTTGGTCCAGATACTTTTTGGTCAGCGAGAGAAAAGGCCGAATTTTGCAATCCCCTCCCTTCGGTGCTCTCTCCCTAATAGCTCTGTGATATGGGAACTACTATCACACCCATTTTACAGACCAGGAAGCTGAGGCTGTAAGTCGGAGAAGTAACATACCCAAAGTCATGCAGCTGGGAAACTGTAGAACTGGGAATTTAACCCAAGCAGCGTGGCTCTGGAGTCTGCCTCTTAATCCCAAAACTTGGCTGCAGTTGTTTTATTTAATCTCACAACCACTCCATGACACGACATTTTAAAGATGGGGAACCATGGCTCAGAGAGTCAGGAGACATGACCAAGGTCACACAGCCAGGATTCAAACCCAGGTCAGGCTGACTCTAAAGCAGGGGTGTCCAATCTTTTGGCTTCCCTGGGCTACACTGTAAGAAAAAGAATTGTCTTGGGCCCTACATAAAATACATGAATACTAACAATAGCTGATGAGCTGAAAAAAAAAAAACTACAAAAAAAAAATCTCTTAATGTTTAAAGAAAGGAAAGTTTAGGAATTCGTGTTGGGCCATATTCAAAACCGTCCTGGGAGGCATGTGGCCCGCGGGCTGTGGATTGGACAAGCTTTCTCTAAAGCATAGGAATTTGTGTTGGGCCATATTTAAAGCCTTCCTGGGTTGCATGTGGCCCGCGGACTGTGGATTGGACAGCTTGGCAGCAAGGCAGACCATATCAAATGAGGTCTGGGCCTGAAAACACATCACAACTTCACCCAAGGACCCAGCCTTCCTCTTTGGAAGCATCATCTCTCCCCGGCCTCCCAAGCCCCTTCTCTTTTCCCATCTCTATCACGCCCGTTGCCTGGCTGTTTCCCACTCTGCTGTAAAGCTGCATCTCCCAGGAGGATGTGCAGAGTTGCTCTAAAGCATAGAGTACAGGACACAGGGAAGGGACAACTTCATGATCCCTCATGTCCTCGTTTCTCCACCTTTTGGGAACCAGCCTCAGGGCGAGTGGAGCAGATGGAAGATTGGCACTAGAGCATGGATCTACTCACTTGCTGCCCATGAATTATTTCACGGTAGAATAAGTGGCATTGTATATAGCGCTTATGTGGCGGCCACTGTTCTACGTATTTTACATATATTGGCTTGACCCTCAAAGAAACCCTATACTCTTCCTCTTTATATTATTGACAAGGAATAGGCACACGGAGAATTAAGCAACTCACCCAAAGCTGTACAGCTAATCATGCAGAGATAAGATCTGAACTCACGCAGGCTGGTTCCAGAGTCTGTGCTCTCAGTTCCTGCACCATACTCTCCCTCTCAGCGGCCTTGCTTATTGAACTGCATGAAGCTCACTTTTCTCCCCTATGAAATGGGTATAATAGTGCCTACCTCGGGTGGAGAATGAGAGGACAAACCCAGAACATGATTGCACAAGCAGGCCCTGGCACAGGGAGGTGCAGAGTAGGTATTTGGTAAGGGAGGTCACTGGACAGCCGGGAGGTCATGGACAGCCAGGATGTCACCCCTTCAGCAACCAGCCTGGAGACTTATATACAGTAGGCGCTGAACTGACATGCAACACGGATGAAGGTGGTGACATTTGGAGGCCACCAGGCTGCAGTTTCCCCAGAGAGGTTCAGGGCTCAGCAGCCCCTTGGGATCTCGAGCTCAGCAAGAGGACCTTTAAATGCCTAGAAACGGCCTACGTGCGTCACCGCTGTCTTCCATTAATGCATAATTGCTCTTGCAGGCGAGTAGCTATGTTCTCTGGGGTCAGATTTACAGCAGAGCAGGAAACAGCCAGGCAATGGGCATGATAGAGATGGGAAAAGAGAAGGGGCTTGTGTGGCTGGGGAGAGATGACACTTCCAAAGAAGGCTGGGTCCTTGGGTGAAGTTGTGATGTGTTTTCAGGCCCAGACCTCATTTGATATGGTCTGCCTTGCTGCCCCCACATAGCACATCGGGGAAATGCCAGCATTTGGGCCTCCAGGCTACATCTCCCAGGAGGAAGTGAAAATGTATCCCCTGAATGGGCAGTACTAGGATTAAAGATTTTCTTATGAGTCTCTGTAATGTTCTCCTTATCTGTGTAATATCACTGAAATCTGCAACAAGTCATCAAAGACATCCCGTCTGGAAGGTGTGACGGCAGCTTTTTCATTTCAAGGCTCTGGCTGCCTCTGCCAGGAGCTGACCCCCATGCACATTACTAGGCGTATTGTTCATCACTCCAGCCCTTCAAAGAGATCTCCAGAAGTGCACACGCAATCTGCAAGCTGCCAAGTGACCCCTTCACTCACGTGCCGCTCCACAGATGCCTTAGAGGTTAGGGAAGATCACTGTGCCACAAATGTGCCATATTTTCTCCTGCCACCTTGCCTGGGCACCACCTGTTCCCTCTGCTGGGATGTTCTTTGTCTAGCCACCGTGGCAAATTTCTCCTGGTCCTGCAAGGCTCAGCTCAAGTACCACTTATTTTGCAAAACCTTCCCCAAAGGGGCAGCCTGAATCTCTAAGAAGCCGGGCCAGAGTCTTAGAGTTATCTTCTCTCGCGTCTGTGTCCCAAGATCAACCGTCCATCCACAGAGCAGCTGAGGTAGCCAAACAGCGGTTCTCAAAGTGAGGTACCCAGACCAGCAACATTACCTTCATCATTACCTGGGACCTTGTTGGAAATGCTGGTTCTCCGCCCCACACCCCAGACCTTACTGAATCAGAAACTCTGGGGGTGGGGGCCGGCAACCTGTCCTTTAACAAGCCCTCTAGGTGAATCTGATACATGCTCAAATTTGAGAACACCTTTGGAAGGGGGATAAGGTGAATTTGTGTATGACTCACCCAGGACAAATATTAGGTTGGTGCAAAAGTAATTGCGATTGTTGCCATTAGAAGTAATGGCATTACGTTTTGCCATTTAAAGTAATGGCATTAAAAGTACTTTTAATGGTGACAGCTGCAATTACTTTTGCACCAACCTGATAACACAAAAAGCAACTACAACAAACACTACCTACAGGACCGTGAGCTAGATGCGTGCCAGGCACTTTACCTGCACTAATTCTTCACAGCAATGCACGAAGAACATACCCATTACATAGATAAGAAAACTGAGGCTCAGTCACTCATTTCCCTAGGAAACAACTAAGAAGTGATGGCTCCAGCTGCAAACCAACCCCAGTCTAACTACAAAGCCCATGTGCTATCACAGAAAAAACTGTTCGTGCGATTTGGAGATTCAAAGGAGGGAGAGACCACATCCAAGTCAGATTTTTCCTGAATTTTATATTTTCAAAGTATGGTTTTGAAAGATCAAATAATGCTTAAAAAAAAAAAAAAGCAAGCTCTTGTTCCTTCCTACCCTTCTCTCATCTCTGCTCTCAGAAGTGACTACTTTCAACTCTTTTAGCTACTTTTTTAGGTATTTACTTCCATACTTTAAAATATCTGTCTTGTATTATTTCTTGTTTCATCTGTTTTAGACTCCACCTCTTGACTTACACTGGATAAGGACTTTTGATCATGAACACCCCGTCCCAGAATTCATATATGATCTAGATCATATATAAACACCATGGATTCATATATGATCTAGATAATTTTCCTTTCAATGGCAGAAAAACTTCTTGAGGGCCTGTGTCTCTAGTTGCCCACAGGTACTATAAGGGCTAAGGGCAGCTTTTCCCTGCTGCCATCCCCTCCCAACAGAATTAAATCTCCGTTTTTTAAATTAAATTCATAGTCAATGTTTTATAATTGTGACCAAATAAATATTACTAACAGCAGAACCAAGTCATTTGGTATGGATGCTCACTTTCTTGGACTTTTTGCTTTTCCTAGAGCTGATAATTGTTGTGGTCCTTTTTCTTAGTTGCCTCTTTATAGAATGTCCTAGAATCATCATGAGTTCCATCATTCCATAGTGAGTTCTCCCTGAAGATTCTCCAGTGCCTTCATTCTTCCTGACTGTATGAAATACCCCAGCATCATCCCATAAACCCATATGACCACTTTAGATCACATTCAGCTTTAAGTAGCTTACATAGAGAGAAGTTTTTTTTTTGTTTGCCTTTGGTCCATATCAAGAAACTCAAAATTCAGAGACATGTCCCGGGTGGGCATAGAAGACCCACCACCATCAAAGACCCAGGCTCCTTCCACCTGGTTGCTTCACTACCCTTAATATCAGGCTCCTAATTCACGGTTCACTGTGGCTGCTTAAGCTCCAACCATTATGTCTGCATTCCAGCCATGAGAAAGAAGAGTACTTCCACTGTATGTAAAACTACATCTTGAAAGTTGCACATGTCATTTTTGTTTATACTCCTATGTTCACAGCTTAGACACATGGCTATACCTAGCTGCAAGAAAGGCCAGGAAATGTAATCTTTTTTCTGAGTGGCTACATTCTCAGCAGAAAAAGTGGAATTCTGAGGTCAGGTAAAAAAGGGGAACTGAGAGTTGGGGCAACTAGCAGGCTTGGCCACACCGCCTTTTGCTATAGTTCATTTGAACTTGCATGTCAGCTTCACACCTTTGTTGAGAATATGTGGTGGCCTCTTCCTACGTTTCTAGGACCTTTTCTCCACTCTTGCCTTCATTCATTGTGCTTTGGGCACCCCACACTCCTCCTGCCTTGGGAGCCTCCCACACACTGTGCCTCTGCTGGCAGTGACTCCCTGAGAGCCACCTATCCTGGATGCAATGCCTCCCACTCATCCTCCAGTCTTCAGATGAAATGACAGCTCCCCAGAGAACCTTCCCATATCCCAAAGGGTCAGGGTCTGTTAGATGGTCTCACAGCCTTCTGACTTTCTTTGTTACAGCATCCATTGCAATTGTAATTGGAGATTGATTTGTGTGATCAGTTGTTCACTCACTGTCTCTCTTGCTAGACTATGAGCTCTTGAGGATGGGGCCACTTCTCTCATGTGCATCCACCTGACATGTGGAAGCACAATAAACATTTGTGGCACGAACAGTTGCCTCTTCCTGAATCACACATCCTAACCCCCTTATCCTTCCAGATCAACTGAAATGCTCCCTCCTCCAGGAGGTCTTCCTGTGCTCCCTCTGAGACAAGTAGCACCCCTCCGCCTGAGTGCCCAAGCCCTCTTTGTCACCATCACTTTCTATCACATGCTATTGACTTTAGGGAGCATGTCTCAGCTCTTCTCTGAGCCTGTGAGTTTCTGGACGGAGGGAGCCACATCTGATTCTTCTGTGTCTCTCACACACATGCACAGGGATAACCCAGAAGACTCTCTGGTTCAGCAGCAGAGTTGTTGACCAGGAAGCAAGACTCCTGGTGTGGCCTCTGGCTGGCCATGTGACATCCAGCAACAGCCTCACTTTCCCCACCTGGCCTCTCAGGGCCCATCCAGATCCAGCATTCTCTGATATGCCACCTGATGCTGCAGCTCAGGGGCTGCTGAGCTCTACTCTGCATGCCTCCCTCTGTGGGCCATGGGCTTGGGTTCCTGGAAATTTGTTTTCCATTCAGAGATCAAAGGAACAGAAATGCTGGACACCAGGTTCCCAGGCAAAACAAAACAAACTTTTATTAACTTAACAGCTGGCACCAGGCCTCAGAGGAACTGTAACATAATTTGGACAAAAATATTGTGAGAAGTCTTAGGGAGGAAGGTAAGAACTCATGAGTCTGGAGCCAAAGCTTTGGGGCAAGGGAGGATGCTGCCTGTGAGGGGGGAGACTGTGCAGCTTGATGAAGAATACTTCATATTTATTGATACGTTGCTTTGCACTAAGGAAGGTGTATACTTTGTGCTTAATGTATTAGAGAAATCAAGGTGCTGGATTACAAAAAAAGAACAGAAAGGAAAAAGAGAGAGGGAGAGAAGGAAAATAAAAGAACAGAAAATAACAAAAAAGAAAGGCAAAGGAACCATCTGTGGCTAGCTGAAGCAGTGGAGGAAATCTATTAGAAGGTATATGAGTTAGATATAATATAAGGCACATGGCTATGCAAAGAAGAGAGAGCCTAGAAATAACAGTGGCTTAAATTAGACAGAGATTTCTTTCTTTCTCAGTAAGTAGCCAAAATGTTATGGTAGTTGTCTTAGTTGGTTCAGGATACCATAACAAAATAGCTCAGATTGGGTGAGCTGTGAAATTTATTACTCACAGTTGTAGAGGCTGGGAAGTCCAAGATCAAGATGCTGGCAGATTCAGTGTCTGGTGAGGGCTTCATAGATGGAGCCTTGCTGAAGCATTCTCACATGGCAGAAGGGCAAAAGGGGGTGAAGGGGTGAACAGACCCCCTTGACCCCTTTCTAGGAGCATGAATCCCATTTTTGAGGGTAAAGCCCTCATGGCCAATTGCCTCCTAAAGGCCCCATCTCTTAATACTATTGCATTGGGGATTAAGTTTCAACATGAATTTTAGAGGGGTATAACCATTGAAATCATAGCAGTGGTTCTGCTTCAAGAAGTTTTCAGGCCCTGGTTTGTGGATCCCCCAACCCTAGGTATTGCCCTCAGGATGTGGTCCAGGAAGCCTTACTCCATATCCACATTCTAGCCAGGAGGGAAGGGAGAAAGCAAGGGGGAAGGAATGCTCCTTCCTTGGAAGGCACCACCTGGAAGGTGCTCACCTCTCTTCTGCTCACACCTGCTGTCCACAGCATAGTCAATGGCCACACTTGGAACAAGGGAACCTGGAAAAGCCATTGTATACTAAGCAGCCATTGGCCCAGCTAAATAATCTATTACTACATAAGCAGGAAGACGGCTCTTGGGAGGATCCACAAGTCTCTGCCACCGATGAGATTGGGCAGCCTAGATAATTGTTGGGAAGAGTGAGGAATCAGGCTTAGAAAACTGGTAGGAGTCAAAGGTGGCCACAGGGCAGGACCCCAGCCCCATCACACTAATGGACGGGCTGGCTGGGGTATGTCACCACTGCTGCCACTGGGAAGGATTTCCCATCTGTTCCTGCATCTTTGCACAAGATCCAGAAGGGCAGCGTTTTGCAGGTGAAGTCAATGTCACAAGCCCAAGTACAAATTGCCAGGGGGTGGAGAGGAAAGACTTCAGGTCCTCTCATTGACTTCCATGGAAGGAGAGGATACAGGACCCACCCATAGCAGAGGCAACTGAGAATTGCTCCCCAGATGTGATGGGAGCTGGATGCCTGAGGCGGTGTACCACCCCCTGAAAGCCAAAAGCAAATGTTCGTGACACATGCCATTTCATCCTCACAGCCATCCAGTGAGGTGAATCTCATCACAAGCGCCAGCGTTCAAGAGAAATTGAGGAGCATAACTGGAGTCACGTTTGTCACTCACTTACGTAGCGCTTCCTATGAGCTAGGCATGGTTGTAAGCAGATTACGAATATTAACTTTTAAAATTTGTCTTAGCTTCAGAACAACCATTTAGGACATCTTAGTACCCCCATTTTATAGAAGCACCAAATGGCAAGCGGAGTTGCCCAGAGTCACAAAATTACTAAGCAGGAGCAAAATTGGGATTCGAACCCAGGCACTCTGGCTCCGCGTCCGTGCCCATAACCATTACTCTACACTGCTAGCAAACGGAAGGAGCACCCAGGGAAAGATATATGGCTGTGCATTCTGAGATGCGGCCCGGCCCCAGGCTTTCCAAACAATTTTTCGTAAAAGATGTTAAATTCACGAATGCTTTATGTGAATTCTTGTTGTTGCTGCTATTCCAGAAACCAACAGATTTCATGTCAGGGTCAGTGAGGCACAGTTCAGAGACAGCTGCTCCAGGAAACTGGGGACCAGGAGGAAGAAAGACTCTGAGAAGCGAGCATTTCCCCTTACCTCCCCGCCATCCCCTGCAGGAAGTTAGGAAAAATATAGAAGAAGGCTTTGAACTTCACTAGGTCGCAGAACAAAGGGCATGATGACAATCATTTAGGCTTTAGAGGCAGGGTGGCCAACAGCCGCCATCTGGGTCGCCCAAACTCTAAAGCCAGCAAGCAAGGGGCTCAGCCTCCCATGCCCTGTAGACCCTTTATATACACACAGAAGCTCCCGGAGCTTCAGTCAGGGCTACTACCTGGGAACTGAACTTACAAATTTACATTTTATGGACTTACCCAGTCCTGACTCCAGTCCAACACAGTGCTCTGAGCAGGCTGCAGCCCCAGAAGCCTGACAAAGAACAAAGGGGTCTGCAAAATCCACCAAAGAGTTATCCATCTCCAGAATTTAGCCAGAGCATCCCATGGCTTATCCTAGGTGCTGGGCCCTAGGGTGGGCAGCTTTGGGGGAGCCCCATGTCAGAGACAGAGCTATGTCTACTGCAGACACTTCCCTTCCTCCTGCCAGGCCACGGCTGGTGTGAGAGCTGACGCACTGGGAGTTGTTGGGTCCTCAGAGGCCTGCCGTCCATTCCCTGCATCAAGGAGGCTCAAGGTGTCATTGATTGAGTCACACCACACCTTAATACCACTAATCAGGTCCCCAAGCATGAGGAGACCCCACTCCTTATCCCCTCAAAATTCACAGGCCAAGGGGCAACAGCTATTGTAACACATATAAGTATATATTGCTAATAATTATTATTGTTGTTGTTGTTGTTATTCTAGCCATTATCTTTTAGTATTTGCAGTGCCAGTTTAGGCTCTTGACATTTGCTATCTTTGGCCCTGCCACGACATGCAAGGCAGGGATCCCACCTCCATCCTGCAGATGAAGACATGAAGCTTGGAAAGATGAACGGACGATCATGAAGCTTGCAAAAGGCAGAACCAGGATGCAGGCCCCTTCCCCATGCTGGATGAAGAGCACCTCACCCCCAAGAACAGAGAATGGCTCGCCCTTCTAGGAGCAAAACAGCCAGTTTTGAGGCAGCCTGAAGAAAAATGTCATCAGAGGAAGGGTTGATGGACTGGTCAGCAAGACTGTCTCCTTGAGGGCCCCTTACCTTGGTCTCCAGGAGACATACTCGGGGCCCCAGCATGCCAGGATGAACCCTGACGGAATTCCAGCAGTCCCTGGAGAGCTTCACACCCGCAGCCCAGCTGGAGGGGCACATTGGAGAAGCCGTTTTGTATAATGTGATGCCTTCCCTGACATCTGTAGCTGATTGGACCAGGGGTGAACGGCTAATCCAGGAGAAGCCAGTCCACTGTGGGGCCAGAGACCTACTTTTCTTTCACTAAAAATATGAACTAAGGAATATGAAGACTGGTTAATGCATGGTGGTTCTGGGTCTGTGTCTGTGGAATTGGGGCTTTGGACCCCACAGTAAGTCAATGCTGGCAAGCGTTATTTTTTTATGCTCCCTCTCCCAACAGACCAGCAGACTTTTGCTTGCATGTCTTAGACCAAAATTATAGGAGGAAAGAAGCCACAAGGATACAGAGTAAGTAGATTTTCAGAGAAGAATGGGACAGACACACACACACACACACACACACACACACACACACACACACACACACACAGCAGCAGCAGCATAGAAGACAATACTGAAGAAGGAGAGATAGAGGAAACAAATGACAGAAAGATACTTTCTTGGTCCCTCCCCATTCCAGGTTTCATGAGATCCCCATTTTATTTCCATGATATTTGTACCCTCCCCAACCTGAATTGAGCTATTTTGCAGGGTTTCTATTATTTGCAATGAAACAATCTCTGACTAACAGGAAATTTGAATAGACTTGCAAATAATAAGCTCTTGGAGGAAATATGAGCTGACTATGGGATCAAAGTAAAGTGAGAGGCAATGAGGATTGTGGTAGATTAAATGGCCGTAAATTCCTCCCATCTCAGTCCAGCCTCTTCTTTGTAACATGATTGTGCTGAGTCTCCCAGCCAGAGGTGGAGTTCTTTCTCTATCCCCTTAAACCTAAGCTGGCCAGTGGCAATAGAATCTGGCAGAAGTGAGGTTGTGTGAATTTCAGAGCCCAGGCCTCAAGAGGCCATTCAGTTTCTGCCTTTGCCCTCTGGGCATGCTCCTGAGCCTACTCATGTAAGCAAGCCCAGGTTAGCCGGGAGGATGACAGACCACATGGAGGAGAACCCAGGCACCCCAGCCCATAGCCAGCACCAACTGCCAGTCCTCCAACTGCATGCAGCCGTTTAAGTGAGCCCAGCAGAAACAGCAGAGGAACCACCCAGACAACATGAGAAGTGCTAGATTCTTGTTTTAAACCAAGTTTTGGGGTAGGTTTTACACTGCCATTGATAACAGTTAATAAAAATTGGTACCTGGAAGTAGGCTGCTTCCATAAAGCAAAGCTGAACGATGTACATTGGCCCTGGAACCAAGACATTGGGTGGAGGCTAAGGGAACTGGGGAAACCATCCACGGAGGCTGGAGTAGGTGGACTGTAAGCACATCGCACCGTTGGAGGTTGAAGAAAGGGGATTCATGTTATGTCATGGCAGAACCGTTGGCAAGGCTGTCACCAAAGAAACTTGGGAAATAGAAAATGTGCCAAGTGAACTTATGGATCTGGCTAAGGAGATTTCCAAGCAGAGCCTGGAAAGAGCTAACTGGCTCCTTTTAGGGTTGTATGACAAGGCACAGGAAGAGAGATGAACCAAACTATTTAGTTGGTAAGAAAAATTTAGAGGTAACAGAGGAACAGAATATGCTGAGTTGAAAACTGTTTTTTATCCCTTAACCTTTCTTGGAAAAATATTCTGAGTGAAAACAACCTTAGGGTTAAGATAGAATCAAGGCTGTAAAAACCCTTTGCTAAGACCTCAAAATGATTTCAAGTGATGCCCAGCAGTGCCTCACAGCTGTACAAAAGGGCTTCTAAGAACCTTAAGAGTACAGCGGCTGGACATGCCCAAAGTGGAAAAAAAAAATCTGTCTCAAAGAGAATTATGTGGCTTTGGGAGCACTGAATGCCCTCAGTAAGGTTCATAGAAAACTCACAATGTTTGAGGGAATTGTGTTAACAAGAGTATCACTAGTTTGGACTAAAAGGGACTAAGACAGTTTCAAATGAAAAGAGTACTCTGGACCTCTGAATTTACAAGCAGAAAGCTGACCATGAAAGCTATTTAGTTGCAAAAAAATTCATATGGAACAGGAGAATCTCAGAGAGCAGAGGCAGGAGCTCAAAGAATGGAGGCAAGAGCTAAAAAGAACAATGAACTGGAGACCACCACCAGGAAGCCAAGCTAGGCCCTAATCAAGGAGCATCTCCTACCCCCAGAGGAGGTGGACTTGACAAGATGTGCCTGGATAGATTTCAAAATTGCTAGGGACCAGCGATTTTTACACGCCGAATGGTCCTTCCTTGTTATGGATTGTGTCCATAATGTCTTGCCATTGTATGTTGGGTGTCTGCAGGTTCAAACAACTTGGCTTTTTGTTTCACAAATGTTGGATGGAGAGGAGCCCCACTGACATCCAAACCTGATCTAGACCATGAGACTTCGGATAATGATCCTGATGCTATAAGTAGGGTAAGATTTATGGGGGCTTGGAGACAGGATGCACATAATTTCCTGTGGAAAGAACATGAATAATTTGTGGCCAGAAGGCAGATGTGGTAGAACTTGTAATGGCTGCAATCCCATCCCACATGTTTGCCCCTTTGCAATGTAGAATCTGTTTTCCACCCCCTCAAATCTAAGGTGGTCTTTGGATTGCTTTCACTAATAGAATGTGGCAGAAGTGAGATTGTGTGAGTTTTACAGGCTAGATGCCAGGAGATATTTGACTACTGAGTTTGCTATTTTGAAACAGACATGAGATCTGGAGCTCCAGCAGCCATCTTGTGACCAAGAGACTTCAAGCATAAGATGAAAAACAAGGATCTCCAAGAAGACAGACTGGAATTCTGGGCTTCTGATGGCATTGTTGAGGCCTGAACTATAACCCCAATCACCTGCTGTAAGATGAGGAAATAACACCCTATTGATTTAAGGCCTAAATTTCAGGCCAATGGTTCTGAAAGTCGGGTACTAATTGGAACAACATCACCAGCATCACGTGGAGACTCATCAGAAAAGCAAATTCATCAGCCCCCCTCAGATGTGCATCATCACAAACTCAGAGCTATCTGGGGATTTAACAAATCCTCCAGGTGAGTCTAATGCACATTGAAGTTTAGGAACCCATTGGCACAAGTGACTGGTTAACCTCGTACTTGTTTACTTACATCTGAGTGCAAGCTTCATTGATACCACATCTCTGAGCTTTTGCTCAAAGATTTTTCTCTGCCTCTAATGCCCAATTTTCCTCTTCTCTGCCAGTCTTTCTTACTAGATGAGTTAATTTCAATCATAGAAACCCAGAATGGCAAAAATTCAGCTGCTGCAATTTGGCAAGGTGTATGGTTATTTTCTGACTTTGGTTTCAGCAGTCTCAGAGGGCTGGATACAAGCAAAAAGCTACAAAATTGCCCTATTTAAAAATTTTTTTTTGGTTCCAGATGGAAAACCCAGAATTAGTGTTTGTCTCTCTCCTTTTTACGTTAGACCAGAAGGAGTGCTCAGTGTGTGCCAGGATTCTTCTTTTCGGCAGCCACAAGTCCCCAAGGCTCCCCCTCTCATTAGGGTCACAAGCCAGGCCTGCAGCTTATCCACTGTGGGCTGCTAGCACGTTGAAGTAGACAGTTGTTTTCATTAGATTTTGCCGCATAGCAAACCTTGCCAAATCTTGGTAGCTTAAGTGACAACAAGGTATTATTTTCCTGATTCTGTAGTTGATCGAGCAGTTCTTCTGCTGGTCTTACCTGCATTCTGCTGGAAGATCAGCTGTGGACTGAGTAGCTGTGATGCTGGGCCCTTCTATCTCCACGTGGTCTTTCAGCCCAGATTTCTTTATGGCATGGTGGTGTCAGGGCAGAGTACTTAAGGAAGGAAGAGAGTAGAAGATGATCTGTGGAGTCGTGGAGTTTGATTCCTTTACCAGGAATTCAAAGCTTTGTTCGAAAGACCAATCCCCCTCCATCTACTGCTCGCTCCAACTCCCCCTACCAAATTGTCAGGTGCATATCGTGGACCATTGCTGGCTGTAAATATGCTGGAAAGCTGAGTGAGTAGCTTTCTCACCTCTCTAGTAGAGGCATGCAGGGAAAAGGGGACGGGAAATGAAGGTACAGTGTGTGTCACTGACGTGAAGGTCCCTGGCTTGCCAAACAACGGCCTGCAGCAAAAAATTCTGGAGTCTGCTCTTGCTGGAATCGAGTGAGGAACATCATAGGCACCCAATCGATGTTTATTTATGAATGAATGCCAAGAGTGGGTGCAGAAAGAACAATGGGATGAGACTTCTTCCCATTGGGATGATCTTGGATGAGTCACTTTATTCTCTAAATCCGTTTCCCTTTCTGTGAAAAAAGCAACTTACTGCACAGGGTTGTGTGGACATTAAATGAGATATTACATGTAAAAGGGTCCTCAGTGGGGCCTTTTCCCTTGAAAGGTGGGTTGGAAGCTGGGGTTTGCAGCTTAACATAGCCTCCAATGGCCAAAGGCCTGCTGTAGGCTGGGTTCCATGCTAAACCCTTTGTGTCCTTTTCTCATTTCCTTTCCATGATAGCATTCCCATTCAGATGAGAAAACCGGGGGTCATAGAGGCTTTGAGAGGTTCCAGCTGGTAAGCAGAGAGCAAAGCCTCAAACCAGGTCTGTTGGGCTCCAAGCACGTGCCCCTAACCACTACTCTAAATTGCTTTTACAGAAAAATAAGTCAAGGCAGAGCTTCCAACACCATCAGCTCACCATCGTTCTGCCCTCAGGGGCCAGTAACTCAGCCAAAGCCTGGAGATTCTGGAAACTGCCTCCATTGCCTCTGCTGTCCCTGCCCCTCCGCTGGAAGTTGCCCACAGGAGCCAGCTGGGGCCAGCCTCCCCCAAGACTGCCTCCCCCAGCAGTGGAGTCCTGCCAGGTTAGCAGAGCGGCTTCCAATTAGACATCATCTCCTGCCCAGGCGGGAGGCAGAAAGCAGGCAGAGCTCAGTGGGGTGCAGGCAGTTAGAGGGTAATTAGGTGTGGATGTGGAACAGCTCCCTTAATGAGGAGTCTGCTGTGGGTGAGGGACACGCAAGAGAAGCATCACTTCAGGCACCTGCCGCCACCAGCATCTGGCCCCGGGCAGGCTGGGGAAGGAAGAAGGAATTCACGTTATTTGTGGCCCAGGCTCTGTGCTGGCTACAGGGCTCCTTTACCCTCATAACACCCTCCCAAGGGCAGGAGTAGCAACCTATCCTGCAGACGAGAACACTGAGACTCAGGGAAGGAAAACACTGCTCAACCCCTCCAGGGCACACAGCTAGAATGTGGCAGACAAAGAGGTTAAGAGGTCTCATTCCCAAGTCTGAGCCCTTTCTCCTCTAGCACACCACTGCCCCCATGTTCTTCATCCGCTCTCATCCTCTGACACTAGAGCATCTGGTGGGCACTCATAGTTGACACCAAGGATGATATTCAAATTATTCGTCACCTGGTATGGCAGGGCTGTGACCAGCTAGAACACACCCAGGCCTTCTGGAGGCCTGAAGCAGGGTCCTGAAGGGCCCTGGTTGTGGCAGGCATTAACCCCTTGGTTGCTGGATTGTGAGAAGGATCTCAGAAGAGGGCTGGGGTGGTTGGAACAGCTGTGGTGGTAAAAATACTCAGGGGCTTGGGGGAGCAGCTTTTAACCGACTGGTAGAAAAGAATCTCAGTTTTTAATAACCAGCATTGCTCTAACAACCGACGCATCTCGAAAGAACCTTCATCTCCTATTGGGTCTACCCTTAAAGGTAATGTTTGCTTCTATGCCAGAGGGCTGTAACCAAGGAGGCTGCTAGTGGCATCTTGCTGAACACACGCTGCCCTGCACCCAGAGCTGGCACCCAATGCCCAAGATGAGTGACTCATGCCGTCTCCCCAGAGCAAGCAAGAGAGGGAACAGAGACTTCCCAGGCAGGAGCAGCCAGCCTCAGGGAAGCCCCCATCTGGCGGAGGCAATCTAGTCCATCTGGAAAAGGGGAGAATGTGCCAAACACTACAGCAGCTGTGCCCAAAGCAAGTTCTGCAGATCCAAAAAGTTGTCCTCAGCAAAGAGGGTTCCTTCAGTAAATCTGTTTGGGAAATACCGCATGCCCCACGCTCCCTCAGGACAGTCAGAGCTCAGATTGGCATATTCAAGGTTCTGAGAAATTCCAGGGTAAAAAGGCCTTCTGATTTTATGTAATCTCACATTTTCCAGGCACATTTAACTACAGAGCCTGCTCTTTGTTTAGCCCTAATGGGACTCAGAGGGCATGAGTTTACCTTGGGATGCAGCTTGGGAAACACCATTATAGACAGATCCCTTCTCTGATCCCAGCAGCCCAGACTTTGCCTCTTGGCCAAAGCTAATACCAAGGGTGGGTCTGTGTTCTGCTGGCAAAGGGTGAGCAGATCCAGGGGAAACGGAGGCAAGGTCTGGGGGAGTGAGTGCTGATCTGCACTCCAAGGGCCACCAAAAATTCTCCTTTACTCCCCCTGCATAGTATCCTTCCAGAAAATAATCAAAGCCAATCAATCCACAGGCTGGGAGCTCAAGAGATGCTCAGCCCTCCCTTGAGTTGTAAGAGAGGTTTAAGGCTGCAGCCCAGCCCCTGAGGACCAGGAAACAGTCCTGTTATGGACTCCATGTCTGTGTCTTCCCAAACATCCTATGTGAAGCTCTAATCCCCAACGTGATGATATTTGGAGATGGGGCCTTTGGGAAGTACTTAAGTTTAGATGAGTTAATAAGGGTGGGGCCCCCACGATGGAATTGGTGTCCTTGTAAGACCAGAGGAAGAGACACTGGAACTAACTCTCTCTCTCTCTCTCTCTCTCTCTCTGTCCCTCCCATGTGAGGTCATAATGAGAAGATGGCTGTCTGCAGTCAGGAAGAGAGCTGTTACCAGGAACCAAATCTGCCAGAACCTTGATCTATGAACCTTAGAACTATGAGAATTCCTGTTGTTTAAGCCACCCAGTCTATGGTATTTTATTATGACAGCCAGAACTAAGATGAGTCCCTTGGTCCCAAGAACTCTGGACTAGAATAGACATGGTTCAAGTACGGGTTTCACCTCTGACCTGCTGTGTGACCTCAGCAAGTCACTTAACCTCTCTGAACCTCAGTTTCCATTGGTGTAATTGGATGATAACACTTAGATCACTGGGTTGTGGAAAGACTCAATGATGATGACAGCCACACTTATAGAGCACTAACTGTGCACCCTGCATGTCTGCTCGGTGAATAACCTCTGTCCTAGATTCTAGCTTTGTGCGGAGTGGACGTCCCATGCTGGTTGCGGGGAAATAATGGGTGTATCTTAGCCTGGGTCTCCAGAAAGCAGGGCCAACAACAGAGGCTTAGCTGTGAGAGTGTGATGCAGGGACTGGGAGCGTGTACCAGGAGTTGCAGGCTGGCGATGGTGATGAGCTCTGAGCACAGTCAGTCCATCTCATGGGACTGCCGGGAGGACTCATCCAAGGAAGAAAGAGGGAGCGTTTATCACAGGCTCCATCTCCCCCAGGCTAAGAATGCCCACGGAGGAAGTTCCCACGGGGCAGCAACTTCCCCCATACTTCTAGGCTGTGCATGTGTCTCAATGGTCCCATCGTGAACTGGTGCCCAGCCCAGAAATCCTTGATTTATTTTGCTCTTCTTTTTGACACCTCAAATCTAATCTGTCAGCAAGACTGCTGGCTCTTCTCTTGAAACATTTCCAGAATCTGACTACTGCTGATCACATCCAGTACTCCTGCCCCGGTGATAATCATCGGAATCACCAGCCTCCTAACTGGCCACCTGCTTCCCCTCTTGACCCCTCACTCTGCCCAGCAATCGGCTGATCTTTTCACAAGTAAATCAGAGCGGGTCACTCTGCAGCTTGAAACTTACAAGCCTGCAACCTATCTTCCCTTTACACCTGAGAACTTACCATGCTGAGCAGGGCCCCAAATTATACAGCCCCAAACGGGTCAGGTCTCATATTTGTCACCTTTCCCCAGGTCAATCCACTCTAGCCACACTGGATTCCCTTCTCCTTCAGCCCACCAACCTCACGGACTTTGTACCTGCTGTTTCCTCTGCCTGGAACAGTCTTCCCCTGGTTTTCTAAAAGGACCACTCCTTCGCTGCTGTCGTCTCTGCTCAAATATTTCCTTCCCAACCATTCTTTCCAAAAACAAACAAACAAAAAACATCACCCCACCCACTGTCTATTCTCTGCCCTTCTTCTCTTGTCCTTGCAGCACTTACCCCTACACGGTGTCATATCATACTTTAGTCTCCAGCAAGGCTATCCGATGGAACTTCCAATAAGGATAGACACGTTCCCCAACCCACACTACTCAATACAATAGCCACTGACCACATATGGCTGTTGAGCACTTGAAATGCAGCCATTGTATCAGAGGACCTGAATTTGTAGTTTTGTTTCATTTTAAATACTTTGAATTTCCATTGCCCCGTGTGGCTAGTGGTTTCCACAGAGGACAGTGAAATTCTATAGTCTCAGTCTCCCCCAAAAGAATATTAGCGCTATGAGGATGACTCTTACCCTTTTGTTCATAGATATGTCTAGGGACTAACACATTTCCTTTTCTTTTCTTTTTGTTTTTATCGAGGCAGAGTCTCGCTCTGTTGCCCAGGCAGGAGTGCAGTGGCGTGATCTCGGCTCACTGCAACCTCCGCCTCCCGGATTCAAGTGATTCTCCCGCCTCAGCCTTCCAAGTAGCTGGGATTACAGGCGCCCACCACCATGCCCAGCTAATTTTTGTATTTTTAGTAGAGATGGGTTTCACCCTGTTGGTCAGGCTGGTCTCAAACTCCTGACCTCAGGTGATCTGCCTGCCTTGGTCTCCTAAAGTGCTGGGATTACAAGCATGAACCACCGCACCCGGCGCCCTAGCACACAAGTAGTGCTCAAAAAAGACTCAAGAATGAGTGACTCTGGTATTATAGAATTACATTCTCTTTTTTCCTTTTACATGAATGAGGGAACTAGAACCCAGAGAGGGTAAGTGTTCAGCCAGCCACACACACTGAGTTCCTGCCCACTGAATGACTCCCCTTCTCCACCCCTGTCCACGCTGCTCCGTGGTGGCTTGTTGGCAGCAGGGAACTGATCAAAACCAATCAACCAATTAAAACCCTGGAGAATCCGGGATGTGGTGCTCCAGGTCACAGCTGGCATGGGCTGAGACTGCAGGTGAAGGCATAGGTGTCTGTGCTGCCTCCACGAGCCAGTGGGGGAGGACGGAGATCCATGGGGTGCATGAGTCACAGGATATTGCTCAAGATGACAACAGACAAAAAACAGACTAAAGCCCAGGAGACGACCGAGTGATTACTTTTTAAATCAAGAACTCCTTACAGATTTCTGCTAGGCCAGCCTCAGGCAACAGGGGTCAAAGAAGAATCTAGCTGGGAATTGTAAAAGGAAACAGGAAACTTGTTTCCTGCCGGTTGGCAGGAAGTGTGAGCAGGAGAGCAGGAGTGGTTTATATTTGGAAAGAGAAAGGTAAGGAGGGGAACCTAGGGAGTCTCTGTGGTCTGAAAATGCCGTTGACATGGACAGTCCACCTTGCTGAGCTCAGCGTTGCCCCGATCTCCTGGGAGTGAGGACGGGCGCGGTTCCGATGCTTCACAGGGTGAATCTGCGTCTTTTATTCACCCTAAGCCTCAGTTTCCTCATCTGCACATTGAAGAGAAGGAAGCCCTCCCCCACCCCCAGGTGATGTGAAATGTCAATAGACCAGCGTGTGAAGTGCCCTGCACATAGCCGGTGCTTAGCGAATGGTAGCTTATGATATTATTGTCATCAAAGTCTCCGGGTGCTGTGAAAGATAGGGAGGTCAAAAAATACTTTTCTGAGCTCGTAACAAACCGGGCCTTGGATGAGCAGGCAAGGTAAGAAGGAAGTGCCAGGTGGAGGGAACAGCCTGACCAAAGGCTCAGAGGTGGGACGGGGGGAGCTTATTTGGGCCACACAACTGGCAGGTCCTGATTCTCACCCCACTCCCAACTATGACTTTGGGAGGCTGTCTGTCTGTCCTGCCTCCTACCTCCTACCTCCTCCTCCTCCTCCCCATGGCTATCTCCGTGTGAGTCCCAGGGAGCAGGGTGAGGGTATTGGGGGAAGGAGAGGCAGGTTTTGGCTGCTCAAGCAAGTGGCAGTGGCAAGGGCCAGAGAGAACAGGCTGTGGTCTAGTTAATCAGCCCGGACACATCTGATGACCAAGAGGGGACAAGGATAGTCCCAAGGAGGGGCAGGACATCCTACATCTCTCCACCTAGGGTTGCTAGATTTAGCACAAACAACGGACAAACAAAAAACAGGATGCCCAGTTAAATTTGGATCTCAGATAAATAGCAAATAATTTTTTAGCTTAAGTGTGGAGAAGCCAAGACATACTTCTACTGAACAATTTATTGTTTATATGAAAGTCAAAAATTATTCATTGTTTATCCATAACTGGGCATCCTGTATGCAGGCCTAGAGCTTGGCTGACAGCACAGCCTTCATAACCAGGGCACCCTGGGCCAGGCCTGAGACCAACCTGCAAAGTGGCCTCCTGTTGCTCCCCAGTGGGGCTCAAGGGCCAAGGTCAGACCCACCCATTTCCCACCTTTGCCCAGTATCACACCACTCTCATTCCTTTTTTTTTTTTTTTTTTTTTAGATGGAGTTTCGCTCTTGTTGCCCAGGCTGGAGTGCAATGGTGCGATCTCAGCTCATTGCAACCTCCACCTCCCAGGTTCAAGCCATTCTCCTGCCTCAGTCTCCTGAGTAGCTGAGATTACAGGCATGCACCACCACACCCAGCTAATTTTCTATTTTTAGTAGAGATGGGGTTTCTCCATGTTGGTCAGGCTGGTCTCAAACTCCTGACCTCAGGTGATCCACCCATCTTGGCCTCCCAAAGTGCTGGGAGTACAGGCGTGAGCCACCGCACCTGGCACCACCCCCATTCCAAACCCCATGTTCCTGCCTCCAGAACTTTGCCCTTGTCATGCCCCCGGCCTGGAGTGCATTTCTTTCTTTTTTTTTTTTTTTGAGACGGAGTCTCACTCTGTCGCCCAGGCTGGAGTGCAGTGATGCGATCTCGGTTCACTGCAAGCTCTGCCTCCTGGGTTCACCCCATTCTCCTGCCTCAGCCTCCCGAGTAGCTGGGACTACAGGCACCCGCCACCACGCCCGGCTAATTTTTTGTATTTTTGGTAGAGACGGGGTTTCACCGTGTTAGCCAGGATGGTCTCCATCTCCTGACCTCATGATCCACCCGCCTCAGCCTCTCAAAGTGCTGGGATTATAGGCGTGAGCCACCGCACCCGGCCAAAGCACATTTCTTTCACTGTCTCCCCTACTTAATTCTAAACTCTCCTGCCAGATAGAACTCACTTTGGTCCTCACCTCCTTACCTCCCAGACGAGTTCCCTTGTTCTTAGTGTATCTTACAGCCCTGAACCTTCTTCCCTTGGCTCCATACAGACACCATTCTGTTTACCTGTGAAATCCTCTGGTTTCGGTCCACACATCTTTGGCTCCCCATGCTACCCTGTGCTTGGGCCCAATCCCAGCGTTAGCAAGTACTCTGGCCATTTTTATTGTGAATGAACAGGAACTATTGCAGGAAATGGGAGGAGGCAGATAAGGAAGGTCTGAAGCACCCATGTGGTCGCCTCACATCTTCCCCAGAGAATAGGACCCTTACCAAACCACTGACCTGGCCTTCTGTCTCCAGGCAGGACAGGAGCCCATGGCCACGGTCAAGGGGATGGAGCTCGTGAGGGAAGCCGAGAGCTGACATCCCAGCTCTACACCCCCACCATTGTTCACTGTGGGCAGCCCTTGACCGCCCTCTGAGGCCCCTCACCTCCCCAGCTCTGCCTACTGTGAGTCTTGTCCCTGAAAACTGCATATTCTTTTGAGAGGGACGTTGGTCTCCTCTGCCTCTGGAGGCTACAATCTCTGGACAGCCATAGGCAGCCAGGGCCTGTCCATCTTCTGTCCCCAGCTGCTCACACAGTCTGCACTTAGCATGAGCTCAGTGGTTAGCGGTAGGGTGAATGAATGAGTAAATAGCACGTTTTCTCCACATCACGTGAGTTTGTCGGGGACCGGGGGAGAGGGAGAGAGGCAGCAGTGGCAGATGGCCATTGGGACCAGGAGTAGGGGCTAAAAAGGGAAGACGATGAGCACAGGGAAGGAGCCTGATCCACAGGCACGCTACTCTACGTTGATGTCATCTTGGACCAAACCCAGGAAGACTGGCTTATCACAAATTATGTCTCCCCAGGCTAGCGTTATCATCTGATTTCGAACAAATTACAGAATTAAGGGGGTGGGGCTGGGCCTGTCCTATATTTGGCTCTGGCATATCAGCGGAGCCAGTGAGCATCTTCTGGGCTTGTGCATGCAAACCTGATTAAGGTCAGTTTGGGCAGGAAAGTCGCATGCTCCCCCAGATGGCCAAGGATCTCACAGACAGGAGGTGGAGGCAGGGAGGAGCCAGTCAGCCTGAGACACACGCACCTCCAGCCGCCAGTTCCCATTAACTCAAACGATGTAGCTGTGGCTGGGTGGGGGGCGGCAGCTGGCAGATGCTGTGTTGACAGAAGGTATTGCTAGCACCTCTGATGAGGACCAGATTATGCCCAGCATCCAGGGAGGTTGGGAGCGTGTGCAAGAGAAACCAAGGAGGTGGGAATGAGTACATCTTGTAGAAAAGGAGGGGGAGGCTGGGAGGCGGGAGAAGCTGGGAGCGGGGGCTGCGGTGATGTGAATTAGAGCAGGGCTTCTGATTTCTCTTGCAGCCTTAGCTGTTGCTACCTGTAGAGGACATCTGGTATTTTTGTCTGCTTAACATTTATTTCCTTCCTTCTGGAAACATCATCCCGATTTGGCTTTGAGCAACTACCCTGCCTCCACTCTTACCCCATGTAGCCCAGCAGGGCTGACCCCACCCCTCAGATTCATGGGTGGGCCCAAGCCCAGCCTGGAGTACAGCCCTGAGTGCAGGGCCTGACTCAGGGATGACTTGGCATAGAAGCTGGGTCAACCAGTGTCAGCACTGAGACTGTGGTTGGAATGACTGGGAAATCAATATTTTTTCCCCACTGAGACTGAAGCAGGGAGCAGGGAACCCCTAAGATGTGGCTAGGCTCTATCTCAGAAAAAAGCCAGTGCCAAAGAAAGCAGAACAAGAAAAACGGAACAAGAAAGAAGAAATCAAAATGACATAGTTTGAGCACCTGGATCCAGCCACACCTGAAGCTCATCTCTAGGACTCTTCTGACAACATGAGCAAAAAATCCCCTTTCAGCTGAATTTCTGTAATTTTCACCACCCCCTACCAAAAAAAAAGTCATTATTTTTAGTTCTACACTCATGCCATAAGAGCCTAGTTGCAGGTTCTCAGAACAGATTGAACACCACCCCCTCCAGATTGTTATTCGGGCTGTAACCTCTCCCAGGAATACCATCCCAGTCTCACAGTCTCTTGTTAAAACGCTACTCTACCCTTCACTCAAATGTCACCTACTTCAAGGACATCCCAAGATGCTGCATTCAAGATGTTTCCTCTTTGAGGCTCCCAGAGCTGACTGAGTGGACCTTTGTTATGGGGCGCAGGGCAGTGGAGCTGAGGCTGCACCATGTTTGTGAATATTTAACCCTCTCTTCATTGAGCCCAGCACTGTGCCAGGAGCTTAACAAGTATGTTCTCCTTTCATCTTCACACCTGCTCCTTGAGGTAGTATCTTTACAATCTCTATCCCGCTGGTGCACCGTTGACCCAGGGAGGCTGAGAGACATGCTTCATGTCGAAGGTAAGAGCCTGGATCAGGCCTGCAGAGTTCCATCTCTAGCCTGCCATGTCATGCTGGCCTCTGGCCTCATTTGCCTGCCAGGGTCTTTCTCCCACCTTTTACTGCAGTGACCAATGTGAAAAGTGGAGGGTTTAAGAGTGTGAACTCCAGAGTCACCCTGCTTGGGTTCAAATGCAAGCTCCACTTCCCAGGAGCTGTGTGACCTTGGGCAAATAACTCCTCTGAGCTTCCCTTTCATTGTTAAAAAATCAGAATAAAATACACTTAATGTAAAATATACTGTGTTAACCATGTTTAAGTGTACAGCTTAGTAGCAGGAACTACATTCACACTGCTATGCAACCATCACCACCGCCCAGCTCCAGAACTCTTTATCTTGCGAAACTAAAATTTCATACCCATGAAACAATGACTCCTCATTCCCCCAAGTCCCAGCCCCTGGCAGCCACCATTCCACTTTCCGTCTCTATGAATTTGACCACTCTAGGAACCTCACATAGGTAGAATCATACAGTATTTGTCCATTTGTGACTCACTTATTTCACCTAACGTAATGTCATCAAGGTTCATCCATGTCATAGCGTGTTTCACTTTCCTTCCTCTTTAAGGCTAAATAATATTCCATTGTATGTCTTCCACGTGATCCCTAAACTGAAGCTAGAATTTATCTCTGTGGTAAAAATTAGCCTTTGGTCTAGGCGTCATGGCCAGCTCTCTATAGCCCGGAGTGGGCCAGAGATGAAGAGGAGGGCATCTCGGTTGGGAGGGCCACACTCCTGCCAACGAGAGGTCAAGGTCATGTTGAGGCCCATCATCTGCGCTGCTTCCCATCTCAAACCATTGTCCACAGGGATGAAAAGAGAGGGAAGGATTCTCAAACAATTGTCCGCAGGGACGAAAAGAGAAGGAAGGATTCTCAAACAATTGTCCGCAGGGACAAAAAAAGAGGGAAGGATTCTCAAACAATTGTCCGCAGGGACGAAAAGAGAAGGAAGGATTCTTTGGTGTGCCATGGGAGATAGGGTGTCCCTGCAGCAAGAGGGCATTCTTGATTCCAATTCCTCTCCCGTCTACAGAATATGCCTCTTCTGAGCCAGGAGTGTGCTGGGAGCCATCATAGCCCTTGCCAACTCTCCTTCCAAATGCCAAGGAAATGTTCATCAGAGGAATGGCAGGACAGGGGGGTGGGCAAGAAAAGTGCCAATCCAGAAACTCTTGGCCGAGCCCCCAGTTTCAAGGCAATGTTGCAACTTCCCCCCAGGATCTGCAAGGTGTCAATACTGCAGGGAAAGGAAATTAAACACTTAGTGCCAGTTCAGGATAGCTGCTTGCAGGAATGCCAGGGAGGACGGATGTTTTGGGCCCGGAGACTGGCTTCTCAGAAGCACTCCTTTGAGATAGGGCTGCCTTTCTGGATTCATCCCAGCACCTCTTGGGCAGCTGCATGGATGGAGCAGGCCCAGATCTGGACACTGTGGAGGGCAAGGAGAGGAGGGGAGGGAGATTCACTACCAACTACCCTGGGCCTGTAGTCAGTGTTTGGTCTGTCAGATGCAGGCACTGGAGACGCTGTCCACCTGTGAGATTCCATCCAGAATACCCTTTCCTCCTTCAAAAATGCTCAGAATTAGACTCAATGCATCACTCCCCCACCAGGTTAGGAAGTGAAGCTGGTGAAGGACTGGTGGCTTTCGGGAGTTACCCGGGTTAGGAGGACATAGCGGCATTCTTGCTGTCAGTGAGAAAGATGACCAGGCTAGGAAGCGCCTGCTACCATGACCTCTACCCATTTCACCCCCCATTATCGACGGACACACCACCCTCTGCCATGGAAGGTCGGATTATTGTCGCCAGCTCCCCACTGCCTCCCTGTCATAGAATTACAAGTCCACACCCTTTGCCATGTTGGGCCTGGCCATGGGCCTTGTTTGAGCCAGTGGAATGCAGCGAACACCCCGTGAGGTTTTCAATGTGCTTACATAATTTGGCTTGGCCTCGTGTTTCTGCCATCTGCCCTGAGAAGAGCATACCCCCAGGAGCAGCAGCAACGAGTCCAAATAAAAGAAGGAAAACATGGCTCTGACCTGAACCCAGCCCCATCCCAGAGCCACACCTGAATGAACCAAGCAGAAATCAGCTGAGACCCAGAAGTGAGAAAAATAAATATCTGTTCCTGTGGGCCACTGCAATTTTGCTGTTTGTTTTTCAGTATTATTGCAGCAAGCGGAACTAATACACCAGATATAAGTACACACACGTGTTCAAACAACATGAATGCAAGTTCACCCACAAACATATGCCAGATGCATATCACAGATACACAAACTACAATGCACTTATGACTTCTGCCTCAGGCGGGGAGCCTGGGCAGTCCCATATGTGTCCCACTGAATCACGCTGGTGGTCTCTGCAGGAGATGCTCGGTGGGCCTTACTCCTGACCCAAGGCTGGGATGCTGTGTCCTCCTTTCTTCAATCAAGAGCCTGGAGGAAACTTGAGGGCAGGGCCGTGCCTGGCTTGCCTCTGTGTCCCAATATGACCCAGGCGGGGCTCGCCACACAAACTCAAATGCCCAGTTAGAGATTGCCGGGTGGACACAGTCCAACATCCTACTGGGCATTTTCTCTCTGGAGATTGGGAACTCTTGGGGCTCCACCAGCTCGGAATTCTGGGATTCTCTTAGCCTGTGCTGATGTCAGCAGGCTGAAGGGAGCCTGCGTAGCAGAGGGGAGGGCTATGCCAGGTGTGAGAGACCTGGCCCCAGTCCCAGCTGCCACGGCCACAGTGACCCTGCCTCTGAGCCACACCCTGCCCGGGTCCTGAGGAGCCCCAGGGGCCTTTGCTGACATCTTGGCTTAGCCTCAGGGCCCAGCAGGGAGGCAAGGCCTTAGCATCTCAGGGGGGACAGAATTGCACTCTGGTGTCAGACTTTTGGATTCAATCCCCGTTCTGCCCTGGTTACCTGTGGGACCTTGGGCACTTCACCTCTCTGGCCTCAGTTTCTTCTTCTGTAGCCTACTCAAGGAGGACCCTTCATCTGAGCCTTACATGCCTCACCCACTCGAAGATGCCACTCCAGGGTTTTTCCCTCTCTCCCTCCAGCACTGAATTCCTCCATCCTGGATCACCCTCCACAGCATACAAACCTGTTCTAATTGTGCCCATCTTAAAACTGGGGAATAACCAGAAAACCTTCCTCGGGTCAGCTCCCCTGGCACCCCGATCTTTCCCTATGCCCTTTATAGGAAAATTCCTTGAAGAGTTGCCAGGTGGCATCTGGGCAGCAGGCGGCCTCCATTTCCTCGCCTCCTACTCCCTCTCAAACCTACTTCAGGACTATTTTGTCCCCATGATTCCACAAAAACACTCTCGTCAGGGTCACCAGTGGCCCATGGTGCTAAACCCACTGTCATTTCGCCGGCCTCATCTCCGTGGCTCCCATCACCAGTTGGTCGCCCCTGCAGCCCCCACGTACTCCTGTCATGGGGCCTCCACATTCCTGGCTTTCCTCTGGCCTGCTGGCTGTCAGCTCACCCCATCCTCTGTTGATTCCACCTCACCTGCTGGCTTCTAATGCCGAGGGCCCAGGGCTCCGTGGGCTTCTCTGCTGTCTACACTCACATCCCCAGGGATCACAGATGCAAATATGGCTTATGCATGGGAGGATACCAGCCCAGACCTTCCCTCTGACCCACCGGCCTACTGAGATCTCCACTTTCCATGACTAATGGGCACCTAACATCCAATGCCTCCACAGCCGTCATCTCGGTGTTTCCCATCTCAACAAATGGAAAGAAACAGCCCCCACTTCCAGCCGCTCAGTCCAACACCTGGAGTGACTCTTGACAGCTTTCTTCCTCTGATGTCCCCTCCTGTCCCTCAGCATAGTAGGCGTCTGCACTTTGGGAGGCCAAGGTGGACGGATCATGAGGTCAGGAGTTCGAGACCAGCCTGACCAACATGGTGAAACCCCGACTGTACTAAAAATACAAAAAAAAATTAGCCGGGCCTGGTGGCACACACCTGTAGTCCCAGCTACTCAGGAGGCTGAGACAGGAGAATCGCCTGAACTTGGGAGGCAGAAGTTGCAGCGAGCCGAGATTGTGCCACTGCACTCCAGCCTGGGTGACAGAATGAGACTCCATCTCAAAAAAAAAAAAAAGTCCATTCTATTCCATTCTAATGCGCATTTCACATCAGAATGTGTCCCTAATCTGCTGACGTCTCTCTTTTCCTCCCCTCCTCCTTCCAGAGCCTCCCTGCCTGTGGCTTTTGTCCCAAGGACCTCCTCACTACCCCAAGGTGCTCCATTGCACTCAAAGCAAATGCGCAGGTCCCTGCCCTGATCCACAGGGCCCTCCATGCTCACCTCCTGGGACCTCTGACTCATCCTCTGCTTCTCTCCACCTCGCTCACTCTGTTCCCTCCCTATTGTCACACTGATCCCCCGGCTGCTCCTCAAACACCCCTGGAGGGCACACCCCACCTTACAGCCTCTGCAGGGGCTGTCCCTCCACTGGGCACTTCACTCTGTGTCACACAGCTCCCCGGCCCGCCATCTTCCTCCAGACCTGGGCTCCAGTCTCACTGCCTCCTGACTGCAAATTCCACCCCAACCTCGACACTCAGCAGCCACCTGCCCAGCTGGATCTCCCTCTGTGCTGCATAGTTATTGCTTTTATTGCTGGTTTCCACCCTAGAATGTCAGCTCCATGAGTGCAGGGATTGTGTGTGTTGTTTCTTTTAATCATCACACCGAGAACACAGGGAGTGCTCAACACCTGGTAATGAACCATCAGTGAGCATGGACAAGCTGCCTCGTAGGGTTCTGGCTTAAATGATAGAGCTCAGATAAGGTGCTCAGCCTGGGGCACGTGGATGCCACATGGTAAAGTCGGCAGTTATGTGATTGTCACTGCTGCCGTTGTCATCATTTCCTTTTTCACAGATGGAGAAAGCAGGGCTCAGAGACCCAAGGCCTGGCTCAAGGTCACAGAGCATGGCCAGAGCCGATCAGGCCTACCTGGACCAACTCCCTCTCCCCACTGACAGGTGGGCCACCCCTCTCCTCTAAGACCCTGTATTAGTCTGTTCTCACACAGCTATAAAGAACTATCTGAGACTGGGTAATTTATGAAGAAAAGAGGTTCACCAACATGGCACATGTATACATATGTAACAAACCTGCACATTGTGCACATGTACCCTAGAACTTAAAGTATATTATATATGATATATCATATATGATATATCATATATATTATATTATATATTATATGATATATAGTATAATATAACATAGATAATATAGAATATATCATATATTATGATATATATCATATATGATATATATCTTATATATTATATATATGATATATGATATATCATATATCATATCATATATATGATATATCAGATATATATCATATATGATATATCATATATATCATATATATCATATATGATATATCATATATCATATCATATATCATATATATGATATATCATATATCATATCATATATCATATCATATATCATATCATATATCATATATATATGATATATATGTTATATGTGATATATCATATATTATATATGATATATCATATATATCATATATAATATACTTTATGTTCTAGGGTACATGTACACAATGTGCAGGTTTGTTACATATGTATACATGTGCCATGTTGGTGAACCTCTTTTCTTCATTATATATATATATGTATAAAAGAAAAGAGGTTTAATTGACTCACAGTTCCACAGGCTTAACAGCACGCATGACTGGGAGGCCTCAGGAAACTTACAGTCATGGCAGAAGATGAAGGGGAAGCAAGGACCTTCTTCCCATGGTGGCAGGAGAGACAGAGTGTGAGGGGGGAAGTGCCACACACTTTTAAACCACCAGATCTCATGAGAACTCACTCACTATCATGAGAACAGCATGGGGGAAATCTGCCCCCATGATCTGCCCCCATGATCCAATCATCTCCCACCAGGTCCCCCCACCCCAACACTGGGAATTACAATTTGACATGAGATTTGGGTAGGGGCACAGAGCCAAACCATATCAGACCCCAAAACCTCAAGGCGAGATTTGGAAAGTACTAGAGCTGGGATGGAGCCCAAATGTCATCTGTCTTGAGGTTTTAAGCTCTTTTTTGATGTTGTTCACATTCCCTGGACAAAAAGCGGGTGGTAACAGCCCAACATGTTAACCAGGTAAAGAGGAAAGGAGCTATTCTAGCTGAACTATGTAAGGGTCTGTCCTGGGTCCTGGCCCACCCCAGACTTCTGTGGACCCCCAGGGCTTTGAAACCCAGACAGAAATTCCTTTTCCTCTCTCCATTCTACAGAGGAGGAAACTGAACCAAGAAAGGATAAGACCCTTTCCCAGGGTACGGGGGGGAGGGTGGATCCCTGGGGGCCCCTCCTCCTGGCTCCCCATCCTCATACCGCCATTTGCATAAGTTCCACGTTCCTGCTCCTCGGAGCGCCTCACTCCAGCCAACCCACTTAATTGAAGCCAATTATTTAGCACAAAAGAACAGAGAATGCATCAACTCGTGTCTTTGTCCCCCAAACAGGGCCCTGAACAAGGAGCTCCAGCTGCCTTTGTCTCCCAGAGATGCTTATTAGAGATCAGCTGAGCTCAGCCTGTGGGGGTGACACTGGGCATGCCAGGGGCACAATGGTGTGGCCAAGGCAATTTGTGAAGGACTTCTGGGGCAGGGGCCTGGCTGCAGGCACAGAGTTCGTGACATGGGATAGACAGCTTCTGGAAAGTTGGTAGGCCAGGGACGTAGGGGTCAGAGTGACTGGGAACCTCAGGACAGTCATTCTCCTTGGAAGCCCCAGTGTCCTGACCTGTAAGTTGGTGACAACAGTGGATACCTAGATGTCTGTACTTAGCACAGTACCTGGAATGCAGTACCTGTTAATGTTACCTGTTATTACCATATTCACTTGTGATGATTATTTGGTTATTATCATTAACGTATAGTGCTATTAGCTGTGGGGCGAGGAAGATACTATGGGTAAAATCACAGACTTTGGCTTGGGATACAACTGGGCTGGTGTCCTGTTATTGCTGTTTATCATCAACATCACACTTCTCCTCCAGTTTGGAGGTGATTCCCTACCTCAATCCCATGAAGGAAAGGAAGTTACTGATGTTGATGCAGGGAGAGGAAATCAGGGCAGGCTTTATGGAGGAAGTCGCATTGAAACCTGGAAGGATGGGTTCAATTTTAATAGGTAGAAATAGGGGAAGGGAAAAGCAGGGGAACAGCATGCAAAAAGCACAGAGGATGAAATTGCTGGCACAATCGGAGGCTGGTACATGGTCCCTCTGGTGAGGTGGGGATGGAGTGAGGGAGTCATTCAAAACTAGGAGGCCCTAACAAGCCTTGGCCCCTGAAGCCTTAAGTAGAACCAGCTTCAAAGAGACTCTCCAGCTCCCTCCTTCCTCAGTGTCAGCTGTGACAGCAGCACCTCCACGGGTGCTGGGCCCACTTCTGTATCAGGACCTTAACAACTGTCTGAAGCTGCTACTTCTTGAGACAAAGCCCTGCCTTAATCTAGGCTGGGATTTCTCCACTGCATACTATTGACATTTTCAGCAGGACAATTCTTTGCTGTGGAGGGTCTGTTACGCGCATTTTAGGATGTTCAGCAGCATCTTTGACCTCTACCTACTAGATGCCAGTGGCACCCTTTTTCAGCTGTGAGGACCTTTGAGTCTCTAGATATTACCAAATGTCTCTAGATATTACCAAATGTCTCTGGACTCTAGATATTACCAAATGTCTCTAGATATTACCAAATGTCTCTGGATATTACCAAAATGCCTCTAGATATTACCAAATGTCTCTAGATATTACCAAATGTCTCTGGATATTACCAAAATGTCTCTAGATATTACCAAATGTCTCTAGATATTACCAAATGTCTCTGGGGGTGGGGGCACAGGAGAATCACTCCAGTTGGGAACCACTGCTCTAGGGCCTCCCTCCCTGGGCCCGGGCTCAGACCTCCGGGATCTTGAACGCAGGAATAGCATCCTCACACACTCTTAGGAGCAGCCCTCCTCCCCACTTCCAGTTGCTGCTGGATGATGAGCCCTCCCCAGAGAACAGGCAGCAACCTTTTCTAGGGCTGACATCTGCTATGAAGTAGACCATAATTGCCTAATTGTAGCATGCCCTTCCAAGACAGATATACCTCTCACCCCCAAGCACCCACCCTTGCCCTCAGCCATTACATGCAGGGTAAACACGCACCACACTGGGACCTGGGGCATGAATTTTGGTAATGATGATAAATCTCAATGATTTTCCAGAAGGTTAGCAGGCCTGGGGCAGAGAGGTAACTTGGCTGTTAAACTCTGATAAATCATCCTCATCACTCCACGGGGAAAACAAAGCTTGTTTTTTTCTTTGTTGTCACAGTTTTTATCATAAAGGCAGCACTATTACAGAAAGTTTAGGAAGTAGAGAAAGCAGCATCACCCATCATGCCTCTGGGACTGATTCTATTTCTGCATACTCGGCCGGGCGAAGGCCAAGTCTTCCTGTAATTACAGACAAGGGTATAGGCAATGAGGATATTTTGTTTTCTTTCCTGTTTTTATTTCAAATTCCCTATAATACCAAAAACATCTCTTTGTGTTGCTACATGAACACCATCATTCCAAGACTGTGGCATTTACCCAAAGTGCAGTTCAGGCCAACAAGGGGACCCTCTTCCTGGGTGGGGCCCTTGAGGGTCTGTGGCCTGGTAAACATAAGGATGTGGTGTTTACCCAAAAGTGGGTCTTGGAAGTGTGGTCAGATCCTTGGGTGGACGCTGAAATCCTGCTATTTTGTAATTACAAAAATGTGGTGCTGACTAAAAGGGGTTTTCAGAGGACCAGAAGGGTGGTCAGTTCCCTTAGGGGAGCCCTTGAGTTTCTGAGGTTTCGAGATTATAAGGATGTGCTATTTGGGATGACAAGGTCTGTGGGTTCTAAATTTAAGAATGGCGCATTTTCCCGCGGGGAGGTGGTTGGTTTCTGAGGCAAGGCCAGAAGACCCTGGTGCTGGAAAGGCCTTGGCTATCAAGTATTTCTGATCAGAAACACGCCTCCTGGGGGCCTGGAGGAGACATGTGATGTGCAGCTCCCAGGGATGATGCCAAGCCCGGTGGGAGCGGGGCCTGCAGGAGGCACACGCAGCCTCGTGACGGGGGATGAGTGGTGGCTCTCCTGACCCGGGCCATGCACACAGGCTCCTGCTTCCATGGGGCTGAAGGAGTGAAGTCCAACAGGCCACTCCAGCTATGGGTTGCTCACACACTTAGCAACAAGTCTGTATGGAACCCTACTGTGTGAGATGCTGCTCCAGACCTCAAGACCCATAGGTGAATAAATCCAACACCGACTTGCCTTAAAGAGGTTACAGTCCAATGGCAACACTCGTCAAGTGATGCCATGAATAATTGTTCCACTGGAATCCATATGAATTAGGCAGGCAACTCATCAGGGGCCCTGATGAAGAGATGGAATGATTTGGGGGTGGTAAGGGGAGCCTATATAAGCAGGCGGAATTTCAAACTGAGACCTGAAGGATGAGGAGATGAGAACCACTGGTGCACAGCCCAGAGGTGGGACAGGCTTGGTGTGCTGGAGAAAGGATGAAGGGACCAGCACAGCTGGAAGGAGCAAGTGAGGGGAGAGAACACGGGATTCTGCCGGAGAGGGCCACAGGGACAGGCCAAGGAGGGCCTTACAGGCCACAGGGAGCAGTTTGGACTCAGTCCCAAGAGGAACAGAAAAGAAGCAGAAGGTTTCATCTTTTAGAGAGAGGACTCTGTGCCGGGCGCGGTGGCTCATGCCTGTAATCCCAGCATTTTGGGAGGCCGAGGCGGGTGGATCACCAGAGGTCAGGAGTTCAAGACCAGCCTGGCCAACATGGTGAAACCCTGTCTTTACTACAAATACAAAAAGTAGCCAGGTGTGGTGGCACACACCTGTAATCTCAGCTACTCAGGAGGTTGAGGCAAGAGAATTACTTGAATCTGGGAGGCAAGAGAATTGCTTGAATCAGAGGAAATTGCAGTGAGCCGAGATTACACTACTGTACTCCAGCCTGGGTGACAAAGCAACATCTGGGGAAAAATAAAAAAGAAAAGAAAAGAGAGAGAGAGAGAGAGAGAAAGAGAGAAAGAAAAGAAAGAAAGAAAGAAAGAAAAGAAAAAGAAAGAAAGAAAGAAAGAAAGAAAAGAAAAAGAAAGAGAGAGAGAGAGAGAAAGCAAGCCAGCCTCTGGCTGTGAAGAGGAAAGTGGGTGATGGGGTCAGGGGTCAATGGTGGAAAGGAGGAAGGAAGGCAGGCAACCCCCTGCTTCCTCCAGGTAAGAGAGGACAGTGGCTGGAGGAAGGATGGAGCAGTGGGCTGGGGAAGATACGTCAATCCTCATTATTAGTAGGTTCCATATTTGCAAACTCACCTACTCATCACATTTTATTTGTAACCCCAAAATCAATACTTGTGGCACTTTCCTGGTCATTTGCCGACATGCAGACACGTCCAGGACGTGAAAAATCTGTGAGCAACATGCACATTTCCAGATGAAGTCAAACAAGGTGACACTCTGCTTTCTTGGTTCAGTTTCTCATACTGTAAACAAGGGTTCTTTATGCCATACAGTCACACGCCACTTAACAACAGGGATACGATGTTCTGAGAAACGTTAGGTGACTTCCTTGTTATGTGAATGCTATAGCGTGTACTTACACAAACCTAGATGGTACAGCCTACTACACACCTAGGCTATATGATATCGGCTGTTGCTCCCAGGCTGCAAATCTGTACAGCAGGTTACTGTTCTGAATACTGCAGGCAATTGGCATGCAATTGTAAGTATTTGTGTATCTAAATATGGAAAAGGTATAGTAAAAATATGATCTAGGCCGGGGCAGCGGCTCATGCCTCTAAGCCCAGCACTTTGGGAGGCCAAGGTGTGCGAATCACCTAAGGTCAGGAGTTCGAGACCAGCCTGACCAACATGGAGAAACCCGTCTCTACTAAAAATACAAAATTAGCTGGGTGTGGTGGCTCATGCCTGTAATCCCAGCTACTCGGGAGGCTGAGGCAGGAGAATAGCTTGAACTGGGGAGGCTGAGGTTGTGGTGAGCCAAGATCATGCCATTGCACTCCACCCTGGGCAACAAGAGTGAAACTCCGTCTCAAAAAAAAAAAAAAGATATAAAAGAAAAAAGTGGTACACCTATGTGAGGCACTTACCATGAATGGAGCTTGCAGAACTGCAGGTTGCTCTGGGTGAATCAGTGAGTGAATGTGAAGACCTAGGACATTACATTACTGTAGACTTTATAACACTTTAGGCTAGACCAAATTTATATCAAAATATTTTTCTTTCTTCAATAATAAATTAAGCTTAGCTTACTATAACATTTTTACCCTATAACCTTTATAATTTTGTTTAGCTTTTTGACTCTTCCCTGATAACAGTTTAAAACACAAAAACATTGAACAGCTGTGCAAAAATATTTTCTTTATGTCCTCATTCTATAAGATTGTATGTATTTTTAAATTTTTTCTTTTTACTTTGTAAGTTTTTTGTTAAAAACCAAGACATGGACTGGGCACAGTGACTCATGCCTGTAATCCCAACAATTTGGGAGGCTGAGGTGAGTGGATTGTTTGAGTTCAGGAGTTCACGACCAGCTTGGGCAACATGACAAAACCCCCGTCTCTATTAAAAATACAAAAACTAGTTGGGGATGGTGATGCGTACCTGTAGTCCCAGCTACTGGAAAGGCTGAGGTGGGAGGATCACTTGAACCCAGGAGGTGGAGGCTGCAGTGAGCCGTGATCGCGCCACTGCACTCCAGCCTGAGTGACAGAGCTGGGTCATCCATGACTTCTTACTGCTCCCGTAGTACAGGGACAGTGTGCGCTTACTGATACGCTCAAAGGTCCTGGGTTTCCCACTATGGCAGATCAGAAAGGGTTTCCATTGGCAGCCTGCAACATTGTCCCAAGCAAGACTGTAATCCTGTCCTTCAAAGCCTTGAAATCTGGCATTGACTCGGCTTCCTTCTGGATGAAAGTCCTTTCAGGCCTCCTTTTCCAGAATAGGGAGCTTTCATCCACATTGAGGATTTTCTCTGGCAAGTAATTTCCCTCCACAGTCAGTTTATGTTGAGTTTCCACAAATTCTTTAGCTGCCTTCACATCAGCACTCACAGACTCACCACTCACTTTCACATATGTAATGAGTAACAATTCTTGAATTGCTTAAACCACCCAGAGCTAGCAGTAAATTCAACAACATAGTTGGGTCCAGCCTTGTCTTTCAACAGCAAACTTTCTTTTTTGGCCATGATCATTAGGATGCTGAGAGGGATACGCTTCTGTGTCTGATCTTCAATCCAGGCTGGTAGAAGTTTCTCCATATCTGATATAGGCCCTTCTCAAGTTTTTGTTTTTCTCATTGTCTTCAATGAAGCAGATTCTTTTTTTTTTTTTTTTTTTTTTTTTTTTAGAGAGAGAGTCTCGCTCTATCGTCCAGGCTAGGGTGCAATGGCACGATCTCAGCTCACTGCAACCTCCACCTCCTGAGTTCAAGCGACTCTCCTGTGCCTCAGCCTCCCGAGTAGCTGGGATTACAGGCACCTGCCATCATGCCCGGCTAATTTTTGTAGAGACAGGGTTTCACCATGTTGGCCAGGCTGGTCTTGAACTCCTGACCTCAGGTGATCCGCCCTCCTTGGCCTCCCAAAGTGCTGGGATTACAGGCATGAGCCACCATGCCTGGACCTAAAGCAGATTCTTTAACAGCTTCCATCACTTTGTTCTTGTTCTTCAAGATCATAGCTAGGGTGACATGAGACATGCCTGACTGGCGAGCAATAACCATCACTGGTTTTCCACCTTCACAATCCTTAATCACTTCCAATTTTGTTTCCAGCTCAATCACTTGACGTGGCCACTGACTGGCAACATTGGCTATGGATTTTGTACACCTAGGAGCCATGATGAGCAAAACAACATAAGATTAAATCAGGCACAAGAGAAAATGATGCAGTCAAGAGACCAAGCAAACATGAGATGTATGTGGCGGCTGCCAGCATAATACGGCATAGTTTCACAGTGATCTTTAAAAAAAAACAAATAGGAGTACACACTAACATAAAAAGTGTAGTACAGTAAATACATAAGCCAGTAACATAATCATTTATCATCAGGTATTATGGACTGTATGTAATCGTCTGTGCTATACTTTTATAAGACTGGCAGCACAGTCGGTTTGTTTACACCAGCATCACATGAGTAATGTGTTGCATCCTGGCAACATTACAACAGCTATGGCATCATTAGGTGATAGACATATTTCACCTTCATTATAATCTTATGGAACCATTGGCATATATGTGGTCTGTTGTTTTCTGAAATGTCCTTCTGCAATGCATGACTATATTTAGTGCCCTGTTTTTCATGTCTGTGCTTTTTATTGGTAATTTAGCTGTTTAAAATGGTACTCACATGTAGTGCTGAAGTGCTGTCTAGCATTCCTTAGTGCAAGTATTCCTAAGTTCCTAAGTGTCATATGGCTTATGAAGAAAATACGTGTGTTAGATAAGCTTCTTTCAGGCATGAATGATAGTGCTGTTGGCCATGATTTCAATGTTAATGAATCAACAATGTGTATTAAATAAGATGTCTTTAAGCAGAAAACACACATTTAACAAGGTTAGGTATAGATGGGTTGATGAAACTGTTGTGACCGAAAGCTCACAGGAACCTAACCCTGTATTTTCCCTAGGAGCAATGATTCAGTATTCTCCAGTTCAGTGTTTGCAGCAACTTTACAGAGGATAAGTGCTGTGAATGATGAGATCAACTGTATTTTGGAGATCAAGTCAAAAGGACTTGCCAACAAAATTAGATGTGGAGGGAGGAAGAAGAACCAAAGAGGTCCCCCACATTCTTGGCCTGCTTCCCAGGCAGTGGTGATACCCATGCTCACCTCTCACGTTTGGGGGCCTGGGGCAAGAGTACCAGTGGAGGCCACTGGATCAAGGGCCACTCCCCTTCTCTTCCCACCATCAGGTTTGTCTCTCATTGCAAGGGGCTCATACACATCACATCCTAGCAATATCCACACACATCACCCAGCAAACAGTCACCCTTTGGCTGGCTAACCTGGGCCTAGGTATGAGCACCAGGACAGATGTCTGGAGGCTGGACTTGGGGAAGAAGCCCAGGAAATCCCTGGAAGCTGGCATGGAGCTGATGTTCAGAGTATTCAGAACACCTGGGATTCGTTAGGCCCCAAGAGTCTGGCCTAGAAAAAGGGAGTGGGAGCTATAAATGGTGACATCCTTTTTGCTGCATGGATTCCTTACACCACAAGAGAGATGCAGCTGGAGGGGACCAGAGAAGGACCAGTTAAAGCTGTGCTGTCCAATATGGTAGCCAGTTGCCACAGGAGGCCATTGAGTACTTCAGACAAGGCTGTCCAATAGCAATGGGCTGTAAGTATAAGATACATACTGGATTTTGAAGACTTAGTGTGTGAAAAATATGGCTCAGTAATAATTTTTACATTGATTACTTATTGAGATAATATCTGAATATATTACATTTAAAATATTTTAGCATTAATTTCACCTGTCTCTTTTAAATTTTTTAAAGGGCTGCTAGAAAATCTAAAACTATGTAAGTGGCCCATGTTTTATTTCTATTTCACAGAGATGCTCTAAAAGTGTGAATCCAAGGGCAGGGGCTTCAGTTGTGCAAGCCCTAAGGTTGATAAAGGTGGCCAGTCTCAGAACTAGAGAAGAGAAGACTGGGTTGAAAACAAGAGGTACAGAGATGACTGTGGTAGTGCTGGACTCTGTGTGGTCACCAACCTGCTGATTGCTGTCCTTCCAGATTAAACAGTTATCAAGATTTTGTTGTATTTGTGTCTTATCCGGGATTCATTGATTTGACAATAGTTAAGATTTTCCCGGGAGCCAAGATGGCCAAATAGGAACAGCTCCAGTCTACAGCTCCCAGGGTGAGCCGCACAGAAGACGGGTGATTTCTGCATTTCCGTTTGAGGTACCAGGTTCATCTCACTAGGGAGTGCCAAACAGTGGGTGCAGGACAGTTGGTGCAGCGCACTGTGTGCAAGCCGAAGCAGGGTGAGGCATTGCCTCACTCAGGAAGCACAAGGGGTCAGGGAGTTCCCTTTCCTAGTCAAAGAAAGGGGTAACAGACGGCACCTGGAAAATCAGGTCAGTCCCACCGTAATACTGCGCTTTTCCAATGGGCTTGGAAAACGGCACACCAGGAGATTGTGTCCCGCACCTGGCTGGGAGGGTCCTATGCCCATGGAATTTCGCTGATTGCTAGCACAGCAGTCTGAGATCAAACTGCAAGGCGGCAGTGAGGCTGGGGGAGGGGTGCCCGCCATTGCCCAGGCTTGCTTAGATAAACAAAGCAGCCAGGAAGCTCAAACTGGGTGGAGCCCACCACAGCTCAAGGAGGCCTGCCTGCCTCTGTAGGCTCCACCTCTGGGGGCAGGGCACAGACAAACAAAAATTCAGCAGGAACCTCTGCAGACTTAAATGTCCCTGTCTGACAGCTTTGAAGAGAGTAGTGGTTATCCCAGCATGCAGCTGGAGATCTGAGAACGGACAGACTGCCTCCTCAAGTGGGTCCCTGACCCCCGAGCAGCCTAACTGGGAGGCACTCCCCAGTAGGGACAGACTGATACCTCACTCAGCCAGGTACTCCTCTGAGACAAAACTTCCAGAGGAACTATCAGACAGCTGAATTTGTGGTCTCACGAAAATCCACTGTTCTGCAGCCACCGCTGCTGACATTCAGCCAAACAGGGTCTGGAGTGGACCTCTAGCAAACTCCAACAGACCTGCAGCTGAGGGTCCTGTCTGGTAGAAGGAAAACTAACAAACAGAAAGGACATCCACACCAAAAACCCATCTGTACATCACCATCATCAAAGACCAAAAGTAGATAAAACCACAAAGATGAGGAAAAAACAGAGCAGAAAAACTGGAAACTCTAAAAAGCAGAGCACCTCTCCTCCTCCAAGGGAACACAGTTCCTCACCAGCAACGGAACAAAGCTGGATGGAGAATGACTTTGATGAGTTAGAAGAAGGCTTCAGATGATCAAACTACTCCAAGCTATGGGAGGAAATTCAAAACAATAGCAAAGAAGTTGAAAACTTTGAAAAAAAATTAGATGAATGGATAACTAGAATAACCAATGGAGAGAAGGGCTTAAAGGAGCTGATGGAGCTGAAAGCCAAGTTTCGAGAACTACGCGAAGATTGCAGAAGCCTCAGGAGCCGATGCAATCAACTGGAAGAACGGGTATCAGTGATGGAAGATGAAATGAATGAAATGAAGCAAGAAGGGAAGTTTAGAGAAAAAAGAATAAAAAGAAACGAACAAAGCCTCCAAGAAATTTGGGACTATGTGAAAAGACCAAACCTATGTCTGATTGGTGTACCTGAAAGTGACGGGGAGAATGGAACCAAGTTGGAAAACACTCTGCAAGATGTTATCCAGGAGAACTTCCCCAATCTAGCAAGGCAGGCCAACATTCAGATTCAGGAAATACAGAGAACGCCACAAAGATACTCCTCGAGAAGAGCAACTCCAAGACACATAATTGTCAGATTCACCAAAGTTGAAATGAAGGAAAAAATGTTAAGGGCGGCCAGAGAGAAAGGTCGGGTTACCCACAAAGGGAAGCCCATCAGACTAACAGCTGATCTCTCGGCAGAAACTCTACAAGCCAGAAGAGAGTGGGGGCCGATATTCAATATTCTTAAAGAAAAGAATTTTCAACCCAGAATTTCATATCCAGCCAAACTAAGCTTCATAAGTGAAGGTGAAATAAAATACTTTACAGAAAAGCAAATGCTGAGTGGTTTTGTCACCACCAGGCCTGCCCTAAAAGAACTCCTGAAGGAAGCACTAAACATGGAAAGGAACAACCGGTACCAGCCACTGCAAAAACATGCCAAATTGTAAAGACCATCGAGGCTAGGAAGAAACTGCATCAACTAATGAGCAAAATAACCAACTAACATCATAATGACAGGATCAAATTCACACATAACAATATTAACTTTAAATGTAAATGGGCTAAATGCTCCAATTAAAAGACACAGACTGGCAAACTGGATAAGGAGTCAAGACCCATCAGTGTGCTGTATTCAGGAAACCCATCTCACGTGCAGAGACACACATAGACTCAAAATAAAGGGATGGAGGAAGATCTGTCAAGCAAATGGAAAACAAAAAAAGGCAGGGGTTGCAATCCTAGTCTCTGATAAAATAGACTTTAAACCAACAAAGATCAAAAGAGACAAAGAAGGCCATTACATTATGGTAAAGGGATCAATTCAACAAGAAGAGCTAACTATCCTATATATGCACCCAACACAGGAGCACCCAGATTCATAAAGCAAGTCCTGAGTGACCTACAAAGGGACTTAAACTCCCACACAATAATAATGGGAGATTTTAACACCCCACTGTCAACATTAGACAGATCAACGAGACAGAAAGTTAACGAGGATACCCAGGAATTGAACTCGGCTCTGCACAAAGTGGACCTAATAGACATCTACAGAACTCTCCACCCCAAATCAAAAGAATATACATTTTTTTCAGCACCACACCACACCTATTCCAAAATTGACCACATAGTTGGAAGTAAAGCTCTCCTCAGCAAATGTAAAAGAACAGAAATTATAACAAACTGTCAGACCACAGTGCAATCAAACTAGAACTCAGGATTCAGAAACTCACTCAAAACCGCTCAACTACATGGAAACTGAACAACCTGCTCCTGAATGACTACTGGGTACATAACGAAATGAAGGCAGAAATAAAGATGTTCTTTGAAACCAACGAGAACAAAGACACAACATACCAGAATCTCTGGGACACATTCAAAGCAGTGTGTAGAGGGAAATTTACAGCACTAAATGCTCACAAGAGAAAGCAGGAAAGATCCAAAATTGACACCCTAACATCACAATTAAAAGAACTAGAAAAGCAAGAGCAAACACATTCAAAAGCTAGCAGAAGGCTAGAAATAACTAAAATCCAAGCAGAACTGAAGGAAATAGAGACACAAAAAACCCTTCAAAAAATTAATGAATCCAGGAACTGGTTTTTTGAAAAGATCAACAAAATTGGTAGACTGCTAGCAAGACTAATAAAGAAGAAAAGAGAGAAGAATCAAATAGATGCAATAAAAAATGAAAAAGGGGTTATCACCACCGATCCCACAGAAATACAATCTACCATCAGAGAATACTACAAACACCTCTACGCAAATAAACTAGAAAATCTAGAAGAAATGGATAAATTCCTCGACACATACACCCTCCCAAGACTAAACCAAGAAGTTGAATCTCTGAATAGACCAATAACAGGCTCTGAAATTGTGGCAATAATCAATAGCTTACCAACCAAAAAGAGTCCAGGACCTGATGGATTCACAGCCGAATTCTACCAGAGGTACAAGGAGGAACTGGTACCATTCCTTCTGAAACTATTCCAATCAATAGAAAAAGAGGGAATCCTCCCTAACACATTTTATGAGGCCAGCATCATCCTGATACCAAAGCCTGGCAGAGACATAACCAAAAAAGAGAATTTCAGACCAATATCCTTGATGAACATTGATGCAAAAATCCTCAATACAATACTGGCAAACCGAATCCAGCAGCACATCAAAAAGCTTATACACCATGATCAAGTGGGCTTCATCCCTGGGATGCAAGGCTGGTTCAACACACGCAAATCAATAAATGTAATCCAGCATATAAACAGAACCAAAGACAAAAACCACACGATTATCTCAATAGATGCAGAAAAGGCCTTTGACAAAATTCAACAACCCTTCATGCTAAAAACTCTCAATAAATTAGCTATTGATGGGAGGTATCTCGAAATAATAAAAGCTATCTGTGACAAACCCACAGCCAATATCATACTGAATGGGCAAAAACTGGAAGCATTCCCTTTGAAAACTGGCACAAAACAGGGATGCCCTCTCTCACCACTCCTATTCAACATAGTGCTGGAAGTTCTGGCCAGGGCAATCAGGCAGGAGAAGGAAATAAAGGGTATTCAATTAGGAAAAGAGGAAGTCAAATTGTCCCTGTTTGCAGATGACATGATTGTATATCTAGAAAACCCCATTGTCTCAGCCCAAAATCTCCTTAAGCTGATTAGCAACTTCAGCAAAGTCTCAGGACACAAAATCAATGTACAAAAATCACAAGCATTCTTGTACACCAATCACAGACAAACAGAGAGCTAAATCATGAGTGAACTCCCATTCACAATTGCTTCAAAGAGAATAAAATACCTAGGAATCCAACTTACAAGGGATGTGAAGGACCTCTTCAAGGAGAACTACAAACCACTGCTCAATGAAATCAAAGAGGATACAAACAAATGGAAGAACATTCCATGCTCATGGGTTGGAAGAATCAATATCGTGAAAATGGCCATACTGCCCAAGGTAATTTATAGATTCAATGCCATCCCCATCAAGCTACCAATGACTTTCTTCACAGAATTGGAAAAAACTACTTTAAAGTTCATATGGAACCAAAAAAGAGCCCACATCGCCAAGTCAATCCTAAGCCAAAAGAACAAAGCTGGAGGCATCGCGCTCTCTGACTTCAAACTATACTACAAGTCTACAGTAACCAAAACAGCATGGTACTGGTACCACAACAGAGACATAGATCAATGGAACCGAACAGAGCCCTCAGAAATAATGCCACATATCTACAACTATCTGATCTTTGACAAACCTGACAAAAACAAGCAATGGGGAAAGGATTCCCTATTTAATAAATGGTGCTGGGAAAACTGGCTAGCCATATGTAGAAAGCTGAAACTGGATCCCTTCCTTACACCTTATACAAAAATTAATTCAAGATGAATTAAAGACTTACATGTTAGACCTAAAACCATAAAAACCCTAGAAGAAAGCCTAGGCAATACCACTCAGGACATAGGCGTGGGCAAGGACTTCATGTCTAAAACACCAAAAGCAATGGCAACAAAAGCCAAAATTGACAAATGGGATCTAATTAAACTAAAGAGCTTCTGCTCAGCAAAAGAAACTACCATCAGAGTGAACAGGCAACCTACAGAATGGGAGAAAATTTTTGCAACCTACTCATCTGACAAAGGGCTAATATCCAGAATCTACAATGAACTCAAACAAATTTACAAGAAAAAAACAACCCCATCAAAAAGTGGGTGAAGGACATGAACAGACACTTCTGAAAAGAAGACATTTATGCAGCCAACAAACACATGAAAAAATGCTCATCATCACTGGCCATCAGAGAAATGCAAATCAAAACCACAGATACCATCTCACACCAGTTAGAATGGCCATCATTAAAAAGTCAGGAAACAATAGGTGCTGGAGAGGATGTGGAGAAATAGGAACACTTTTACACTGTTGGTGGGACTGTAAACTAGTTCAACCATTGTGGAAGTCAGTGTGGCGATTCCTCAGGGATCTAGAACTAGAAATACCATTTGACCCAGCCATCCCATTACTGGGTATATACCCAAAGGACTATAAATCATGCTGCTATAAAGACACATGCACACGTATGTTTATTGTGGCACTATTCACAATAGCAAAGACTTGGAACCAACCCAAATGTCCAACAATGATAGACTGGATTAAGAAAATGTAGCACATATACACCATGGAATACTATGCAGCCATAAAAAAATGATGAGTTCATGTCCTTTGTAGGGACATGGATGAAACTGGAAAACATCATTCTCAGTAAACTATCACAAGGACAAAAAACCAAACACCACATGTTCTCATTCATAGGTGGGAATTGAACAATGAGAATTCACGGACACAGGAAGGGGAACATCACACTCCGGGGACTGTTGTGGGTTGGGGGGAGGGGAGAGGGACAGCATTAGGAGATATACCTAATGCTAAATGACAAGTTAATGGGTGCAGCAAACCAACACGGCACATGGATACATATGTAACAAACCTGCACATTGTGCGCATGCACCCTAAAACCTAAAGTATAATTAAAAAAAAAAAAAAAAGATTTTCCCAGATAACACTTGGATGGGTAGTATGGAGGACTGCAAAAATGGCCACGCAGTCTTTCCCTCCCATCAAGAAGTAGAGTCTATTTCTGCACCCTTTGATTCTGGGATGGCCATGCAACTTACTTTAGCCAATGGGCATTAGTAAACAAACGGGTGCTTGAAAAGTGCTTGCGTATTGGATCCTGCTATTTCTTGCTGCTGTTGGAGTAGTGCTACCTTGGGATGAAGCACTGATAACCCCAATTAATAGCCTTCGTGTATCCACCCCCTTTGCATGTGATTTCCAAGTTTCTCCCACCAAGAGGTAGAGTTGATTCCCCCACTCCTTGAATCTGGGCTAGCTTTATAATTTTCTTGGATCAACAGAATGCAGTAGGAGTGAGTTGCACCCATTCTAAGCTTCTCTTTCTTTTGAACTCTGCCAGCTGTCATGTGAATAAGACTAAACCAGCTTGCTGAAGGATGAAAAACCATGAGGAACAGACCCAAGTCAGCCCAATTCTCCCTGCTGAAGCCACCTCAGACCAGCCATACCCCAGCCAACCCACTGATTGCAGATTTGTGAATCAGCCCAGCAAAGATCAGCCAAGCTGAGTCCAGAACTGCCAAACTGCCCAGCCAATCTGCAAACTTGTAAGCTAAATAAATGCTTTACATAATTAAGTTTGGGGTTGTTTGTTATGCAGCAAGAGCTAACCAACAGTGATACAGATACAGATGAGATTTGAACTAGGGTCTGTCAGACCAGATTCCAGAGTTGAAGATCTTAACCACAGCACTCTACCATTTACATCCAAATTTTGCTTATACCCAAAGCTTTGAGGTGAAGAAAGTGAGGGGAAGACAGCCAGACCTAATGATGTGGGAGTCACCACTTCCCCCACTAGCAATAAGAATGGCTGTCTCATGCTGTGCCACCTTCAAAAGGCATACCATCTGAACTTTTGGCTGAAGGATTAAACATTAATAATGAGACTCCTCTGGCCTTGGGGATGACAATTAGTCTTTGAGACGCCAACTTCAGTTCTCTTCCTCCTTAGGGATTATTAACCTCATTTCTCTGTGTCTATTGTTAGGACCCAGGAAGGAGCTGCTTTGCCTGTTCTGCCTTGATAATTACCCATCATGAGAACTGAGCATCTCTAATGGAAGTCTTCCTCATTTCCAGCATTTACCAAGTGCTTTATATTTTATATTTGCAAACTTTCCCAAAAACTTCTATTCATCCAATTCATTAGATTGGCTTTTTGGATGAATTTAAAAATTACTTTGATGATATAATCACTATACTTTGTATTAGCAATTTTCTCCAGGATATTAGAATAGTTTACAGATAGTTATCCAGTTCACCTCACTGCATCCCTGTGAGACTGGTGGGTAGGAGTCTGGGGAAAAGAAAGCAAGCAGTTTTTTTTTTTAATTCTGTCTTACCAAAAGTGAAACTTACACAGAGAGGTTAAGTTTTCTATTGCTGCATAATAAAATACTATGAATTTTGAGACTTAACACTACACACACATTTATTCTCTTACAGTTTCTATAAGTCAAAAGCCTGCATGTGGCTTAGTGGGGTCTGCTTTAGGGGCTCACCAGACTGTACTCCAGGTGTTAGCCAGGGCTGCAGTCTCATCAGAGGCTCAACTGGGGAGAGATCTGCTTCATGCTCATTCAGTTTGGTAACAGAATTCATCTATTTGTAGCTCTAGGAATGTGATCACCATTTCCTTGCTGGCTGCCAGCTGCAGGCCACTTTTAGGTCCCAGAAGCCAGAAACATTCTTTGCCAAGTGGCCCTTTCCATAAGCCCCCTCACCACATGGCAGCTTACTCACTTCTTCCAAGCCAACAAGAGTCATTTTCTCTTCTCTCTCTCTCTAGTATATGATGGAATCTTATATACCTTTGCCATATTCTGTTCCGTAGTAGCAAGCTGAAGTTCCCATGCATTTTCAAGGGGAGGAGCGATCACAAAGGCATGGACACCAGGAGGCAGGATATCAGTGGGGGTTCCTTTTGCCATACTAAGCAAAGGGCCCAATGTCATACAGCAAGGTAGTAGTGTGGTGCTCTGGCAAGCATACCACAGCACCTTGGACATCTGTGCTCATTGCTCATGATGCTGGCCTTCTGTATCGGGGCCCACGTGCATGCACTTACTCATCCCCACTTACGTACTCAGGCCACCTGGCACACAGCATGCTCACCAACAAGCATTTCCCAGGATCCAAAGTCTCCTGGTCTCCCTTCAGAAGTCCAGATGAAGCTATAGTGGGGTATCCAGCTTGAAGAGTGACCCTCCCCACCCACGTAGGCCTCATGCTAAGCCATGGCCACCGAGTCAATACAAGCAAAACACTGAGAACAGAACTTGGCTCCCAGCAAGTGCTCAGTCCCTGTTCACATTTCTACAAGCTCCTGGAAAGGAGCTTGTAAGTCAAAGTTGGACCAGCCTGACATCAAATGCACAAGAGGTATATACAGGCAGTCCTGGAGTCCCCTTGGATGAGTCGACTTAGGATTTTTTAACTCTGCGATGGTGCAAAAGCTATAACAAGTTCAATAGAACAGTGATAAATGACATGAGATGTTCAATACTTTATTATAAAACAGGCTTTGTGTTAGATGATTTTACCCAACTGTAGTTCGATGCATGTGTTCTGAGCATGTTTAAGGCAGGCTAGGCTAAGCCGTGGTGCTCAACAGGTTAGTTGTATTAAGTGCATTTTCAACTTAACAATATTTTCAACTTACGATGGATTTATCAGGACACGACCCCATCACAGGTGAAGGAACATATGTATAGTAAAGGACTGTAACTGTGGGAGTGACTTTTCTTAAATATACTTTTATAAGGCAAAGTATCACTCCTTTATTTTTGTTTCTTTTGCATTCTCTTGTTGGGGCACTCAGGCAAGTACTCATATTATTACTGAATTCTCACAGTGACTGTTTTAGAAAGTCAATTGTAATTCACAAAGGCTTCCCAGATAACCCATGAGGCTGAGTGCCTTGCAGAGGTCACATGGACTACAGGTGGCTGAGCATAACCCCAGATCGAATCTAGGCTCTGAAACACACGGCTGGCCTGCCTCTTCCTTTCTTCACCCTCCGTCATTCAGATGTTGCCTCAGCCCATCATAGTGAATCTTGTTTGCTCAACCAGCTTCATCCATGGCCTGTTCCCTGACCTTCCTTGGTTAACCTCAAAGAATTAGGATTCAAGCTGTCTCGGTTTGTATCTCTTTCTCTCTCTCTCTCTCTCTCTCTCTCTCTCTCACACACACACACACACACACACGCACACACACACACACTCAAATACTTTCAAACACGGCCTCTTTGAAAGAAGACAGATCGGCTAGGCGCAGTGGCTCACGCCTGTAGTCCCAGCACTTTGGGAGGCCGAGGCGGGTGGAACACAAGGTCAGAAGTTTGAGACCAGCCTGGCCAATATGGTGAAACCCTGTCTCTACTAAAAATACAAAAATTAGCTGAGCATGGGGGTGTGCACCTGTAGTTTCAGCTGCTTGGGAGGCTGAGGCAGGAGAATCACTTGAACCCGGAGGCAGAGGCTGCAGCGAGCTGAGATCGCGCCGCTGCACTCCAGCCTGGGCAACAGAGCGAGACTCCGTCTTAAAAAAAAAAACAAAAAAAAAAAAACAGAAAGAAGACAGACCAAAAGAAGAGTCCTCCATCTTGTTTGTTCTATCAAACAGTCTGAACCAAGTAAATGCAGTCATGACCCATTTTCTTTTTCTCCCATCACTGCCCCAGATCTGCTCTGTCTACTCTCCTCTCAAGACCTTTAATGTGATCCAGGCAGGTCCAATACCTTCCCAGGCACCTTGCACATCTATAGGGCCCAGCCCAGAGCCACGCAGGTTAGAACTTCAGTGTCTACTTAAAGAATAGCCCAGCTCAGGCTTGGCCGGGGACCTGCCGCCGGAAGAGAATGCATGGAGGATAGGACAGCCAGCTCTTCCTCGTCCTCTACAATGCCCTAGTGGAGCCACCATACTTAGCTCAGTGGAAGGACCACCCGTGGAAGGGGATGGAACAGCCATATCACAGCCCCCACCCCTGGGCTGATGACATTCCTCAGAAGAATTCCTCCTGCATCCCAAGGCTTCGGTTCACATGAGCTTGACGGTGTCTGTATTTGTGTGTGCGATGTGGGTGGGGGCTGTTTCGCCTGCTCTTAGTAAGTCTGTGACCCTCTCTTCTCAATGGGAGACCACCCAGCATCCACTGTTTTCAGCTTGGTCCTTTGGGCAGCAATTCCAAGGCCACAGAGAAGCCTCAATCCACAGCCTGTACCCATCCCTGGATGCTCTGCTTTACCCAGCTCTCAGCCCCAAAGGAGCAAATCCAGCTTTTTTCTCACAACGTAGGCACTAAACTCAGCGCTGATTACATCTTTCCTTGGAGGAAGCTTGTCTTGCTGTCCTGCTGCCTGCCTGAAACTGGCCATTTCCAAAAGAAACCCATGGTGGTCCCAGGTGAGGGCGGAGCTGGGAAGAGTCAAGTGGAAGAGTAGAACCTGGGGCTGGCAGCTTTGATCTACAAGGCTGATGGATGTTGGAGGTCCAGCGCTGTGCCTGAAAAATCCAGCTCCTGGATGGCCCCCACCCTGCCATGGACCTCTGGACAGTGTGGTTTTTAAAGCCACCATTTTTTTCCCTCTTACAAGAGTTGGGCTTGCCAGGTACCCTGGCATGTAGCATTTCTTTGAGTCTTGCTGACAGCTCTGCAAAGCAGAAGTCACCTCTCTCATTTTACAGAAAAGGAGACAGAAGCTCAGAGTAACTTTCCCAAAGGCAAACAGAGCAGGTAATGATGAAGCACAGCTGCAGGTGTTGCGCACTGCTCAGCAACCTGGAGTTGTGCAGTGCCCACCTTGAACAACCATATGTGGTGGTCCCAGAAGCATTTTGGGCACTTTGTCTCACTGTTCCTTACAATAACCCTATGTGGGCAGTGCTAGCCATCCTGATAGGTCCAACACCTTCCCAGGCACCTTTGCACATCTACAGGACCCAGCCCAGAGCCATGCAGGTTAGAATTTCAATGTCTACTTAAAGAATAGCCCAGGGCCCAGGCGCAGTGGCTCACACCTGTAATCTCAGCACTTTGGGAGGCCGAGGTGGGTGGATCACCTGAGGTTGGAGTTTGAGACCAGCCTGACTAACAGAGAGAAACCCCATCTCTACTAAAAATACAAAATTAGCCGGGCACGATGGTGCATGCCTGCAATCCCAGCTACTCAGGAGGCTGAGGCAGGAGAATCATTTGAACCCAGGAGGCGGAGGTTGTGGTGAGCGCCACTGCACTCCAGCCTGGGCAACAAGAGTGAAACTCCATCTCAGAAACAAAACAGAATAGCCCAGCTAATGCTTGGCCGGGGACCTGCCCCAGGAAGAGAATTGCAAGAGGATAGGAAAGCCAGCTCTTTCCTGCCCTATGCTATCCATCCTAATAGCACTGCCACATAGGGCTATTGTAAGGAACAGTGAGACGAAGTGGGTAAAATGCTTCCAGGATATTAGGATATCCATTTTGTAGAGGAAGAAATGGCGTTTCTATACAGAGAGGCTGTGTAGCAAGCCCAATGTCAAAACAGTGAGGTAGTGGCCAAGTTGGGATTCAAACCCAGGGCTGCTTAAACTCTGAGCCAAAGCCTATGCTGCTATGCTCTAATTGCAAGGACCTTTAGAAGGTCACATAGCAGAGTGTTTAAGGTACAGATTTTAAAATCGGCCTCATCTGAAACCAAGCCTGGCTGCACCCGGACCTGGGGAGTGCCAGCTCTTTCCCTGGGCCCCCAGGGCCCTCCTGGGCTTGGGACTTTACATACATTGACCCTGGCTGAGAAAGCATCATCTCTGGCCAGAGCAGCAAGGTTTAAACCATCTGTTCCTTGTCCCTGGCACCTCTGCCCATCTCCAGATCCCACCACAGAAGCCAGGGCGATCAGCTGCACTATTTCATTCATCTCTGCATTCACGCATTCGTTTGTGGCCACCTCCAATAGCTTCCCAGCATTTAAAATAAAACCAAACTTTCAGGTTGGCATCCCAGACTCCCCATGACCCCTCCCCATCTCTGACCTCCCCGCTTCCATTCTCCCCCATCACTGCCTCCATCACAGCACACACATTCCCACCACTGAATCTTTGCCCGTGCAGTTCCCTCAGCCTGGAACACACATTTCCGGGACATCCACAGAGCTGTCTCCCTCACAGGTCTTTGCTCTGACCTTGCTGTCCAAAAAATAGCCACTCTCTGCCCCTTAACCAGTTTCACTTTTCCTCCTGGCATATTTCACCACCATTCTGTTCTATATTAATTTGTTTATTGTCTGGCCTACTGCTAACACGTACCCTCCAAGACACAGAGACTTGAGTTTCTCCATTACTGCATCCCAGCACCTAAAACAGGGCCTCTGACACCTAGTGGGCCCCCGAAAGCACTTGTTGACTGGATGAAGGAAGGAATAAATGAATGAGAAACATGTACTGGCTACTTTTCACGGGCTAGGCAGCATGGCCTGGTGGTGGGGAACACAGGGTCTGGAACCGAGCTGCTGAGGTTCCACCCCGCTGCCCAGCCTCTTACAGCTGCGTGATAATCTTGGGCAAGTTACTTTACTCTCCTGTCCCTCGTTTCCACATTGGTAAAATGGTGATTATAATATTTTCTTCACACGGTCATCTCTTGGGTTAAATGAGTTAATTTCTCTACAATATTTTGAACTGTAGTTGGTATACAGTAAGTGCTCAAAAAAATCTTAGCTCTAGTGCTTCAGCGGTGTTTAAAGCAGACGCAGATCCTGCCCCATACAGGGCTCATAGTCTAGCGGGGGAAGTAGACACGGATCAAATACTAGCACAAGTGTGAGTTGAATTATGGTGGATGCTGTGAACAACAGGAGTTTGGGAGCTCCAGAGAGGTAGTTGGCAGACTTGATCTTCTCCATGGAGTTGTCAAAGTCTTCCCTAAAGAAGTGACATTCCACTGGGGGCAGTGGCTCACGCCTGTAATCCCAACACTTTGGGAGGCCGAGGCAAGCAGATCATCTGAGGTCAGGAGTTCAAGACCAGCCTGGGCAACACAGTGAAACCCCGTCTCTACTAAAAATGCAAAAATTAGCTGGGCATGGTGGTGCACGCTTGTGATCCCAGCTTCTCGGGAGGCTGAAGCAGGAGAATCACTTGACCCTGGGAGGCAGAGGTTGCAGTGAGCTGAGATTGTGCCACTGCACTCTGGCGTGGGCAATAGAGTGAGACTCTGTTTCAAAAAAAAAAAAAAAAAAAAAAAAGAAATGACATTCCATCTAATGAATGGGAGTAACTAGGCAGAGAGGTGAGGAAAGGGTACAGCATGAACAAAGGTCCCCAGGTGGTGGGAACCCAGATCATTCTATGGGACCTGGCCAAGGCTAGTGTGCCCAGAGCACCAGGTGGGGAGGGGCAAGAGGACATGGAAGAAGACACAGGTGGGGCTGTTTCGAGATTCTGCTCCTCACTTGGGACCAGAGGGGAGCCAGTGAACTGTGGATGGCATTAGGGATTAATGGAACTGCAGGCACTATAGCCTGAACCCTCTCAACAGGCTCTGTCCTGAGGGCTGGACCAGGCTAGAGGGATGAGGAAGGCCCTATCCCAGTATACAGTTAGAATCAAAAAGTGCTCATGAAAAGGGAGGGAGAGATGGATGGAGGGAGGAAGGAAGGGAACTGCTTCCTCTTTTTATAGAACATCTACTCATCCCTCAAAGTCTAGCTCAAATGCTGACTCCTTCGAGAAAGAAGTCTTCTTGGACTCCATCAGGTAGAACTGTTTCCTCCTGTGCACCCAAGGCACAATGCGAGAAGCCCTACAATGTCACTCATTGCCCATAATGATAAGAGCTGTGATTTATTGAGCAGCTACTGTGTCCAGCACTGCCCTCTGCACTTCACATCTGCTGAGTTGTCCTTCTCCTCCAGCATCCATGCAGCCGGCATACCTGGATCTCCAACCTCAATACTGCTTCTCCTTAGCCTTCTCTGCTGGGTGCCCTTCTGTTTCTCCAAAATGTAAAGGTATCTAGGATGGGGTCTCAGTCTGTCTTGCTCACCTGTGTTTACAGGTGTGCATCTGGATGTAGGAGGGGCTCAGTGAAGATGCTGTGACCAGCTGACCAGCTGCAGGACTGACCTATTGACTTATGTCATCTTCACTGCAACCTCACGAGGCAAGTGCCCTCGTTGTACAAATGATGACAGCCCGGAAAGGCTTCCTAAGTCACCCAAGGCCCAGGTCTGCCCTCTTCACCACCAGGCCACAACGCCCTAGGCTGAGTTTCACTTGGGATAAGCAACCTCCCTCACCAGCCGGACCAGAAGGAAGCTGGCATTTGCTGCTCAGAACCAGGGCCATTCATTCGAGTCTGTTTCCTAGCATCAGGCCATGGCTTACCCAGGCAGAGCAAAGCAGAGGTAAGAGCCTCATGTGTGGGTCTCTCTGCACAGGAAGCTCTTGTCTATTTCTGGCAGGACCCTAAGGGAGGGGCAGGGGTGGGAGAGGAGGGGACAGTGCGGAGTCAGCATTCTGAGGCACGAAGAGGCTAATCACAGCTAATCACGGTCGCGGAACCTCATGGGGGCCAAAGGGTGGTTACAGCCCAATTATGGGCCAGAACAACTAATGACAGCTCTGGGCTCAACTGAATTGCCTCGACTGTGATTCTCAGCCCCACCCCCGCCCCAGAGCTCCCTGGGTTGGGCTGCTTCCCACAGAGAGGCAAGAGGCTTGGAGGCCTCTTGCACTCTGGGGCCAGGGCCTCGTAAGCTGTAGAAACATAGCCTGCCGCATCGGCAGCAGACCCAAGGGCCTCAGCTGAGCTCCACAAGCAGTCCATGCACCAGAGCCAGCCAACCAGATCCAGCCTCACCGTGCAGCCCAGGGGTCCTCTCTTTTCTCCTCACCCAGGAAGGAGAAGGGGTAGAAGACCCCCATTTCTTGAGCACTGGACAACTCTACACAGCTCCATGTTTAAGATGAGGAAACGGAGGCTCAGAGAAGTTAAGTGACTCGCCCAAAGTCACACAGCTAGTGAGTTCAAGGAACCAGATTGGAACCCAGGTCTCTCTGACTCCAAACCCATGTTCTTTTCAGGATCCAGGGTTCTACAACATCCTTAAGGATTAAGGAAGTCTCATAGTACGTGGATGGAGCAAAAACCGTCCAAGTGAAGAGTCTGGGCCCTCCCTGGATCTGCTAAAATGGCCCAGTTCCTAATGAGACACCAGGTTGAACACTTCTAGGTGAAATGATTCCCTCAACCCCTTGTTAGGAAAAACCTGCCAAGCTACACGTGTGAGAGGCAGGGCAGAGGAGCCATCCACTCTCACCTCCCAGTGCAGAGCCAGGATCTAACATCAAGGAGAACGAGGGGAGGGGGCAGAGGAACCTGCTTCCCCAGCTGCAGAGGCACTGGACAGAAATAAAAGACCTTTAACCACCCTCTCCACCACTCACAGATGGTTCTGCGGATGACGGGGCTGTTTAACATCACTTTCTTCCACATCTTTTCACAAGGATTCCAATCATCAGATATTTACATATTACCTCTAATAATCACCACCCAAATACCTCCCACTTCAGCTCCCTTTTCCTCCCCACACCCAGCCACCTTCCCCATATTGGCAATGCTGTTTTCTTCCAAGTAATCAAATGCCAGCATCGTGACTGTTTGATGGTCTGGCTGGCTTCAAGGACAAGGAGACCACGGGAGAAGCAGCAGAAAGAAAGAAAGAAAACTCTCTGTCCCTTAAGGCCGAGCATGGATCCGGGAGCATCAAGTGACAAAATGCTTATATGATTGGCTTGTACGTGATTTGGGCCTAGAGTGCTCTATGCTGAGGATGAAAGAGAAAGGAAGGGAGGGAGAAGGAAGGAACAAAAGAGGTGAAGAGGAGCAAGGAGGCACCGTACGGAGTATACTACTTGCTGTCTGGTTCTCAAAAGAGCCATTTTCAGCAGGACCTCCAAGGGAAGAGAAGGCATTGTATCTTCAAGCCAACCTGATTCTGTCACTAAGATGCACACCTGTAGGTAGCTAGGGCTGTGGGATGCTGTCAAAACAGCTGACAGAAGAACCACTTTGATACCAAGTCGAGGAGAGAAAAGAATCCCACGTCAGCTCCAAGACCATATTCTATAGAAGCGAAATTCCCACCCACCCTCATCCCTACCCTAATCTTCTAGGTCCTGGCTGTGGGAAGAGCCCCTAGGCAGGCCATCACAGGATCTGAGGGAGCTGAGGCCCGAGGTACACTTACCCAGAGCTGGAGCAGATGACGGTCAGTGGGGAAGTGTGTGTGTTTGTGTGTGTGTGGGGGGGGGGGGGGGGGGGGGGGGGGGTGCCTAGAATGGCCCCACCAAAGATGTGTCTCCCAGCCTGCTCCACGGCATTGCACTGCCCACTGCCCCCGACCATCAGACTCCTCTGAGCCTCTGCTTTGTCAACTGACCTCAACCAACTGGGTCACAGACATTGGACTCGCTTCAGTTAATACTCATAACTTCTCATAGCTACAGAGAAAGGAGGGCACCTGTTGTCCTTCCCACAAGCCTGCCACTAGGGCAGTAAAGTATAATGACAGCAGGTCCCACTCCAAATTTTCACACATTTGTTAGCAAGTGGGCCCCACATACGCCCAGTCCAGAACTCCATAAAGTTCCAGCCATATGCCCTGTTAGATGTTCCCGTAATGAAAAATGTATCCAAAGTCCCAGCCATCTCCCTATTAGATGTTCCGTTAATGAAGGGTAGAGGCAACAGTATTCCAGTGCAGAACTCATCTGACCTTCTATGGAGTCAAGTAATTGGCCATGCACAAGACTAGAGGGTGTCCTGAATGCGGAGCACTTCCGTAGGCTACTGGACCATTGCATTCTAAGACCTTGTTCAGGCAAGAGTGACAGTACCCATATTGTATCTCCAGCTAATTATGCATTGTTTATCCCACTGGATCACCTATGAAAAATCATTTTATACCCATCATGCAAATGAACAAGCCCTCTTGTGCTGATTGGAAATAAAGACAATGGAAACCCTTATAGTTGTCCCTGTATATTGTGGGCTTCTGATGAGTCTTTCCAATGCTAAACACCCATCCATGGAGTATGTAGTGTTTCTATTCACGTTAACTGACTATCCTAGAGTATCCTAGAGTATAGACTCAAAATATATCCCACTGCCTATTTGAAATAGTTTAAATTATAGGCAATATAGGCACCCTGTTTCAAGAAAAGAGCACGATCTGCAAAGCCCAAGGCATTGAAAGTGGCCTTGGGAGTTGGAAATGTGCCTTCTGCCTAAGGAAAGATACAGGCATGATGCGTCATTTCATGAACATTCCTTCACGCCTTTGGACTATGACTGTTCATATGCATGTTGAGTTTTTTAGTGTCTCCATGGGCCATTGTTATGCCCAGAAAAGACTACTCAGACGTTTGAGTTTAAATAACTGGAGTTCAATTTACTAAACTGACACATTCACAACCCTAATTCTCTCTTAAGTGTTTAAGTCTGCTTACGAATCTTTGTTCTGTTGATATCAAGCAGGTTTTAGCAGCTGCTTCTAAGAAGTCTTTGAATATTTGATCATGTTTACAAACGTAATTAAACACATCTCAAACAATTTATATTGCCTTCATAAATGTAATGTTTGGAGTGAGTGGTTTCCCTTGGAGGGGGACTGACTGCAGGAGGGACCTGCTGAGAGGTTTTCCAGGTTGAAGTATTGTGAGGCATCTTGATCTGGTGCTGGTTACATGGATACTGGTTCACTTTGTCATCTCAGGACTTGTCAGAGTATACGATGTACTTCAATAACATCTTTAAAGTCATCTGTTGGATTTCCTTTTAAACTCGTTTGCCTGTTTTGAGCAAAATCTCCCTGGGGACATAACTAATTCATTTACAGCTAGTAAATTAAATGTATATATACTGTGAACCTAAAATGCTCTGAAATATTCTAGGACTGAGCATAAGTTTAGTAAGATTTCAATGTAAACTCACACATCTAATTGCTCAATTACATTTTAAATTAGGATGATCAGATTCTCACTTTAATAGGCAAAATTATCTTAGCACTACATGTAAGTATATAACAGAAAAATAACATACTATGGGTTAATTCCCATAAGCCTGTCTTAACATAACCCCAAATCTCCTGGAGTGAAAAAAGTGTACACCCACAAAGAAAAAACATTATCTCAGTTAACTGGGGTGGCTTAGCCCCCAAGGAGGCTGTTATGAGCCCTTCAGTTGAGGTTGCTTAGGATAGGGAATTTCTCCTGGATGCGGTAGCCTAGGGGGACTCCCTAAGTTCTATGTCACAGGCTTTAAAAAAAATGAGGGTTTGTCTCCCCAGCTTTTCAGCCCAATCCCTGGATTCTGGTAATTCACACACTCCTTAATTCTTGTCTACGCCTACACAGGGTTGATCATGTGCCTGCATTTGTAGGTTTCAACTCTGACCATATACACATGTATTCACCCTTTCAACTCTTAGGATTTTTGGAAGTGGGGGGAATCTTGTATTCTTTTGTACTCTTAGGTCTACCAACTCTTGAAGGCGTTTATGATGATAATGAATTGAATTTTCACCTGCTTGGTCACAATGTACCAGGTCACTTTTCTGAGGTGAGTGGGGAGGGAAGAAAGAATTTTAACCCCCTAAGGCTCAGATCAGCTTGTTCTGGCCTCCACACAGTTTCTGTGACTCCTCCTCTCTGCTGGCTAGAGTCCAACTCCATCTGCAATGATTGTGATGGAATCCGGACCCTTCTGAGGAACCTCCCCGCTGAACCCAGCTCCCAAGCACCATTAACACTGACGCCCTCCACCCTGGTTCGTCCCAACAGGCTCTGGATTCTTACACATAGAAGACTGCTCAGCAGGCGTCGGAGAGCCGCCAAGTCCGTGACAACCTGTAGGCCCATCACAGCTGACGACATCCAGACAGGCTCTCACTGGCAGACTCATCTCTCGCCTTTCCACAGCAACTTCCATTTTGACCACGCACTCACATGGATCCTTCTCTTATTCACTCCTACAGTTTCCAGCCAGACTGGCCCATGCCGGGAGGTGGCTCTGCGAAAGTAAAGAAAACAGAAGGCGTCCAATAGCCAGTATGGCTGTAACCTGAAGAACAGCTGCATGTTCATTGACTGCTTAGTGCGTGCTAAACGTTTCACATGCACTTACTCGATTCATTTTGACAAGAGCCCTGTGACGTGGGTGCTTTCGTCCTTTTTTTTTTTTTTTTTTGGAGGAGAAAGCTGAAGCACAGAGAGGCTAAGTAATTTGCCCCAGGTCACACAGCCAGTGAATAGCAATCTAGGATTGGCACACAGGTCTCTAATTTTAAGCACTTCACACTTAATCCCTAAATGATATGCTTTTTAATTAGGAGAGGGTTTAGGATTAGCCCAGAGCCAGGCTGCTGCAGCGGAGAGGCCCCCAGCTTAGGGGCTGTTGGGGGGTGGAGCTCCAGCTGTCTCTAGGGAACAAACACAGCTGAGAAGGAGAAAGGGGAGGAGTGTCTTCATCGGAAGAAGTGGGAAGAAGTCTGTCTTGTAACAGTCAGGAGAGCTCACCAAGCGCCAGGCACAGCGCTGGGCCCCTTCCATCCTGTACCCTGGCACTCCTCAAACCTCATAACTCGTGCAGTCTTTGAAAAAAGTGAAATACTCTCTGGCTTTTGTATTCATTAACATCTCCAACAAGTGACTACTGCAACTAAAATGAATCAAAGCAAAGGAGGAAGGCAGTGCTTTGTGAACCTCATGGCCTCTGCCCCTTCTCTGAGAGGCTGTCCAAGCACCCCGCTCCCCAGCCAGGAGTGAATTTCACTGAATCCTCCCTGCAAAGATGCCGACAGATCTGCTCATTCTATAGACAAGGGTATTGATATGCCTGTGGCAGAGGTGGCTTTCAGTGAAGGTCTGTGACCCCAAAGCACAAGGTTTCTAATCATGACCCTATACTGCCTGTTGGGGTGACGTGGGCCTCTAGCTGACAGACCACTCAGATGACCAAGAAGCCACATCCCTTGCTAAGTGTCAGAAAATTTGGTTTAAGCTGGCAATTTTCCCAGTTGTATACATTGGGGGAAGCACAGAAAGGGGAATGGCTGAGGCTCAAAAAAGGGTAAGTAACTTACCAAGGCCACACAGCAATAGCTTTGTCCACGGTGTGTGGCCTCAGGACAGGAACATAAGTCCTGTCTGCCCCGTCTCTTTCCTGCCCTGCTGCCATGTCAGCACATATCCCACACCTCTGAGATACCAGCCTAGCCTGCTGAATAAGCTCACGCAGATTGGATTCCGATGAGTGTGTTTAGCTTTGCCTGGCCGGCTGCTTAGTGATTGTTCTAAACCTGTGTGTGGGCTTCTCCACTCCCCCAGTCTTCTATTTCTTTCTACACCCCCGATGGTTCCCCATCCCTCACCCTCCCCCCACCAGCACCCAGTACAGCAAGCCACACTCAGCAGGTGTTCAATGAACACTTGCTCTGCCAGTGAGGCATTGGACCATCTGTAGGGGGGCCAGAGTGGGTGTCAGGCTCCCACCCCCACCCCAGGGCCAGCTCCAGGGCCCAGCGCTGGAGTCCCTCTGCAGGTGAGCCTGACAGCACTCAGGTTGCTGTCCCACTGGGGGGAGATTGTAAAGACTGTGACTTCCGGGAGGAAGTGGTTCAGAGGCCCAAGCTGTGTCTGGAAAGTCAGAGGCTTGCTACAGGCCAGGCCAGGAAACCACCCAGCTCGCAACAGGGCCCTCGGGCCCCATCCTCACCCCCTGCCTACAGTCAGGGAAACTCCTGCCAAGCCCTAGAAGGATGAGAGCCCAGACCCCTCTCCAGTGGCAGGCTTCTAAGACCTGGTGCCCAGGAAAGGGAGTTGGTAAACAGCTCAAACTGCCCCACTTCGAATTTAGAAACTGCGGGGAACGTGTGAGCAGTGTGGGCAGCTGGAGAGAAAGGAGTGAAGACGCAGGCTTGGGCTCGTTCACTGGCACAAACTGTGAATCCCTGGCGTCCCTCAGGGAGTCTGGCAATGGGGCTGGGATGGTACCAAGGATTCCTGGTCCTAAGGGCTTTCCCGTTGCTGTTGCCCTGTGAGTCCCACAGTTTACTAACTCGAGTGTGCAGGAGTTGCTTGGGAAGCTTGCAGTTCCTGCACTCCCAGCTCCAGAGTCTAACCCGGTAGGTCTTGTGTAAGACCCAGGAATTTGTATTTTCCTCAGTGAGCCTCCTGACCCCCACCCCCAGGTGATTCGGCACAGGTAGTCTTTGAACTACACCTTGGAAGCACTTTCTTGAGTTTTCTTCTCCAAGGGCTGGAAACACCTGTGCTTAACTAGAAGCGGTCTAGTTGTGAAGGCTGAGGTCCCATCCGCTTGACGGAGGCCGGCCAGCAGGTCATATGGTCCCAGTGTCTCTGAAGGCGGAGGCTGGCCACTTTGGAAGTGGACCCATCTAGGGCCTGAAGCTGGTTCCCTGGACCCTCCCATCAAGGGCTAGCTGAATGGCCACCACCCCAGTCTGTAGCTATAGCTCCTAAGAATGAACAGAAGAAAGGAAGGGGCCTGGAAAGATGGGGAGGAAACTGCCACAGAGATTGGAGATGCACTGGGCCCCCAGGAGAGGGGTTACCATACAGGAGAGCAGGGGGACTGGCTATGCCCCACCCCCCGATGCTGACTTCCCTGGGACAGCCCTGTGGGAGATCCTCACGTTGTGCAGAGCTGGGAGGGCTGGAGATCAGCTCTTCCCTTCATAGTGGGCAGATGAAGGTTCCAGGAGTTTCCCTCTTAAGCACTAGAATCCTTCCTGCTAGCACCTTCCTATGCTGTAAGTCATATGTATTAGTCTGTTTTCAGGCTGCTGATAAAGACATACCCGAGACTGGGTAATTTATCAAGAAAAAGAGGTTTAATGGACTCACAGTTCCACATGACTGGGGAGGCCTCACAATCATGGCAGAATGCAAAAGCCACTTCTTACATGGCGGCAGGCAAGAGAGAATGAGAGCCACGTGGAAGGGGAAACCCCTTATAAAACCATCAGATCTCGAGAGACTTACTCACTACTAGAACAGTATGAGGGAAACCGTGTGATTCAATTATCTCTCGCCAGGTCCCTCCCACAACACGTGGCAATTATGGGAACTACAATTCAAGATGAGATTTGGGTGGGGACACAGCCAAACCATATCATCCTATAATGCAACAAACTCTGGTGTCAGTATCAGGAAATGGTGAGCTCCAGCTCCACTGAGTCACTGAGACCCTGGGAAAGACTTCCCACCACCTGGATTCACTGGCCCCACCACCTGCCATCTATAATGAGGAGATTGGGTTAAAACAGGAGAAGCAACAACTGATTAATACAGCTGCCCTGAGCAGTGTCTTGAGAAGCACTGGGGTTGAATGTGGGTCTAGAAAAACAAACACTTACAGACCATGTGCCCAGTACCACTGTAAGCATTTTACAGATATTTATATAAAAGTTAATTTAATCTTGTTTAAAAGCTCATTTAATTCCGCAGCAACACCACCATGAAGTCGGTATTAGTACCTCCACTTTCCAGATGAGGAAACTGAGGCACAGGACGATTAAGGACCTTGCCCAGGGATTCCCAGTACATGGCACAGCTGGATTCTGCACCTCTGTAGTCTGGCTCTAGACCGTGCCTCTACTCACCCTATTCTTCCTCCAAAACAACACAAAAGCTCATTATGATGACTTTTTTTTTTTTTTTGAGATGGAGTCTCGCTCTGTCGCCCAGGCTGGAGTGCAGTGGCGCAATCTCGGCTCACTGCAAGCTCCGCCTCCCGGGTTCACGCCATTCTCCTGCCTCAGCCTCTCCGAGTAGCTGGGACTGCAGGCGCCCGCCACCTGCCCAGCTAATTTTTTGTATTTTTAGTAGAGATGGGGTTTCACCGTGGTCTCGATCTCCTGACCTCGTGATCCGCCCGCCTCAGCCTGCCAAAGTGCTGGGATTACAAGCGTGAGCCACCATGGCCCGTGTCTGCCCCTGGCATGGCAGGGACAGAAGAGTACACAAACCTCTTATCAGTCTTTCCTACCACATTTCCAGTCTGCGGCTCTACCACCCATAGGCAAGCCCATAGAGAGGAGAAGCAAATGGAGCAAGATCAGAGTGGGCCAGGGAGCACTGGAGCCCAGGTGGGACTGGACTCTTCCATTCGAGTTCACCACACCACTTCATGCCTCCCCTGGACTGACCAGCATTTGAGCCCAAACCCACAGGGCACTGCTCACCGTTCCTCAAAAAATCTCGGCTCGTTCCCACCTCTGGACCTTTGCACATGCTGATGTCTTCCTCAAAAACATCTCCTTTTCTTCAAATTTTATCTCAAATGCCAGCTCCTGCAGAAGCTGTTCTAGATTCTCCTCCAACCAAACACAGCCTGCCCCTTCTCTGGAGCCAGGCCAGGGTCCCATCCCACCACCAGCAGGATACAGGCCGCAGCTTAGCTCTGCATGCCCAGCACGGGTTCTGGCGCATAAGGGATTGAGTGCTCAGTCACGGATTGAGGCACCAGAAGGAAATGAAAGCCTTCTGAGTTCTGACTCATTCACTGAATCGTTTATTCTATCAGGCTTTTTTCCTTAATTGAAAAAGAAAAAAATGAATTCCATACCTGCCTGTAAATAAGGATTTAAAATCACATTAGTCACAAGAGCCCACTCTTTTCTCTCCCGGGGTGTGGGCTGCTGATCAGTTTCCTTTGTTAACCAGATCGGGTTTGTTTCTCAACATCAGGCTGTAGAATTTGCAGGTCAGGCCACAAGGGTGTGAACCTTCTGCCATCCCCTCCCCGACGGTTGAGGGAAGAGGAGAAACTATAAATAATGTTCCTCTGCCCTCCGGGAACTTCCAGGCTAACATACAGGCTGGGCACACAAAATAAGTCCACACCTGTGTGCCCGCCAACGCTGCAGTGGCAGAGGGGCATGCGGTCCACAGCCCCTGCAGAGAGGAAGTGTCTGGGGCAGACCTTGCCAAGCAGCCAAGGGCCTTTCCATTTCCTCATTGCTGGTTTTCTTCTCACTTCCCCTTTGTTAGAATAGTCCTCTTCTCTGCAGATCCTTGCTGGGGAGGATAGACAGAGGCAGTGGGGTAAGGAGGCAGGAAAGGTGGGATTTGAAAACAGCAGGCTGAGCCAGAGCCTGGAGCAGCCAGGGCCTCAGCAACACTGTGGCTGCCCATGGAAGCCAGCGCAGGCAAGACGATGGTCCCGGGGCTCAGCCAGCGGAAGGCCTAGCCGAGTCAGCATCTGCGCATCAGTGAATGAAGGTGAGAATGAATGGAGTGGAAGCTGGAGATGGGGTGTGAAGTATGTGGGTCTGTGCTGGGAACACCTATGAGTCCTTGCCCTTTGCACCTGGCATTTGTGCAAATGACTCACAATCACAAGTGAATCCTTTCTTCCGCCTCCGACTTCATCTTTCAACCCCTGACACAACACTACACCTACACATATACATACAGGCACACACCTACACACATACCCCAGACACATACAGTTGTACACACTCAGACCTATCAATAGACTCTAGACAATACTTACACTCAATAATACGATAATATCCATACACTATACATAACAATACACATGCACAAAGCAAACAATGCCTATATCCTTACATGCCTGCACACACACCTACTTCTGCACACACATAACCTCACAAATGGCACTCATATACATATATACAGGCATACATCCACAACAGGCAAACAGACATACCTTAAAACACAGCCATTGAATCACATGTTCATCTTCTCTTTCATCCAGAGGCTTCTTTCCTTTACCCTGGATCTCGCTTTACAATTCACGATGTGCTTTCCTTTGTTTACTCCCTTCCCTAACTTTTTTAAGGATACCCTCTGTGCTAGGCAACACATGGAAGGTGAATAGGAATCAGACCCTACCCTCCAGGAGGTTTCTAGTTTAGTGGAGGAAACAGACACAGACAGTGACGAACATAATCTGGTGTGATCATTCGAATCAAAAGCTGTTTCACTCGAATCAAAAACTAATTTTTTTTTGAGATGAATTCTCACTCTCTCACCCAAGCTGGAGTGCAATGATGTGATCTCGGCTCACTGCAACCTCTGCCTCCCAAGTTCAAATGATTCTCCTGCCTCAGCCTCCCGAGTAGCTGGGATTACAGGCACACACCACTACGCCTGGCTAATTTTTGTATTTTTAGTAGAGATGGGGTTTCACCACGTTGGCCAGGCTGGTCTTGAACTCTTGACCTCAGGTGATCCACCTTCCTCCACCTCAGCCTCCCAAAGTGCTGAGATTATAGATGTGAGCCACTGCACCCAGCCAAAAACTGTTTCTTGAGCACCTACTGTGTGCTAGATCCATGCTGGGCTTTGGGAATACAGAAGTACGTAAAGGTCTAGTCTCCCTAGCCTCGAGCAACTTTCAGACTGAAGCGGAAAGAGGCAAAGATATAAGTAGAATATGTGCTGTAATGTACACACTACAGCGGCAGCCCAGAAAAGGGAGTGATTAACTTTGGGGAGAGAATCAGAAAGGGTGTCTCAGTATGTTCAGGCTGTTATAACAAAATACCATACACTTGGTAATTTACAAACTACAGAAATGTATTGCACATAGTTCTGGAAGCTAGGAAGTCCAAGATCGAGGGGCCAGCAGATTCAGTGTCTGCTGAGGGTCTGTTCCTCATAGATGCGTTCCTCACAGTTCCATCTTCTATAATGTGTTCTACATGGTGGAAGGGCAAAAGGGCTCCCTCCAACCTCTTTATAAGGGCACTAGTCCCATTCATGAGGGCAGACCACACCCCCCACCCCCCTCACCACCCCCCCACCCACCACATCACCTAATCACCTTCCAAAGGCCCTACCTCTTAACGCCAACATGTTGGGGATTTGATCTGAACACATGAATTTCAGAGGGACAGAAACATCCAGACCACAGCTGAGACCTTCGCAGAGGAGGCAGCACTGGTCTTTGTAGGATAAAGGGGAGTTCACGAAAAACATGGGGCAGTTTGGTATTTGATGTAAAACCAAAGCAGAGACCTCAGAGGGGTTCATCAACAGTTCTCCGTGCCTGGACTTCACATGTGAGTGTGTGTGACTGCGGGAGGGAGGGAGGTGACAGTGGGGATCTGGGGTGGAAGATGAGGCTGTAAAGATCATCAGAGGCAGAGAACAACATCTGCATTTTACAGTGGAGAAAATGGAGGCTCAAGGAGGTAAATGAGGATGCCTTATTCTTCCCCTGGGCTCTTTCCTGCTCTTGGGGCCTGCCACAAATTCTCCTGGCCTTTCTTTCTGAATCAGACAAAGCTGCTTGCTAGTGGCTGAACAAGTTAAAAGCTCAGCGCAGGTGGGAGGCGTTATTGTTGACTGTGATGATTACTCTCTAAAATCCAGCTTGGCAGGATTTCTGCCTCGGATGATCAGCAGCTCAGCAGGTCCAGGCCAGGGCAATTTGGGCCTTTGAGGATGAGGGACTCCCAGCCCTTGCCCCAGTCCCCTGCCTGAAGCTGTGGACAAGCTGGAGGCCTGGTCAGTTGAGTCCAGGAGCCAGCGCCTCCCCTTGGGGATGCCTCACCCTCCCCTTGCTGCTTTCTACCACGATGTGCCTACCCCCAGCCGCCCTCTCATTAAGCTGACCTCCCCCTTCCATGCCAATCATCTCTCCCTCTGGCAACCAGCATTTTCCTCCTCCTCTGAGGCTTCTCCTTCCCTCAGTTTGTGCTGGTGGAAGGGGCTGAGTCATTTTCCTGAAAGGAGTGTTGATTGAGGAAGCATGCGCCTCTCCCAAACAGCCGTGGGTCTCAGGCAAGCCACTCCCCTCTCCAGGCCTCAGTTTTCTCATCTATAAACAGGGCCCACCATTTCCTACAGTCTCACACTAGCCACCCCACGTGGCACCTGAGGGCATCTGAGTTTGAGATCCCTGGACTAGCTGGTCTCAAAGGTGCCATAAAGCCAGTCTCTGGGTTTCTGTGGCTCTGGATCATGGGACAGGGAAGAGAGAGATGACTGGGCTGGGACGAGAGGCTGAGAGGCCAGGTACTGCAGGCAACTGATCCAGTGCAGGCCACTCACCCAGGGTCTTCCTTCCCCAGCCCAGATTCACGGCATCTCTCACCTGCATTTTTCCCCGGCCTCCTCCTGCTCTCTCCGTCCCCAGCACCTCCTGCTCTAGTCTGTGCTGTCTCCTCAGGGTTCCTCTTAAAAAACTCAGATTGGATTCGGCTATTCTGTTGCTGGACATCACCACCTATTTGCCCTAACTCCTTACTTGGCATTCAAGGCCCCTTCCAAGCCAGCCCCTGCCTACCTTCCTGGCCTTATCTCCCATTTCCCCTCACCCTCAACCTCAAACTTCCTTAGTGCTGCCCGGCCCATGCAGCCCCATCCTGTGTGGTGGCCGTACCTTTGCATACACTAATCCCCCCCACCTGGAATTCCTTCCCAGCCTTCTCCACTCAGAAAAGCCTTCAAGGCCTTGTCCCAGGTTGCCTCCTCTGGGAAGCCGTCCCTGACCGTCCCTGGGTGGAGGCAGAGGCATCCCTCAGCTAGAACAAGTGCCAGGTGATAGTGGAGTTAGGTGTGTAAGCTCCTCCTCCTAAACAATGAGCACCTAATAGAGGCCAGAGCTTGAGCAGGAGGGCTGTAACCCTGCCCTGGTCACCTTTTGTCTTCAGAGCCCAGAAAGGAGGCTGGACACAGTGAGCAGGTGGTCAGTACACCTTTGCTGTAGGAATAAACAACAAATAATGTGTTAGACATTGCCCTACTCCACCCTAACTCATTTAAAGTTCAAGAGGCAGGAAGATGTACACAGGTGAAGCCCCACACTGCGGAACAGTGATTCCCTTCTTCCCCTATTCGCAGAAGTCTAACCATTTACAAAGCACCTTGCAGCCCTCCCCAGTGAGCCCCTGCAAATAGTGCAGACCTGTCATTTATTATCTCTACGTTGCAAAGGAGGCGCAGAGAAGCAGAGACTGGCCAGAGGCCGCTGACTGGAGGTGGTGGGGTTCTACACAAGCCATGGCCTTCCTGGAGACGCTGCTCCCCGCTGCTCGTCCAGCTGCAGGCTGCCTCCCTCCCTCCCTCTCGGGGTGGCTGCGGGCCTCTGTCTTTCTCTTGTCACGCAATGCGAATTTGAATCCATCTGGTTGCTTCTCTGAGTCTCTCTTTGTCTTCTTGTGTTTCTCTCTTACCTCAATTATTTATTTCTGTCTCCAGCTCTCCGGGCTCCCACTCTTCTTCTGTGTGTTGGCCTTTGCCTTCTCTCTCTCTTTCTCTTTCTTTCTCTGTCTCCCTCTCTGTATCTGTTCCTTTCCCTCCATTTATCTTTTTCCCTCACCTGAGCCTGTCTCTGTTCACCCTTCCCTCCATAATTAGCCTCATTTCTAGCTTTTACTCTTGGGCCCACTCTCGGGTGGGGGTGGGCAGGGGACAAGGAGGGAACATCTTTCCAGCATGCAGAAAATGGACCAATTAAAGCCACAATGCTGCTCAGGCAACTGAACAAGAAGGAGGCAAAAATAGCCCCAGGCGGGTCGAGCTGGAAAGAGGCACAGAGAGAAAGCGAGAACGGGCGACATGAATGCAGAGGCCAAAATCACAGTCGGGCCATCAAGGGGGAAGCTCCTTCCCACCCAGACCTGGGAGCTGGACTCCGGCTGCTGCACGGCAGGGTGGACCTGCCTCATCCTCAACCCTGGCCCAACGCTTTGTCTCACCTGAGGACACCCTGGAGCCTGCCAGACCTCGCTGGAATCCCGGAGGTCATGAGCTTCCTCCCAAGTGGACACCCACCTCCTATCTCTTGACCCCTTCCCACCAAGTGGCCTGGGGGTACGGGAAGCTGGAAGAGGCACCCACCCCACCCTGTCTAAGCCTGGCTTTCATCCATCTTCAGGTCCCCAGGAATCCAAGGCCTGCTCTATATGGGATACTCCCGGGTTGTAGACAGAATGGTGAGGCAATGGTATGCTTAGCAAATGCCATCCCCCACCCAAGGAGCTCACAGGCTGTGGGGAAACCAAGCAAAGAAACAGGCAGAAAAAACACACCTCGCCACACTAAGCGCAGCCTGGGGAGTCCAGAAAGGGGGCTCAAGGAATCGATATCTGCCCCCAACCTGCAGAGCCTGCAAGGGGAGCCTGCGTAGAGTAGGCAGTGAGGGCTGGAGATGAGCCTGATCAGAGGGAAGCACAGGCAGCCCTCAGGGAACTGAGAGGAGGAGTGGGGGGAGAAGAGGCCATGGAGGAGTGGGGGAGAAGAATGTGAGGGGTGGGGGGAGAAGAATGTGAGGGGTGCGCTTTGTCCATGACAAGGTCTTGGGAGTTATTCTCAGCACTGGGGAGCCAGGAAGGGTTTTAGGCAGGGGAGGGGCAACATGATGTGCTCCTTTTTCTTGTTTGTTTGTTTGTTTGAGACAAGGTCTCACTCTGTGTTGCAGGCTGGAGTGCAGGGGTGTGACCATCGCCTCACTGCAGCTTCAACCTCCCTGGGCTCAGGCGATGCTCCCACCTCAGCCTCCAGAGTAGCTGGGACTACAGGTGCACACCACCATGCCCGGCTCATTTTTGTATTTTTTTGTAGAGCCAGTTTCACCATGTTGCCCAGGCTGGTCTCAAACTCCTGGGCTCAAGTGATCCACCCACCTTGGCTTCTCAAAGTGCTGGGATTATGGGTGTGAGCCATCACGCCCGGCCATAATATATTCCTTTATGGAGATTCCACTGCCTGCAGGGAGGGGAAGATGGATGAGGCTAAAGCAAGGAGAGCAGACCAGATGCTACTGCAAAGCACTGAGGAAGAGCCCATGGGCCCTAAAGTGGCAGTGGCTGTGAGATGGAGGGAATGCGGGATATGGGAGATGAGGTGAGGTGAGGTCGGGGAACCCAGCCAGGGTGACTAGGCCCCTCCTCAGCTGGAACCACTTCAGTGCATAGGAATGGCTCGCAGACTTTGAGCCATCTGAGGGCAGATTTCCATCCTTTTTGTACCCAGCCCACAGCCTGTGGCCTGGAACATATTAATGCTAAAAATATTTGTTAGATGAGTGAGTTACTCAATCCATCATTCCCCAGCTGGCCTCCAAGGCCGGGGCTGTGACCTGGCCCAGTTCTTCCCTGGCTTTCTCCCCAGCCCTCTTTCACGTCCTACTCCCTGCCCCCCAGCAGGCTGGATTCCCTGAACTTGCCTGGATTCATTCCATTTCTCTGCCTGGCTCATTTGACTGTGTCCTAGAACACTCTCCCCTCATTTTCACATGCCCAAGTCCTACCCACTCGTCAAGATCCAGTTCCAGTGCCCCCTCCTACATGCAGCCCTACCTTCCTCTCTTCCCTCCAGGTGCTCAGAGCACATGACCCGGGCCTCTCTTATGGCAGGGGCCGCGGTGGGCCTCCTGTATTATTCTCCATGCCTATGCTAGAATCCCTGTATACACTCAGAGCAGCTTTAGGGAAGAAATCTGGGTCTGATTCCACAGTCTTCCGGACAGGCCTGCCCCAGAGAGAGGTCTCAATGAAGACTTAATAGAAGAAGGAAGGGAGGCGGGGGAGGTGAGAGTAGACATGTCTGTGCTGGCCATGTGTGTCCGCCGGGGGCAAGGGAGGCTTGAATTGCTTTAGCTTCTGCTGCATAAGCCATTCCTCCATCAGCTCTGCCACTCCCTGCTTGGGTGTGCCCACAATGTGGTTCTGGTTTTCTGAGCCTGATCTATACCTTATACCAAACCTGACATTAACATCAGAAATCCTGATTTTCTTCTTTCGCTAAAACCCCGACTGAGACTTCAATCTCACTGTTTCTGCCTAGTCACAGAAATATGTGGATGGATGGATGGATGGATGGATGGATGGACAGATGGATAAACAGATGGACAGATGGATGGCTGAATGGATGGACAGATGGATGGACAGACAGATAAACAGATAGACAGATGGATGGCTGAATGGATGGACAGATGGATGGATGGATGGATGGACAGACGGATAAACAGATGACAGATGGATGGCTGAATGGATGGACGGATGGATGGATGGATGGATGGAGAATTGGTTGAATGGATGGAGTGAATGACCAAATTAATGACTAAGAGGAAATCATCCCAGAACTATGAATAATGGACCATAGGTGATGGGCTACCAGAATTTGGTGAACCTCAGTCAATTTCTGGCTATATGTTCATTTATTCACCTGGCATTAATGGAGCACCTGCCATGTGCAAAACTTTATGGTAGACCCCAGGAATCTAAACGTGGTCCCTGTCCCCATACAGCTTATAGTCTAGTGAAGGAGTCAGATAAAAAAACTGAGGAATTACCAAGATAATATAATGGGATAAAAAATATGACAGAGAACATGTGGGAAGCTGCCTGGAGCATCACTCATTCCAGAGCATCTGGGAAGGCTTCCTGGAAGAAGCAACATCTAAACTGTGAAAGGCAGGACTGATGAGTACAGGGTAGGGAGTGTGAATGAGACTGGCAGAGGGAACAGTGCGTGCAAAGGGCATGGAGCAAAGTTCAATCAGGGGCACAGAGCACTGGGGACAGTAGATGAAGCAGAAGAGGAAGACAGGAGCCAGATCTTTCAGGTCCTTGTGGGCTCCAAAGGAGTTCAGGCTCTGTCCTAAAACAGGAGGAATCCCTTGCGAGGTGTCAAACACGAATGCAGGAAGACTATTAATTGGAAAATGTGTATCAAAATTTCTTCTGTTAATGCAGAAAGATTATTTTCTTCTGGTGTTTTCCCATAAATAACACTGTGCTACATCTATAAATCACCTGGGAAATTTAAAAGCAGGAAACCTTGTACTGCTTTTCTTGGCGATGAAAAACCAAGAAAATGAAAACAGAATTAACCTCTTAGCCTGAAATGTAACGTTTCTCATTGACCAAGCTGAAATTGTCCTATTTTCTTTTTCACTAAAATATGACTCCATTTCATATTTATAACCCATAAGGTTAAAAGTTCAGAAATCAAAGCCCATGTCTGTTAAAATAATACTATGCTTCACTGAAAAAAAATAACCAGAATGCCAAAGTTTGTTCTTTTGGTTAAATAATACATTTTCTAGCATGGCTACGGCTCAGAAACAGTTCTCAAGTGTTCACAATAGCTATAACGAGCCTATTGGAGGAGGTATAGTTCACAGGTTAAACAAATAACTACGTCAAATAGCTTAGGGAAACACAGTTTTAAAATTACCGTTTGATTTTCTGATGTGGCTACAAAAATAAACTGAAAAAAAGAGAAGAAATCACTGTTTTAAGACATAGCAGATTCCTCTCCAAAGGAAACCTACAACTACCTGTTCCGCAGCTTGCAGACTTCATTCATTCCGCAGGATGATGTAAATAACAATCGGGGGTGTGGGAGGGGCCGTTGCGTCCGTCAGGTACCTGTGGCCAGGGAAAGCATGGTCAGGAAGCAGCGTTCACACCTGGAGAGCGACAAGGTGCTTGTCACTAGAAGAGCCAAAGAAAGGGGGGCCTAGGCAGAAGGAACAGCAGGTGCCAAGGCTCAGAGGCAGGAAAAGACTTAATAGAAATAAAAACAAATAAGCATGTTGGCATTCCCACGGTTGTCCCTGATTTGCTGTGGGAATGCCCGCCTGCTGCGTGCTGCTCATGTTCCCTGGCTGGGCCTTGTGTCTTCTTCCTGAAGTGGAAGGGGGGTCCCAAGGCTTTTTAGAAGCTGCCTCCTTGCCTAGTTTTCTGGCTCCTCTGTCCCCCGTCCCTGGACTCCTCCCAGCCCCCTGCCCTCTCTTGCCTGCCCCCTGCGGCCGATGCCCTGGCTGTCAGGGAGATGAAGTTAGCTGCAGGCACATACATTTTTTAAAAACCCAGCCATTTAAGGAAACTATGGCTCTAAACAAACACTCAAAGTCCCCCACCTCTCGTCCCTAAGGGAGGCAGCACCAGGGCCAGGTCAGGAATTCCGGGCATGTGGGGAGGGCCCTGAATGGAGGGGAAGGCAAGTTGCTGGTCAGACCTCCTCCCCTCAGAGGGCCTCGCCCCAGTCCTGAGAATCTGCCCTGACTCCTCCAGGCCCCCAGGGCTGCTCTGCTGGTCCCAGGCCAATGGGGGCCAGGAAAAAGGCCAGAGTCATTCCCTGGGCAACTGGCAAGAACGTGGTATCTGTTGTTGTTGTTTTTCTTTTTTATTAACTTTTTTATTTTTACTTCTTTTTTTCTTTTTTTAGAGACAGGGTCTCGTTCTGTCACCCAGACTGGAGCATAGTGGTGCAATCATGGCTCACCACAGCCTCCACCTCCCAAGTTCAAGTGATCCTCCCACCTCAGCCTCCTCAGTAGCTGGGACTATAAGCATGTGCCACCATGCCTGCCTAATTTTTTTTTTTTTTTTGGTAGAGATGGAGTCTCGTTATGTTACCCAGGCTGGTTTTGAATTCCTGGGCTCAAGTGAACATCTCACCTTGGCCTCCCAAAGTGCTGGGATTATAGGCATGAGCCACTGTGCCCAGCCTATTTTTACTTTTTACTGTGAAACATACATATAAAATAATGTATATAATGTACACACATTTAAAAGACTATGTTAAATCGTAATAAATGAAGGCTTGTATAAGCCCAGACTAAGAAACCCAGCCTAAGAAACCTTCCCAATGCTTTCCAAGCCCACACTTGCCCTGCCCCTGTGGCTGCCCCGTATCCCCCTGCCCAGGTTAACCACTGGGTTCCATGTTGTGCGATGGAAGCCCATGGCCTAGAGACCCAAGAACACGCTTGTAGTAAGAAAATGCGAGGTTTCGGAAGCTTGTCGCCGCAAGGGAGTGCACAGCCCAGGGAAACCTCAGCGATGTCTCAGGGAAAGGGATCTGGAAAGCCCCTGAGGAGAACTAGGCTTGGCTGGATGATTCCGAGGAAATCCGGGAAAGCAAGCCCAGTTGTGGACTGAGTGCCTGCGCACTTAATAATTTTGATCTTGGAGGCAGGAGGGTTAAAACCGCACTGGCATCGTCTCTGGTGAGCAAGCCACTGTCACTCAGAAAGGCAGTGGAGAGGAAGGGGTGTTTCACCGGTGCTTACTCACTGGCGGGGTCTCACAGTTGGCCTGGTCTGTGTCTGTGAGTGTGGTTTGTGGTTTCTTGGAAACGTTATCTATCTGTGAGCACAATTTGTCATTACTCAGCGTTAATCATTGTACTGCTTTTCTTTATAGTTCGCATGTATAGTATGTATCTTGTAGATTTATGTGTGGCTAAATGATATGCTGTTTGTCATCACCACCACTACCCCACCACCGCCCCTACAACAACCCCACCACCTCCATTGCTGCCACCATCACCACGACAGCTACGCCCTCACACCCACAGAAGCGGCGGTGTGGGAGGCCACATGTACTCTAGCTGTTCCATGTGTGGGGTGTGTATCTGTGTATGCCGGGGTGGCTGTGAGGGGAGGGAGAGAGGCTATTTAGAGAGTTTCAGGCTGAGCAGTACTGAGGAACCAAGAAGTTGGCTGCAAAGATCTGGGCCTACTGCAAAAATCATTGAGTACCTCCTGCAGTCCCAGTCTCTCTCTCTCCTTACTCCTGGATTTCCCTGAAGATGAGGGCTGAGTGACCAAACAAGCATAGGATCAAGGGCCAGAAAGTAGCATCAGGCTCAGAGCTGGAATCAGGGCTGGCACTAGGAGGCCCCGACAGCAGGAGCCTCTGATCCACCTTGTTCCAGCTGTCTTGAGGACCATCTCTCCTGGCAGCATACCGTGTGGCTTCACACAACGCTGCCTCTCTGAGCCTCGGTTTCTTCATCTATAAAATGGGAATAAGAGTAAGCCACCTCAATGGACTGTGGGAAGCTTAAGTAAATTGAAGTGCCGTGCAAGTAGCTAGCATGCAGTTGCAGCTCAATGAACGTGAACCCCTTGTCCTTCTCTGGGGGTGGGCTGGAATCACATGGTAGTGGGTGGCAGGTAGCAGGAGGTGAGACGATGGGGTGCCATGACCTCTCCTAACACCTGATGCTGGACAGGAAACGGGAGGCTTCCGGGAAGGGCACGGAACAGATGTGACTTGCCACCCAGGCTGCCCCTGAATGTCCTCTGCCCAGTGCTGCCCCAGCTGCATGGAGGGACCCCAGAGTGGGGCATGGGCTGGGAGGGGGTGGGGGAGGCTGAGAGAGCAGGAGAAGGAAGTGAGTCATGGTGGGGAAGAGGAGAAAAGGCAGGAAGGAAGAACATGCAGGAAGAAAAGAGGGAGAGAGGGATATGACGGGAGGAAAGAGGAGAGGAGGGGAGAGGAGAAGGAAAGGGAGGGGAGGGGAGGGGAGGGGAGGACTGAAGCAAAAAATGGGAGGGAGGAAAGAAGGAAGGAAGGAGGGATGGAATGATGGAAGGGAGAGAGGGAGGGAGGGAGGAAAACAGGGAAGGAGGGAGGGAAGGAGGGAAGGAATTAAAGGACGGGAGGGAAGGAAGGGAGGGAGGAGGGAGAGAAGGAAGGGAGGGAGGAGGGAGAGAAGGAAGGGAGGGAGGAGGGAGAGAAGGAAGGGAGGGAGGAGGGAGAGAAGGAAGGAAGGGAGGAGGGAGGGAAGGAAGGCAGGAGGGAGGGAAGGAAGGGAAGGAAGAGAGGAGGGAAGGAAGGAAAGGAAAGAAGGAAGGGAGTGAAGGAAGGGAGGGAGATGAGGAGACAATGGTAGCTCAGTACCTGGCAGAAGGAGATAAACAGAATCTGGAGCCACCACTGCCCTTGTCCAGCCACCAGCACAGGCATGGGGGCAGGGAACTGGGCTGGCCTTGCCAACTGCTTAATAACGCCCTTCCCCCACCTGCCCCCACAGTGGGATCCCGCCAACCTGCCACCCTGTCTGCTGGGAACAATAGGGAGCTGTCTGAAGATGTGTCACTGACTGCCTCCCCCAAAAGAAGGTGACAGCGATGCCTCCCTGCCACGGGCCTCAAAGCCAGCTGCCAGCCCTTCTAACCTGTGGGGACAGGAACCTACAGCTGGGCCTCCCTCTGTAACAGCTCCACCTTGGAACCCCTCCACACCCACCTCCTCCTTTTATTTCCTCCAGCCCTCAGCTCCCTCAGCCTGATCTCCCCAGGTGTCCCCTGACATTGGGCCCTGCTCCCCGCTGCTATCTGCTCATCATGTTGGGGACAGGAGGTGGGAAAGGGCAGTAGAGACAGCGCTGGGGAGTCAGGACGTGTGATTTCAGTCCCGCCTTTGTCACTGTGGCACAGATGGCCAGCCGTCTCTCATCATCTATTCTCCCCTCTTCCTGATGAACGCACCCCTAATTTGGTGTCAGGCACATGGCAGCTGAGAATAGAGACCACATTTCCCAGCCTCCTCTGCAATTACATGTCACTATGTGACAAAGTTCTGACCAATGCAATAGAACTGCAACCCCTGGGACATGTCCTTTTGGGGAAAGGCATTCTCTTTTTTAACCCTTCTGCTTTCTGCCCTGGAATGCAGATTATGATGGCTGCAGATACAATGGCTACAGCTGGGGCAGTCATTTCGGGTTGCAAGGTAGGGTTCACTTGTTAAAGATGGCAGAGCCAGTTGCATCCCTGATGATCGCGGGGTGCCGGGCCTGCCTGAGAGGTTCACCTGTCTTCCTTTACCAGAGAGAGAAAGTAAGTTGTTTAAGCTGCTAATCTGGGGGCTCCTCAAAACGCTTGCACTTGCTACTACGTCTCCCTTGAAGACTCTTCCTCCAGATCTTTATTCAGGCCCCTGCTTGTTGTCATCTTCTCATCAAAGCCCGTGCCGTCCTTCCCGTCTATTACCACCCTCCGCTCCTTCTCACTGTCAAGCGGAAAACTCTTTATAGCACACCCTGATAGCTCCATTTTCTTGTTTGTTGCTGGCTTCTTTCTCTTTCTGACTTCTGCCAGTAAAATGTAAGCTCCATGAGAGCAGGCACCTGCCATGCTCACTGCCGGATCACTAGGACTCGGAATAGCACCTGGCACATAGTAAATGCCCAATAAATCCTTGGTGAATAAATATAGGTGGAAATGAAAGGACTAGAAGCGAATTGACATTTATTGAGCATCTACCGTGTGCAGGCACCGTGCTAGATGCTTTAGATAAACCATTTCATTCACACGTCTTAACATTTTTAGGTACAAATTGTTACTCTCATTTTTTCACATCTAGAAACTGAAGTTGTGAGATTATAGGTGACGTAATCTCAGATCCCAGAGATCTAAGCAGGAGGGTTGTGGGGGCAGGCAGGGTCCTGGGATGTAAGCTCAGGTGCCTTGAATCAAGCCCAATGGGTTTTCATTATCCTGGCCAGGCTCTCCGAAGATAAAAGACATCCTCAGATGTTCCTAAAGCCTCCCATTCAGCTTATTCTCTCACCTGCTTGCTAAGCAACTCCCCACCGCCTCCAAAGCAGCCTCTTCACTGGCTTTGATTTTTAGTGTCTTTCTGATTATTTCCTGAGGATATTGTGCTAGAAGCCTATGGAATCACAGAGACACTGCGTAGCGTGAACAGAAATGCCTTTTTCTACTCTGAAATGTGAGGACTGACTCCCTCAGGAGGGAGAAGGGAACGCTGTCATTTCCAAGTACGTTCTCTGCCAGGCCTGTTTCAGGAACTCCTGCCTGCTCATCTCACATGGTCTTCACGCCAATCCTGGCAGGGAGATAGCAGCGTGGCCATGCACCAGTCTCCTTGCTCCTCTGAGCCTCCTTTCTCTCATCTGGCAAACGGGGATAATGAGGCTACCAGCCTGGAAATGTGGCTGAGAGGTAAATGGGATGAAGATAAGGCCAGGGAATTTGGTTTTAAGGTTTAAATCAAGGACATTTCCTGCAGCTAAATAGAAAGCACCTTTACCTTCATCCTGTAGGCAGCCCCCATACCTCCAACTTCAGCATCCTGGTGACTTAATGCATCAATAGCTCACAAGTTTGAAGATTCCCCTGCTCTCCTGAGTCCTCTCCCTTACTGGCCATGTGACCTTAAACAAGTCCTTCACCTGGCTGAGCCTCAATTTCCTTGTATGTAAACTGAGGGCACTGGACTAGGTTCCCTTCCAGTCTGAAATTTGAGCTACCAGTCAGTGAGCATTGGTTACGTGCTGGCAGAATTGCCAGCACATTTACCTACATTGTCTAATTTTGTCCTCACCACAATCCTGTGGGAAAGCTTTCATCCCTCCCATTTAACAGGTGAGGAAACTGAAGCTCAGGGGTGGAACAAATCACTCAAGATCACACAGCGGTAGTGGGATTCAAGCTCAAGTGTCACTCAGATGCTCAGACCATTTAACTCCACTGCACACATAGAATCAGAATTTATTTTCACCCCCATTTTTTTGCCAGGCTTTTCCTGTTTAGCTCGTCCTTGAGGACGGGGCTATTGGGACACATCCAGGGCTTAGGACAAGCCTGGTGTGAGACAAGCAGGCTACGGAAAGCATAGAGCCGCCTTGTTGGCAACTGGGGCCACAGGCTGTGTTCCAGTCTCTTCAGTCCACATCTCTGGGTGATACACTCATGTTTGGAGGTGCCTGCAGTGGCAGGAGGAAGTGGGGAGTGGGGAATATGACAGTTCTCCAAGGAATTTGGAAGGCAGGGGAAAGAGCTGCACAGGCACCGTCACGTCATTGGCAAAGGTGCCAAAGAAATGTCAGAACAAAATGTGCTGGCTGGGATTGGAGATGAAAAATCCATTCGTGGCTGCCCTGAAGCAAATCCCTTCACTTCCCAACTTGCATCTCAGGAGGAGGAATTAGTCACGTGACAGAGCTCTTCAGCACCACGGACAGTGCCCTGGCGGCACCTTCAGGGAACCCAACCAGGCCTCGGAGTATCAGGCCCAGTGACTAGCACCACAGCCGATGGAGGGGATGGCCTCTTCCCATCCCCAGGGACTTATCATCTGGGGCCAGGAAGAATACTGACATGCAAGGAAAACTCACACAGTGCTGGGTGTTCCTGCGTGCTAAGGAAGGACCCTCCAGCCAGTGTTGGCCTTGACATCCATTCCTGCATTTGGCCATCATTGAGCAGGGGATATGTACCTGACTCTGCACCAGACACCAGGGAAGGAAGAGCACAGATGAATGGAGACTGTGCTTGCTCTTGAAAAGCTTGGACTTAGGCAGACTGGAGACTAATCATTACGAGATAGAGCTTGACACGAGATGAGGTCAATGAGGTTGCTACTAATGCTAGTTCCACTTTACAGGTGGGAAACCAGGCCAGGTGATTTGCCCAGACTCACACAGCTATGAGGAGATAGAGCTGGGATTTGCATCCATGTGGTCAGGTCCCAGGATCCATGATTTTAACCACTACCATGACTATGGGGTGGTGGTGGGGAACAATTCAATTAAGTCTAAAAAGGGGCAATGGAGAATTCCTGGAAACAGGGACGCCTGGGTTGTATTTTCCCAGGTGAGGAAGTTGGGGGAGGTCAGAAAGAATAGCACTGTGAAGCCTGAGAAAGGTAGTGCTCCATAGTGGGTACAGGAAAGGGCCACACAGAGGATGTGGGAACAGGAAGGCGGGCGAAGGTGAGGCTAGAAGACCCCCAAGGCTGGGCTCCTGAAGAGTGTTGTACTAAGCGAGGGAGTTTGAGCTGGATTCAGCAGCTCTAAAGAGGCAGTGGAGTGTTTCAAGCATCAAAAGAAGGTAATCAGATTCTGGAAAATGGCTGATAGTGTATTGAGGTGGACTGGAGAGGGATCATTGGCAGGAGGGATGTCTAGCCAGAGGGCTACTGCTACTGCAGGAAGCCAGCTGAGGGAGGGAGGCAAGGCTAGACTGGGGCAGGGGCAGTGGAGCAGCAGGAATGGCACACGACGCCTGATGGCCTTGAGATTAAGATCACAGGCTCTGGGCCGGATGTGGTGGCTCACGCCTGTAATCCTAGCACTTTGGGAGGCCGAGATGGGCAGATTGTCTGAGCTCAGGAGTTCGAGAGCAGCCTGGACAACACAGTGAAACCCCGTCTCTACTAAAAATACAAAAAAATTAGTCAGGTGTGGTGATGTGTGCCTGTAGTCCGGGCTACTCCAGAGGCTGAGGCAGGAGAATTGCTTGAACTTGGGAGGCAGAGGTTGCAGTGAGCCAAGATCGTGCCACTGCACTCCAGCCTGGGTGACAGAGTGAGACTCCGTCTCGAAAAAAAAAAAAAAAAAATCACAGGTTCTGGCCCCACATCTCCTGGGTCCACAGCCAAGACCAGGAGTGAGGAAGCACCTGCCTTACACTGCCTTTTTTTTACTTTTTTTTAATTTCTGTGGCTACACAGCAGGTGTGTATATGTATGGGGCACATGAGATGTTCTGATACAGCCATGCAATGCTCCCTAATCACATCTTGGAGAGTGGGGTATCCATCCCCTCAAGCATTTATTCTTTGTGTTATAAACAATCCAATTATACTGTTTTCATTATTTTAAACTGTACAATTAAGTTCTTATTTGCTGTAGTCCCCCTGTTGTGCTATCAAATAGTAGGTCTTATGCATTCTTTCTAGCTTAGACTGCCAATTCTAAAGCTCATGCACTTTACTTGTGAGCTCTTCAGCCTCTGTCTCAGGACCCAGTTACTCTTACTTCACCCGCTGTTCTGACAGAGTCGTGGGTCTGACTCTGAAATTCACAGCAGATTAGAAGTAGAAAGTTTTACCGGATGGGAGAAGAATTGAGAAGCAGGTGCAGTGATAGCAGTGAGGGATGCTAGCTAATGTCAGGAAACCAAATATTTTTTATTTTTTTTAAGCATCATAAAATGGCATCATTTGGCAGATTCTGAATGCATCAACACATCCTACATCAATTACACTATTTAATAAAGTCGGGAACTCTATCACATTTCTAAAAATATTTCCATCCAAAGGCTAAAATGAAATTTGAAAGTTTGAGTAATTAAGAGCAATCCCTCAGCCATACTGATTCGCTAATTGTCCCTAAAATCCGAGTGACTGAGACCTCTTTGTACCTTTCAGAACCTTGTCCTATCCATCAGAGTGATGAAGTGATCCTCACACTCACCCCATGAGAAAAAAATAGGCAGAGGGACCACCCCCTGTCATAGGTGAAGAAACTCATGCTCAGCCTTTCACAGCCTACACAAATTGCTCTTCATTTTCAGAGTCAAGCTGGGAGCCCAGATGTCCTGATTGGCAGCCCTGAACTCCCAGTCCTTCTGTCTGTCTGCCTCTTCTTTCCTCCCTCCCCTTCTCAAGCCACACCCACCCACTGGTGCTCATCATCATCTGCTGCTGCTGATTGGCTGGTGAGATCACCCTGAGCAACAGCCCTCTCCTCCATAGGTCCATGGTATGTTGACATCACAGAGGTTATTTGCATACCCATCAGCCAATCAACAGTTTCCCATCCTCAATCGGGCAGTTCCTTTCTTTTTGGAACTGAGGCTTCTCGCTGGGACTGAGCTCATAAGCCACAACAGAAGCTGCCTTTTGTTGAACATTTATTATGGGCCAGGCCTGTGCTATATATTTTGCATATTTTCTCTCATTGGATGTGCACAATAACCAGCTTGAAGTAGGAACTGGGTTAGTCCCACTTCTCAGAGAAGAAACTTACAAAGTTTAAGTATTTGCCCAGGGTCATGCAGACAATAAGTAGCAGAGATGGAATCTGTGCCCAGGGATGTCTAATCCAAACGCTGGATTCTTAACCAGCTCCAGAGTCTTCCAACAGAGGGACAAGTGTTGTGGCTTTGTGTGTGTGTCTTGGAGGCGGCGGGGGGTGGGGGATTAATAGGACTTTAGCCAGGGAAAGCAGCTTCTCCTTTTCCCCACACTTCTTGCACCCTAGTCACCTTACTGGGCTGAAAGGTATGTCTGTTCCATCAGAGGAGGGAGCTAAGGAGAACTTCCAGCTAGGGAGGGGATGCTGTCAGGCTGCAGAGCAGAGACTTGCCCAGTCCTCAGACCTGGGAAGTCTCCTTCAAGTGTCAAAAGAAGGTATTCGGCTGGGCACAGGCTCACACCTGTAATCCCAACACTTTGGGAGGCTGAGGTGGGCAGATCGCGAGGTCAGGAGATCGAGACCATCTTGGCCAACATGGTGAAACCCTGTCTCTACTAAAAATACAAAAATTAGCTTGGCATGGTGGTCTACGCCTGTAGTCCCAGCTACTCAGGAGTCTGAGGCAGGAGAATTGCTTGAACCCAGGAGACGGAGGTTGCAGTGAGCTGAGATCGCGCTACTGCGCTCCAGCCTGGGTGACAGAGCAACACTCTGTCTCAAAAAGAAGAAGAAGAGGAAGAAGAAGAAGAAGTAGTAGTAGTAGTAGTAATAGTAGTAGTAGTAGTAGTAGTAGCAGCAGTTCAGGGCTCAGAGCTAGAGACTGAGCAGAGTCACAGCCTCTTTGCCGAAATCCTGTGTGACCTGGGCCGATATGTGTTTAATGATCCCCAAAGGCTCTTCCTGTCTTAGTTTCTGCAAAGCTGGCTTCCCTGGGGAGATGCTAGCTGGACACAGATGAGGAAAGACTAAAGTTCAGCCTTGCAGCACTCCCTGGGGCTGGCATGAGGGGAAGCACCCCAGCTGGGGCCCCAACACTGCCTCTGCGATCCAGCCACTCCCAGGAAGGGAGTAGAAGAGCAATAACATCCTCTGTGCGAGCCTCCCCCGCACCACGCCACAGCCTCCTTCCCCCCTGCCATCCCAGTCCATTAGGTCCAGACGACCTGTGACGCACACCCTGGGCCCCTAGCCCTGTGCTGGCCGCCCTGGTGGATGCTGGAAATGCCAGGCGAGCCTCTGGCCACAGAAGGTGGTGCCTGGCCCATTGCACGGGGGCAGCCGAGGTAATCGGTTCAATGCCAGAGCAGTCAGGGAAGGCTTCCTGGGAATGGCAGCAATTGGGCTGGGCTTGCCAAGCTGATTAGTGTGAACTGGTCGACTGAGGAAGGGAGAGCAGGCCTGACGTACAGAAGAGCAGATGCAGAGAGACAGGCAGGACTGTTTACCCTGGAGGGGGAAGGCCCACTCACTGTGTGGGCAGGAAGCTGACTCAGAGAGTGTGACGAGAGTAACAGAACCCAAGTCTCGTTACTCCCAGCCCAGGGCTCATCTAATCGTGAGCCCTAGCCTTGCATTTTCATTCTCTTGTCTGGTCATCACTGGACAGTTGCCTCTGCCATGTCTACTGGACAGGACTCAGGATGGTCACCAGCAGCTTCCCCTGCATCCCTCCCCAAAGCCCAGAAACCCTGACCACCCCGCCAGGCCCGCCTCCTCCCGGGCCTTAGAGCCCAACCTGGACGCTGCAGTTGGTCCTTTGGCGCCATCTGGTGGTAGAGATATGAAACTACAGCAAATGGGGGGATTGGTGAAGGAGGAAAAGTTGGAGGAGGAAGAGGAGGAAGATGAGAGGGAGATGAGGAAAGAGGAAGACGAAATAACTTGCATAGCCTATATGCATCACCATGTGCTTTGGTAGAGACAGAAAAATCTAGGCCCTACCGTTTTGCAGCTTTGTGACTTCAAGCAGTTCACAGTTCCTCCCTGAGCCTCAGTTTCCCCATCTGTAAGACCAGGAAAAATAACCCAAACTTCAGTGTTAACCTTTGGCAGGGTATTGACCGAGAGGGAGCTTGAGGGGGCCTTTGAGGGTGTCAGAAATACTCTCTGTCTTGATGGTCACACGGTTTTAAAAGTCATTAAGTTGTACACTTAAGGTTTGCGTACTTTACTGTATATGTGATATATACGTTATATGTAATACTATATATAGTATATATAATATAAATATATAACATATAACATATTATATATAAATTATATATATAACTTATAAACATATTATATATTATAATATATATAACATATAACATATTATATATAACATAACATATTATATATAAATTATATATATAAAACTTATATAAACTCAACAAGAAAGGAAGCAATAACACTAATCTACCTTTAATGGTGAAGACCAGGTAAAATCATGTAAGAAAGGGGCTTAGCTCAGGGCCTGGCAGTAAGTCAGGACGCATTGAGGGCGATGGTTATCCCTGCTGTCACTCAGCACTTTAAAATATAGCTGTGCTTTATTTTGCAATGACCCCGTAAGTTGACTTACTTTTTATAGCTGAGGGATTGAGGCTTGGTGAAAACTTGCTCTAGATGATCTAATTCCATGCCCTAGACTTCTTCGCCTGGGCATAGCCCTCAAGCTAGGATAGGCTGAGCAGGGCCCAGGGCAACAGAGCTGTGTGGGCAGGCTAGCCCTCAAGGGCCACTGCACCTTGCAAAGTACAAGACCAAAATGTTGTCCACTTGTTCCCAGGAGACCTGGCTCTTCCAGGTGACGAGGCACCAGAGGGACTTCTCTCAAGAAAGCAGGCATCAGCTGGCCAGAAGGAGGAAGGGCAGAAGAAGGCAGCAGGGCAGCACAGGGCACAGGGCTGGACAGGCATATCTGGGTCTGAATTCAGGCTCCTCTGGATGAAAGGGGGCGAGCTGCTTCTCATCCATGGGGGTCAGGTTTCTCATCTGCAAAATGGGGACGAGGACACATGCCCTTCCTGCCGCTCAAGGTTGCTGTGACAGCTGAGTGAGACCATGGAGTGAAGACTCTGGGCCTCCTGCTGACCTTACAGGATGAGCAAGATCCTCTCCATTTTGCAGATGAGGAAACTGAGGCACAGACACTTCAGACCCCACCCAGCTATGACCCATCTCCCACCTGGGACCTCAGCCCCAAGATGACTCATGGCAGAAACACAGCCCAGGGAAGAGGAGCAAAGGTTTAGGGGGGAGGTGGCCTAAAACCTGCCCAGAAACCTCAGTGCTGCAGATGACACAGAACCACCAATATGGCTAAAGGGACTGGGTGGGGCACTTTGGAAAAGCAATAGGAATATCATCCCAGCCCAGAGGTTAATTCAGATCGGGGGCCCAGAGTTGGGTCCTCGATGCCTTGTGATGTCCAAGCAGCTTCCCAGGCCTCCTTCCTTCATGGAGCTCCTGGGACCATCTCCTCCTCCTGCATCTTGGACAGGGGTCATGTAATTCCACCCCATTCCCATCACAGGGCCAGTGGCCCCATGTCTTAGTCTGCTTGGGCAGCTATAACAAAAATACCATAATCTAGGTGGTTTACAAAGAGCAAACATGTATTTCTTATAGTTCTGGGAGCTGGGAAGTCCAAGTCAAAGTACCCCAGATTTGGTGTCTGGTGAAGACCCACTTTCTCATGTACAGATGGCACCTTCCTGCTGTATCTTCACAGAGTATAAGTGATGAAAGAGCTCCCTCAGACCTATTTCATAAGGGCACTAATCCCAGTCAACTGTCCTCATGGCCTAATCGCCTCCTCAATGCCCCACCTCCTAATACCATCACATCGATGATTAGGTTTCAATATGGGAATTTGGTGAGGACACATTCAGACCATAGCACCCCATGACCTACCTGAGGTCACCCATTTGGTCATAGCCACCAGGTGCTGCAAAAGCCTCGAGCTCATCTAGTGAGAACCCTCATGTATCAGAGAGGGAAAGGGGCTTGTCTGAGGCTGTACAGCAGAGCTGGGACTGGAAGCCAGACCTCTGCACACCAGGCCTCGAGGGGAACCACAGGTGCTCAGGCCTTCTGAAAGCCACCTCATCGCTGTGAGAGGGCCTCAGCCTTCACTGCTACAGCTGACTCTGCAGCCCCTCCCTCCAGCCGTGGTGACAGCAGAGCCATGGAGGCAGCTGGGCCTTCCAGTCCAGGCCCTTCTGGGATGGCCCTTCCCAACAGCCTGGCATGGCCCTGGCCCGCCACCTGGTGGCCACAGCAACAATTGCCAGGACGCAGCCTCAGGCTCTGACCCCACCTCCCTCTCCCTGGGGGCAGCCTCTGCTACAAGGCAGTGGAGGAGCCCATGGCTCTTCTCAGAAGCCCTCTGCTCTAGTGGGCAGCATTTCTGAGACCCCTACAAAGTGCTTGGTGCTAAGCCCCAGGGCCACAGAGGCCTCTCCAGGGGTGAGGGTCACACGTCTCTGAGACCATGAAGTCAGGCTGGACCTACCCTTCTAACATGATTTCCTCCGGGCAACAAAGAGTTCCTGGCACCGAGAAGGCTTTTACTTTGCAAACTCAAATGTGCAAGAAATCATCCATTTTCACATTTGCTTTCAAATTTCCCGTCCAGTTCCTCCTCCTGGGCTCACCCACGCCTGAACGTCCCCCACCTGAGAGAGCACAGATAACAGCAAGTGTCCGTGGCCCCAGAGGGAAGGAATGGGCGTCTGGGATCACTGCAGTCCCTCTGGCCTCAAGCCCAGGCTGGCCATGTCTGTGGAGGTAGGAGGTCCCAAGCTCCTGTGTTCCCAGGGGCTCAGCAGTTTACACCCAGTTGGCAGCCCCAGCTTAGGGTGCAGGCTCCCTCACAAGCCACGCAGCCGGTCCCGTTGGAGGCCCTGCCGCCTCTGGGGGTGCAGGGATTGGTTTCCTGTCACCATGGGTCCCACCACCCTCAGGGCTCTTTATAGGCTGGGGTGATTTTTGCTTTCTTTGTTGGTTCTCTCATGAGCTGGATGCTCTAGTCATACTGCTATGCTACAAACCACCCCAAAATTGAGCACATAAAACAGCCATTTTATTATAATCATGGATTCTGTGGGTCAGAAATTTGGAAAGGGCACCATGGAGACAGTTTACCTCTGCCCATAACGCCTGAGGCGCCGGCTGGAAGATGAAGGCTGGGGTGACTTGACAGTGGTGGCAGGAACCCTCCGGTGGGCATCCTCATGTGCAGGTCTGAGGCCGACACGGGCTGTCATCTGGGACACTGACCCATCTGCTCCACTCCACGTGGTCTGTCAGTTCTCTTTAGCATGGCAGCTGGGTTCTAAGAGTGGATGTCCCAGGAGAGCAAGGCAGAAATGCATGGCATTTTCTAGATCTAGCCTGGGAAGTTACAGAGCATCTTCTGCCATATTCTACCGGTCAAGGCAGTCACAAAGGTCTACCCAGTCAGAGATGTGGGGTGGGGTGGGGATCAGATTGAGCACTGAGTGAAAAAGCTTCACTGCAAACAGGGATACCCCCAGAACAAAGGCCAGGCTTTGTGGGGAGGAGAAATGAAGCAGATCTGTTAAAGCCAAAAGACGGAGAACTGCTTCTGTCTGTGAGTGGGGTTGGTTGGCCAGCAATGCCTGGGCTTCACAGGTCAGTATGGGGCTGGCTGAAGGCACCCACCTGGTGTTTAGGGGGCCCAGGGGCTTCCATAGAGCAAGATAAGTGCCAAGTTAGCACACCAGGGTCACCAGGCTGCCAGGACAGGTGACTATCTCGGGGTCTGATGGAAGCTCAAAGTCCAGACGCTCAGCCAACTCCCGGGCTCCACACTGGTCTCCACCATCTGTGTGACCTGGGCCGATGACATCTCCGAACTCCACTTTCTCACCTGCAAAACGAGGCTAATTATAGTTCAGTCAGTCATAGCCCATTTCAGGGGCAAGTTCTAAATCAGTAAGGCAAAAATTAGGTACACACAAAACGACCCTTGAGAACCTCTTATGCTCCCCACCAGCATGGATACACATGGTTTTGTGTATACAGTTGTGAAGAGTGAGTCTAATGAATGTCAAATATGGACAACCGATGAAGCAGAACAGAGGGCGGGTGGGGTGCAGAGGGAAAGCCAAGAGGGAGGTCTGGACTTCTGTGCCATCTGCCTTTAAGAAAATGCCCATCTCTAGTTGAGTGGGGGATGGGGCAGGGGTAGGGGTGGGGTTCCTTTAAGCCTGTCAGGTTTGCTGACTGGCTTTTCCGTGTTGCTTTCACACCAATCCTCTATAGTATTAAATGCACTGATAGATTTGCGTGGCATTGTACAAATTCAACTAATAAAGATACATAAAGCCTCCAACACAGTTCCTGGCACATAGTAAGTGCTCAATAAATGTGAGTTGGATTTTTCTTTTTCTTTTTTTTTTTTTTTTTTGAGACAGAGTCTCGCTCTGTCACCCCGGCTGGAGTGCAGTGGTGAGATCTCAACTCACTGCAACCTCCACCTCCAGGGTACGAGCGATTCTCATGTCTCAGCCTCCCAAGTAGCTGGGACTACAGGTCTACACCACCATGCCTGGCTAACCTATTTGGTGTGTGTATTTTGTATATTTAGTAGAGACAGGGTCTCACTATGTTGACTAGGCTGGTCTCAAACTCCTGGCCTTGGCCTCCCAAAGTGCTGGGATTACAAGCGTGAGCCACTGCACCCCGCCCTGGATTTGTCTTAATCTCGCTTGATCAGACCCATGCACGCAGCTCGTTTTCAGCCAGTGCTGCCGTCCTCGTTGTTAAAATGTCAGCATGTGTCTGCTCCAGTTGGTAAATAGCTGCTGTCTAATTCCCCATGAGTGTGACCCGCTGTCCTGCTGCCCTGGCCTCTTACGTGGGATCCCCAGGTCTCCCCATGACGTAGCAGCTTGAGGGGTAGCCTTGGTCCAGCTGGGCCCCTGGGACCTGCTCAGGTACCAAGCCAGGCCTGTTCTGATTGTTGGTCCCATGAGCTTCTGGGGTTAAATATTTCAAAGATCACTCCTGCCCATGTGCCCACCGCTCTGTGAAAAGCTGGAAGCAGCAGCCAGGCACTGCCTCCTGCACTCTCGGCTGGCATTTCCCGCTGGGGCCCTTGGATCCCTTGCTCAGCCTGGGCTCTGGCTCCTGCCCTTGGACAGGATTCCAGAGACAGGTGTGTCCTCACGGTGGGGCCTCACTCCCGAGTGAGGACGAGCTGCCTCCTTGCAGGGAATGTGGTGCCCAGAGGCAACAGGGGCCTCTCAGTGGCAGCCGACTTTGAAGTCCTTGGACCCATCTCTCCCCAGCCCTGCCTGTAGCTATGTGGGGACCCGGGCCCAGTGCCACTCAGACTTTCTCAGCCTGCCCCCGAAATACCCACTAATGCCAACCAAGAATTAACACATGCACCCGCAGGCCAGGCAGCCTGCCTGAAGCAGCTGACACAAGTGTGAAATTTCTTTGAAGTCTTGGGTTTTGTCTCAAAAAATACACGCGGATTCTGCATTCTGCTCCATAATGTTTCCATTTTTGCTTAAATCTAAAAATAGGGCTTTAAATGACTTCCAGTGAAGAAAGTTGCCTTTCCAGGAAGATGCCGGGGCTTAGCCTGTGAGACTGTCAACACCCCTGGCTCCCTGCCACGGGCCTCTGGACACTCAAGGCTGGAAACCGAAAAATGTTGTCCCCGCCCCTCAGGAAAGGTCGAGTCTGACTTTTCACCTCTGACCTGTGCTTAGGCACCCTCTTTGGGTCACCTCCTATTTCTGTCCCTCTGAAACTGCAGTTGGCCCTGACCCACAGTGGTGAGGAGTGGCGGTCTCTTGCTATTACAGGTAGGACGCAGGCTTGGCAATGCCAGTGGCCATGGTTCTACCCACCCCTGCCTTGAAAGGAAAATAGCACAGCTCAAGAAAAGGGACACCCAGAGACAGCAGTGCCCTGACAACATCACTCGCTCTCCTTGACCCAGCATCACCTTGGATGTCACACGGGTGTGTGCCCAGAAATTCCTCATGTTGCCCCTAAACATGGTGAGGCCCTGTCTCTACCATGCACTGATGAAAGAGTCCTAATTAATCAACCCTCCCTAGAGAGGAGACCGCTCGGAGGAGTCCTGCTCATTCTCAAAATATTCAGAGGCTATCTTGGGGAGGAGGGAGAGTTATCTGTTCTCTCTGGCTCCGCTGGGTCACAACCAAGACTGAGATGTGGGAGATGGAACAGGGCAGATTTAGGATGGTGACAGGAAGTGCTTTCTGAGTCAGATCTTTCCAGGGAAAGCAGGGCCCGCTTATCGGGTAGTGAGCTCCCTGTCCCTAGGGGTATGTAAGTGTAAGTAGCAAAAAGGTAGAAAGATTGAAGCACTCGATGGGGAAGGGTGTGCTTGCCTCTAAAATTCTTTCGCTTTCTGAGTCTCTGGTTCCATGACACTCTCTAAGCCCTGTTCAGGGATGTGTCCTCCCCATTCCAGTGTCCAGGGTTGCTCACGGTCGCCACTCCTTTCAAAGCTGGAGGCACTGCAGCGGTGGGCAGGCGGGCATCTGTGCCCTGTGCGACCTGCTGATAGCATAGATGCGGTTATCAGCCCTCTGCATGTCAGGATTCTGACTAGGAAAACTCAGTGACCCAAAGTGACCTTCATCCAAACCTCTGTAGTTTATACACTTTGCGTGCAAACGCCCCTGGGAGGGACAGTACCTACACCTTTGGCAATGCTAAGCTTCACGCAAAGAATTTTCCATCTCCTTTCTTGGGTGGGGGGTGGCTTTTATTTTTCTTCCAAGAACGACTAGTCTTTATGCAGACCCAGGAAGTGGCAGCTAAGCTTCGGAGCCGGAAAAATGAGAGCCCTGAGTATAATGCCCTTACGGAGGTCTGGCTTGCCCACATGTCACCCCCAACCCTAATTGAAATCACCAGGAAAACGTAAAAGGGGGGTGGGGGTGAGAGGTGGGGGATTTAGATAGCATTACAATTTTTCTAAAGGGCCAGGTAGAAGTTTGAGGAATTTCTTCTAAGCCAGTCACTGATGGGGCCAGGTAGAAGAAAGACCCTGAAAGCAACATGCAGCCGGACCCAACCATCTGTGAGCTGGAACCGCCAAGGGGCTCTCTGACTTGGGGGCTAAAGTGCCCAGAAGGAGGACAGGCCGCTGCTCTGGCCTCCCCGGCGCAACGACCTCACCAAACAAGGCCCCTTCAGGAGTGTCCCGGACCAGTGGCCATCAATTGCAAGGCCTCGCTTGCTCTATACAGGTTGTGCAGGACATAATCCAGGTGCGGGGTGCGAGCAGCCTCACATCCCATTCCGTCACCCATTTCTAAAGGTAATTACTTCAATTGTCCAGCAGATGGCAGTAAAGTGTCCCAAACAAGAGGCGCCTTTCTTTGAGTTGCCCAGAAACCACTGGTTCCGCTCCTGGGTGGCAGAAAACTTGGAGAAGACAATCAGCTCTCCAGATTCCAATCTAAGAGTCAGATTCCCCCCCTTTTTTTTTCCTATTTCCATAACTATTTTTAATAAAAGGTTTACAGTTTTCAATGTCCAATGGTTCCCCGAGACTTACCATAAAACTCAGCTGCCGCCTCTCCACCTCATCTCACCAGCTCTCTGGGACAGGCAACCACTTGCAACTCTGGGAGGTGTTTCTTCTGTTTTTTAAATCTCCATAATTCCAAGCACTAGTTCTTGATTTCACCATTTTCGACACCATCTCTGACTTACTGTGATGGAAGATGAAGATTTATCATTCTTACAATCCACCCCACCCTGTCCCTCCACCACTTCGCTCCCGTCTCTCTCCCAGCATAATTCTCCCCCTATTTTTGGTTAAGTCAGTGTTCTTGATATTTACTTGTCTTCTTTGCCATCTCTGGACTTACGGGGTGCCCTCTATGCCACACGGCATTCCACCCAACATTGCTTCGGACCAACGAACTCATTTCACAGCAACAGGACAACAGGGACCTTGGGCCCGTGGAAATCGCTAGTCTTATTGTGGACTCATCCGGAAGCAGCTGGCCTAACTGAAGGGTGGAATGGCCATGTGAACACTCAGTTAAGGTTCTGCTTGAGAGACAATGGCCTGAAAGGTTAAAGTTCTGTCTTACAGGATGAAGAATATGCTTTGATGAGGTGACCAGTAGAAGGTATGGTTCCTCCCACATCCACAATAACAGGGCCCCAAATCAGAGAGTGGGAGTGGCTTTCCTCACTATTACACCTAATAACCACATGCACTCGAACCCTCCGGGCTCTGTCGATTTGAAAGGTTTTGTTCCCGAGGGAGAAATGCTTCTATCGCGGAACACAACCAGGGGCCCATTGAGTTGGTCCATGAGACTGGACACTATGGGTGCCTCCTGCCACTGAACTGGCAACATGGGAGGAAGTCACTCTGCTGTGTGGCACATTTGATCCTGGTAATCAAATCAGGCTGATACTGTACAATGGAAGGACTATGTCTAAAACCCAGAAGACTTTCTGAGAGTACCTCTTTTTTAACTTTAATTTTAATAGTTTTTGGGGTACAGGTGGTCTTTGATTACATGAATAACTTCTTTAGCAGTGATTTCTGAGATTTTAGTGCACCCGTCACCCAAGCAGTGTACACTGTACCCAATATGTAGTCTTTTATCCATTACTCTCCCAACCTTCCCCCACAAGTCCCCAAAGTCCCTTACATCATTCTAATGCCTTTGCATCCTCATAGCTTAGCTCCCACTTACAACTGAGAACATACAATATTTGGCTCTCCATTCCCAAGTTAGTTCACTTAGAATAATCGCCTCCAGCTCCAACCAAGTTGCTGCAAAATACATTATTTCATTCTTATGGCTGAGTAATAGTCCATGGTGTATATATAACACATTTTCTTATCCACTGGTTGGTCGATGGGCACTTAGGTTGGCTCCATAACTTTGCAATTGTGAATTGTGAGGCTATCAATGGGTGTACAGGTGTTTTTTTCATATAATGATGTATTTTTCTTTGGGTAGACACCCAGTAGTGGGATTGCTAGATCAAATGATAGTTCTACTTTTTGCTCTTTAAGGAATCTCCATACTGTTTTCCATAGTGGTTGTACTAATTTACATTCTCACCAGCAGTGTAAAAGTGTTCCCTTTCCATGACATCCATGCCAACACCTATTGCTTTTTGACTTTTTAATGATGGCCGTTCTTGAAAGAGTCAGGTGGTATCTCATTGTGGTTTTGATTTGCATTTCTCTGATGATTAGTGATGTTGAGCATTTTTTCGCATGTTTGTTGGCTCTTTGTGTATGTTCCTTTGAGAACTGTGTATTCACGTCCTTTGCCCACTTTTTGATGGGATTATTTGTGTGTGTGTGTGTTTCTTGCTAATTTGAGTGCCTTGTAGATTCTGGATATGAGTCCTTTGTCGGATGCATAGTTTATGAATATTTTCTCCCACTCTGTGGGTTGTCTGTTTACTCTGCTGATTACTTCTTTTGCTGTGCAGAAGCTTTTTAGTTTCACTAGGTCCCATTCATTTATTTTTGTTTTTGTTGCATTTGCTTTTGGGGTCTTAGTCGTGAATTCTTTGCCTAAGCCAATGTCTAGAAGAGTTTTTCTGATGTTATCTTCTAGAGATGTTATGTTTTCAGGTCTTGGATTTAAGTCTTTGATCTATCATGAATTGATTTTTGTATAAGGTGAGAAATGGGAATCTGGTTTCATTCTTCTACATGTGGCTTGCCAGTTTTCCCAGCACCATTTATTGAATAGAGCGTCTTGTCCCCAGTTTACGTTTTTGTATGCTTTGTCAAAGAGCAGTTGGCTGTACTTATTTGGCTTTATTTCTGGGCTCTCTATTCTGTTCCATTGGTCTACACGTGTGTTTTTATGCCAGTACCACTCTGTTTTGGTAACTATAGCCTTATAGTATAGTTTGAAGTCAAGTAATGTGATGCTTCCAGAATTGTTCTTTTTGCTTAGCATTGCATCGGGGTTATACAGGATCTTTTTGGGTTGCACATGTATTTTAGGATTGTTTTTTCTAGTTCTGTGAAGAATGATGATGGTATTTTGATGGGAATTGCATTGAATCTGTAGATTGCTTTAGGCAATATGGTCATTTTCACAATATTGATTCTTCCCATCCATGAGCATGGGATGTGTTTCCATTTGTTTGTGTTATCTATGATTTCTTTCAGCAGTGTTTTGTAATTTTCCTTGTAGAGATCTTTCACCTCCTTGGTTAAGTATATTCTGAAATTATTTATTTATTTGTTATTTTGCAGCTGTTGTAAAAGGGAGTGAGTTCATGATTGAATTTCAGCTTGGTTGTTGTTGGTGTATAGGAGTGCTACTGATTTGTGTGTGTGTGTGTGTGTGTGTTTTGTTTTTTTTTTTTTTTTACAAAAAATCACATTGATTTTGTATCCTGAGGCTTTACTGGATTTGTTTATCAGATCTAGGAGCTTTTTGGATAAGTCTTTAAAGTTTTCTAGGTATACAATCATATCATCTGTGAATAGTGAAAGTTTGACTTCCTCTTTTTCAATCTGGATGCCCTTTATTTCTTCCTCTTGTCTGGTTGCTCTGGCCAGGACTTCCAGTACTATGCTGAATAGAAGTGGTAAAAGTGGGCATCCTTGTCCCAATTCTCAAAGGAAGTGCAATAGACCCACTCATATGTCAAAGATGTTAGAATTAGCACAGGGAATTTAAAGCAGAATTTATAAATATGCTCAAGGACTTAAAGGACAAAAATGTTTATAATGAATGGAGTGAAAATCACAGCAAAGAAGTGGAAACTCTAAACAAGAACCAAATAGAAATTCTAGACTTGAAAAGTACCATATATGAAATTTAAGAAATTCACTGATATGCATAACAACAAACAAACTGGCAGAAGGGTCAATGAACTTGAACCTTGATAAATAGAAGTATCTAATCTGAAGTGGAAAAAGGTTTGAAATAAACTAAACAGGGTCTCAGAAATCTGTAAGATAATGTTAGTTTCCTTAACACATGTCATTAAAGTCTTAGAAGGAGAGAAAATTGGTACCAGAGCAGAAAAATTATTTGACAAACTGTCCCAAACTTGGTGAAAAACACAACTTATATACTCAAAAGCTCGCTGAACCCCAAGAAAGATAAAAATAAAAGGAAGCAGTTCCTAGGCACATCATAGTCTAAAGATCAAAGAGAAATAGAAAATCTTGAAAGCAGCTAATGAAAACAAAAACCAAACCAAAACAACCAAACACACAAAAAAACCATGTCACACATAGAGGAACACTTGCATGAATAATGAATGAGTTATCATCAGAGACAATAGAAGCCAGAACATAATGAAATACCATCTTTCATGTGCTGAAAGGGAAAAAAAACTTAGAATTATATATACAGAAAAAACTCCTTAAACATGGGGGAACAAAGATATTTCAAATAAATGAAAACTGAGAAAATTCACTGCCACTAGACCTGTTTCACAAGAAATACAAAAAGAAGTTCTTCAGGCTGAAGGGAGATTACACTGAAGGATACTCAGATTTACAGGAAGGAATGAAGAACATTAGAAGTAGTACACATGTAAATCGTTATAAAGGAAAAAACTTTATTTCCTTAATCTAAAAAAGATATAATTATTTGGAGCAAAAATTATAACATGGTATTATGGAGCTCATAATGTATATAGTGTGTGTGTGTGTGTGTGTGTGTCTGTGTGTGTATACATATATATATATATATATATATAAAATAAAATTAACACAAAGCAAATGTTCTTACCTTTGATGGGAAGCGACAAAATATCTGTGATAAGCTAAGGACTCATATTAAAATTGCTAGAGGAAATATTACAACTGCAAAGAGGTTTTGCTAATGCAAAGAGGTTTTGATAAAAATTAATAGAGAAAAGGTTCTTTTAGAAATGTTTAACTCAAAAGAAGACAAGAAAGGAGGAAGACAAGAACAAAAGATTCAGGTGACGAATAGAAAATCAGCAGCAAAACTGATAGGCCTATACTCAACTATGTAAATAATTATATTAAATATAAATGGATTAAACACTCTAGTTAAAAAGTAGAGCTTATCAGACTGACCTAAAAGAGAAAGAACCAATTGTGCTCTCTATAAGAAGCACTCTTTCAGTAGAAATATATAGTTAGGTTGAAGGTATAAGGAGACAAAAAGATATAACATGCAAGCATTAGAAAGCTAGAGCAGGCCGGGTGTGGTGGCTCACGCCTATAATCCCAGCACTTTGGGAGGCTGAGGCGGGTGGATCACCTAAGGTCAGGAGTTCGAGATCAGCCTGGCCAACATGGTGAAACCCCGTCTCTACTAAAAATAGAAAAATTAGCTGAGTATGGGGGTGGGCGCCTGTAATTCCAGCTACTTGGGAGGCTGAGGCAGAAGAATCGCTTGAACCTGGGTGGCAGAGTTTGCAGTGAGCCAAGATCACGCCATTGCACTCCAGCCTGGGTGATAAGAGTGAAACTGCAACTCAAAAAAAAGAAAAAAAAGAAAAGAAAAGCTAGAGCAGTGATATTATTATCAGGTTAAATATGTTTTAAAACAATCGGTATTAGCTGAGATGAAGAACACTTCACAATGCTAAAAGAGCCGATTTATCAAAAAGGCATGACAATTATGAACAATTACAAATATCAGAAAGGTGTAACAATTACATATAAATGTGTATGTGCCTAATAAAACACCTTCAATATACATAAAAAAGCAATCCTGACTAGACTAAAGGGAGAAATAGACAAAATGTACAGTCATGTTTGGACACGCTACAACCCCTGTCTCAGAAATTAACAGAACTAACTGACCAGAAATCAGTTAAGGTATAGAAGATTATGAATAACACTATAAAGTGCTTTGATCTAACGCCATTTATAGAACACTACGTCAAACATCTCCAGAGTACATATTCTTTGCAAGTATACATAGAACATTCACCAACACATACCACATACTAAGCTACAAAATAAGCCTTAAAATTTTTCAAGAGATTGAAACTTTACAGAGTATGTTCTCTGTTAACAATGGAATTAAGTTGGATAGCAATGACAATAAGGCATCTAAAAAATCCTCAGATAATCAGATATTAACACATCTTTAAATAACTGCTTGGTGAAAGTAGAAATCAGAGAGAAAATTATAAAATATTTTGGACTGAATAATAATGAAAATACATCTAAAAATGAGTGCAGTGCAGCTAAAAGTGCTTAGAAATTTATAGCTAGAAACGTGAGAAAATAAATTTCTGTTGTTTAAGCCACCCAGTCTGTTGTACTTTGTTACGGCAGTCCTAGAAAACTAATACGATGTATCACACTTCAATAAGAATCAGGGCTCCTTGGACAAATGGCTGATTCTAGAACTGGGGAAGGAAATACATGACATGAGCCTGGAACATCTTGTAGCTCTAGAAAGTAGGGAAAGGCTCAAATGCAAGAAAGAAAAAAATACCCACAAATTGATGAGCTATGTCAAAGGAGAACAGGGGTCCACTTAAAGAGTTCCCAATGCATCCGGGGGCAATGGCTCATGCCTGTAATCCCAGCACTTTGGGAGGCCGAGGCAGGAGGATCACCTGAGGTCAGGAGTTTGAGACCAGTCTCACTAATATGGTGAAACCCTGTCTCTACTAAAAATATAAAAATTAGCCAGGTGTGGTGGTGTGCGTCTATAGTCCCAGCTACTTGGGAGGCTGAGACACGAGAATCACTTGAACCCGGGAGGCGGGTTGCAATGAGCTGAGATCGCACCACTGCACTCCAGCCTGGGCAACAGAGCAAGACGAGACTCCGTCTCAAAAAAAAAAAAAAAAAAAAGAGTTCCAAATGGTCAATGTGGAAATAATTTGAACAATAAAATTAATAAAGTTCCATTAGATGATAACCCAAAGCATACAATAAATATCCGTAAGTCCATACTGATATAAGTCACTGATGCAATCAATTCATAAATGGGGGAAGGCAGATAAATCTCTCATGCAGAAGAATTCCAAATAGGCCGGGCGCGGTGGCTCACGCTTGTAATCCCAGCACTTTGGGAGGCCGAGGCGGGCGGATCACGAGTTCAGGAGATCGAGACCACGGTGAAACCCCATCTCTACTAAAAATACAAAAAATTAGCGAGGCGTGGTGGCGGGCGCCTGTAGTCCCAGCTGCTCAGAGAGGCTGAGGCAGGAGAATGGCGTGAACCCGGGAGGCAGAGCTTGCAGTGAGCCGAGATCGCGCCACTGCACTCCAGCCTGGGCGACAGAGCAAGACTCTGTCTCAAAAAAAAAAAAAAAAATAGAATTCCAAATAATTTATTTAAAGATGCTCAGCCCTCAAAGAGGAGAAGCAGGCTGAGTGTGGTGCTAATGCCTGTTATCCTAGCACTTTAGGAAGCTGAGGCTGGAGGACTGCCTGAGGCCAGAAGTTTGAGACTAGCCTGAGCAACATAGCAAGAACCCTCTTCTACAAGAAAAAATTATAATTAGCCTGGCATGGTGGCGCCTGTAGACTCAGCTACTCGAGAGGCTGAGGCTGGAGGATCACTTGAACCCAGGAGTCCACGGCTTCAGTGATTCATGATCACAGCACTGCACTCCAGCCTGGGTGATGGAGCAAGATGCCATCTGAAAAAAAAAAAAAGTTAATTTAAAAAGAGGAGGAGCATAGCTCCCCACTCTGTAGGTATCGGCTGCAAATAGTGACTTCCTTCGGACGAGTACAGTATGGAAAGAAGGAAGAAAGAGTAACTGTACTGTGGGGAAAGCTGACCAACACTAACTCAGCCAGGTCTCTACGGCCAACATTAACAGTTATAGATAATGTTGACAATATATATACTTGATATGATGTGGTGAAAATGGCACTCTACCTGTGATTTTCCACCCAACAAACCATGACCACAGTCATGTCATGAAAAAAAAAATTGGACAAATTCCAATAGTGGGACATCCTACAAAATGCCTGGCCAGAACACCTCAAAACTGTCAAGATCATTAAAAAAAGAGAAGAAAGAAGTCTTTGAAATTGCCAAAACCAAGAGGATCTTAAAGAGACCTGACAGTTAAATGCAATGTGGTATCCTGGATAAAATCCTAGAAAAGGAGAAAAAAAAACAAAACAAAAAACTAGGTGAAACCTAAGGGAATATGAACGAACTATGGACTTCAGTTAATCGTAATGTATCAAAATATTATTTGATTAACTGTAACAAATATAGTCATGCAGGATAATAGTAATAGGAGAAATTGGTGAGGGGTACATAGGAACTCTGTACTGTTTTCCCAATTTTTCTGTAAATCTAAGACTTCAAAAAATAATGTCTATCAAAAGTAAAAAAATATTAGCAAATTAAACTCACCAACATATAAAAATGATGATACATCATGACCAAGTGAGTTTCCCCCCGGGAATGCAAGTTTGTTTTAACATTCCAAAACCAATTCACCTGTTAATAGAATAAAGAGGAAATATCATACAATTATCTCAACAGATGCAGAGAAAGAGGATTTGACAGAATTTAACACTCATTTGTAAAAGAAGCATTCAGCAAATTAGCAGTAGATGGAAACTTCCTCCATTTGATCAATGAAATCTATGTAGATATAATACTGTAACTCATTTCATATTGGGTTAAGTATGAATGACAAATGTTTTTCCTCCAAAATCAGCAATAAGACATGAATACTCACTCTTGTTATTTCTACTCAGCATAGCACTGATAGTTCCAGCTAGGGCAACTAGGAAAGAAGAAGAAACGCACGAAATTGAAAAGGAAGAAGAAGACCTGTCAGAGTTTGTGTAGGGTTGAAATAGTACATTTTGGGCATGGACTGGCAGTCTGCCTTGGCCCAGGCAGAGAAACTCTACTGAGGGAGGGAAAAATTATAATCCTTTTTGGTGGTTGCTGGGTCAGCTGCAATGATTTATAACCTAAAAGAGGTCCAAACACAAGACCATATTCTTCTACAGAAGTTTTCGGTGTTCTGGAGCTACAGCAAGCTGAGGCTCTGATCTATAATGAATGACAGAGGAGAAAGTCTTGCCTAGGTGGTTAGGAGACCAAATCACACTAGACCAGGGACCTACCTGCAAGAATCACAAACTAGTTTCCTTCCTGAAACATTTGTCAGATTTTGAACTTGTGAACTTGTGTGGGTAGACAAATGAAAGAGCCAAGCTCGAAACATTCCAAGGGCAGACGGAACTTTCAGATTCTCAATGAAAAACCTGGTAAGGCGGCCGGGCGCGGTGGCTTACGCCTGTAATCCCAGCACTTTGGGAGGCCGAGGCGGGCGGATCACGAGGTCAGGAGATCAAGACCATCCTGGCTAACACGGTGAAACCCCGTCTCTACTAAAAAAAATACAAAAAATTAGCCGGGTGAGGTGGCGGGCGCCTGTAGTCCCAGCTACACGGGAGGCTGAGGCAGGAGAATGGCGTGAATCCCGGGGGGCGAAGCCTGCAGTGAGCCGAGATTGTGCCACTGCACTCCAGCCTGGGTGACAGCGAGACTGCCTCAAAAAAAAAAAAAAAAAACCTGGTAAGGCCATACCAGGAAGAATAGGCAGGTACCAGTGGCGGACTGAGTCTTACTAATACTGTAATGCAGCCACAAGATTATCAGCCCCTTACCCTATTTTCCTAACAGAATAAAAGACTAAACCCTAATTACTGAAAGATATTATCTATAGCCTCTATGGTCCTTCTATGAGCAGCATCTGGCAGTGACAGTGACAGTGACAAAGTAGGAGATGAACAAGGAAGGCGGAAAATGTGAACAAAAAATAGCAGAGCCACTGCTGACCCAGCTACTGGAGTTAGCAGCAAGGACATAAAAACAGCCATGATCAGTATGTGAAAATAAATACAGGAAAAGATGCACAAGATGGATTAAAAAGTGGAGAATTAAAATAGTTAGAATATCTCTTAAAAATCCAACGGCCATTCTAGAATTGAAAATAAATCAGAATTTCAAGAATTTGTTGAATGTATTTAACAGGAGACTGAACACAGTGTATGACTGGATAGTGAACTGGAACTCAATAGAAATTATCCACACTGAAGCACACAGAAATAAAGCTGGGGAGGGAGGGGGAACACAACAGAGCATAAAGGCATGTGAGGTACTAACAAAAGTTCTAACATACATATATGTGGAGTATCAGAAAGAAAGGCGAGAGGAATGAGGCATAACCAGTATTTGAATAAATCAGGCCTGAGAATTTTCCAAATACCACAGATTTAGTTTTATAAAGCAAGGCAAAACCCAAGCAGGATAGATACAATGTAAAACCACATGCAGGCTCATAATAAACTGCTGAAAGACAAAGACAAAGAGAAACAGTAAAAAGCTGCTAGAAGAAAAAGGAACCATTACCTTAAAAGGAGTAACAGTAAAACTGACCACTGGTCTTCACTAGCATCTATGGAAGCTAGAAAAAGAATATTGCCAACTTAGAATTCTATATCCACTAAAATGTCCTTTAAAATTAAAGGTGAAATATATTTTCATTAAAAAAAACCACATACAGAATCATCACCAGCACACCAGTATCACAATAAATCAAAAGAGAGTCTGTCCTTCACGGTGAAGGAAAATGAGCCCAGAGAGAACAGACCACAGGAAGGAGTGAATAGTACCCAAGACAGTAAGTATGTAGGTAAACATAAAACAATATTGATTACTTAAACCAGCAATAATGACAATGTATCTTCAGCTCATAATATATGTATGAGTACCAATATATGACAATAATAGCACAAAGGGCAAGAGCGGATAAAGTTGAGTTAAACTGTTGTAAGGTTCTTGCGTTGAAGGTTCTTGCATTGTTCAAGTAGAAGTAACAGTGCAACCTTAAGGTAGACTGTAATAATTCAGGGATGCAGTTTAGATCCACTGAAAGAAAAAAAGAACATATAACCATGAAGCTAACAGAAGTGACAAAAATAGTTGATAAGTCAAGAAAGGCAGGAAAGGAGGAATTAAAAAACAAAGAATAGATGGTTCAAATAAAAATCAAATCACACGATGGTAGTATCAAACCCAACTATATCAGCAATTACATTAATTATAAATGGATAAATAGTATAATATGAAATAACTGTCAGATTGAACTAAAAAAACAAGATCCAAATATTAGTTGTTTATAAGAGATACACACAATATAGGAGGACACAAGTTGAAAGGAAAAGAATGAAAAGATATTGCTGGAAACCATTAACAAAAAGCTGGGGTGGTTATATTACTATCTGATAAAGTAGATTTAAAGGCAATAAGTATCATTAAATGCAAAAAGGAAGAAGTAACTTCCCCATATTAGTATGCTCCTCATTTCAAAGCTTCAAATATGCAAAGCAAAAGTAACAGAATTTTTAAAAAAGAAATGGGCAAATTTAAAATTTACAGATTTAACACACAGATTTAAAAGTTACAGATTTAACACACTTCTCTCAGAAAATGCTAAAACAAGCAAGCAAAAAAACAGTGAAATACTAAATATTTAAACAACACAATTAAGCAATTTTATCTAGTTAATGTATATACAACATTATATTGAATAACTGCAGAATGAATATTATTTTAAAGTGCTTGTGGAACATTTACCACAATAGACTACACAATGGGTCATAAAGCAATTAACACAAATTTCAAAGAACTGAAATTATACAGAATATGTTCTCTAACTGGAGTGGAGTTAATTAGAAATCTATATAAAAAGGCAACTAGAAAATCTCTAAATGCTTGAAAATTAAGCAACACACTGCTAAATAGTCCATGGGGCAAAGGAAAGATTACAACAGCAAATATTTAGAGTGGGATAATGAAAATTGTGAGCTGCATCTAAAGGCTGTGGTTACAGAAACATTTATAGCCTTAAATGCAATTCTTAGAGAAAAAGATATACAGAAAATTAATGATTCTAAGCTTCCATCTCAGGAAGATAGATAAACAACAGCAAATTAAACCTCAAGAAAGTGGAAGGAAAGAAATAGTAAAGATGAAAGCAGAAATCAAATAGGAAAAAAATATACAGTGGAGAAAATGAGCAAAGATAAAAGTTAGGTCTTTAAACAGTAAATAAAATGTATAAACCCCTACTAAGAAGAGAGAGACAGACACACACACACACACACACACACACACACACACACACAGAGAGAGAGAGAGAGAGAGAGAGAAACAGAATATCAGCTAAGAAAGCGGGTTATCAGTACAGGTTCTAGAGACATTTAAAAGATATTATGGTATTAACAACTTTCTGTCAATACATTTGGCAACTTAGATTAAATGAACAAATTCTTTGAAAACACTACTTACCATATAAATAAAGTAAAAAATACTGTAGTCTAATATTCATTTAAAAACTGAATCTGTAATTGAAAAATTTTCCTACAAAGAAGCTTCCAGGGCCAGATAGCTTCACTGGAGAATTTCCACAAATATTTAAGGCAGAAACAGTGCTAATCTTATTTAAACTATTTCAGAAAAAAAGAGAAATAAAAAACACCTCCAAACTTGCTTTACAAGACCAATATAAACCTGATTTTAAAAATCTGACATTTTATTATTATATTTTATAAGAAAGGAAAGAAAAAATTACGGGCCAACATCACTCATAAGCATAAATGTGAAAATCCTAACTAAAATATTAGCAAATCAAACGTAGTGACATATAAAAATTGTATATCATGACTACATGGTGTTTATTCTAAGAATGCAGTTACTTTAACATTATTTTAATGTAATTTGCCACATTAACAGAATAAAGGAGAAAAAGTATATAATCATCTTGATAGATATAGAAATATTATTTGACAAATTCAACACTTTTTCAAATTAAACTACCAGAAAACAGGAATAGAAAGGAACTTTTCTAATCTAATGAAGGATATCTGCAAAAACCCTTAGCTAACATCTTTTAACATAAACTAGTGAATGCTTTTCCTCTGAGGTTAGGAACAAGACAAGGCTACTATCACTACTTCTATTCATCATTGTACTCAAGATCCTAGCCAGTGCAATATGGCAAGAAAACAAATGGAAAAGTATGAGACTTAAAAAGAAAGAATAAAACTATTATTTGCTCACATACATGGTGATGTATGTAAAAAATTCAAAAGGGTGTATAAACAAACTATTAGAATTAATAAGCAAATTTGGAAAGGTTGTTTAAACAAGGTGACTTTTCAGAGATCAATTGTACTTTTATATACTAGTAAAACAAATTGGAAATAGAACCTTAAAAACCACCATTTACAACTGAATTTTTAAAATCAAATAAGAATACATATAACGAAAAATTACAAGCTATCCACCCTATAAAACAGTGTTTAGAGAAATTAAATAAGCCCTAAATACATGGATTTACATAAACACTCCACGTTTACAGATTGGAAGAATCAATATTGTTTCTCTCCAAATAGCAATCTCTCTCCAAATTGATCTATAGATTTTGTGACATCTCAATCAAAATACTAGAAGTAAATTGAAAAGCTGATTCTAAAATATACATATAAAAATGCAGAAAAACCCAGAATAGCCAAAATGATGTTGAAAAAGAATAAAGTTGGAGGACTCATACCATCAGACATACTTATTGTAAATCTACAGTAGTTAAGAAGACTATGTGGGTTTGGTGCAAAGACAGATAAATAGAAGAATGAAGTAGGATAGAGTCCAACAATAGACCCACACTTACATGGTCAATTGATTTTTGACAGTGGTGCCACTGCAATCCAGTGGGTAGAGAATGCCTTTTAAATAAATGGCCTAATGTCTTAGATCAATTGGATATTCATATGGGAAAAAAATGAACCTTGATCCCTACCTCACACCAAAATTAATTAGAAATGGATTCTAGATCTACATGTGAAAAACAAAACAACAAAGCTTCCAAAAGAAGATACAGAATCATATCATTATGATGTTGGGATAATCAAAAAGTTGTTAGAACACCAAAGCCATTACCCATAAAATAGGCCTCATTAAAATTAAGAACTTCTGTTCATTAAAAGACATCAGGAGTGTGAAAAGGCAAAATATATACTGGGATAAGATATTGGCAACACATATATCTAAGAAATCAATAAAACAAAAAACAATTAAACTTTGGGCATAAAACTTAAGCACTTCACAAGACAGGATATTCAAATGGCCAATCAACATATGAGAAGGTATTCAACATTATCACTCATCAGGAAAAAGCCAATTGAAACCACAATGAACATCACTACAAACTTTCTAGAATTAGTAAAAAGAAAAAGATTGTGAATATCAAGTGTTGGCAAGAACATGGCACACCTGGAACTCACTCATGTATTGCTTCTGATAGTGTAAATTGATACAATTACTTGGGAGAACTGTTTGGAAATTTCGTATTAAGTGTACACCAAATTTTGATATTTACAGCTAAAAGCATTCTAACTGTTGCAAATAGGGTCATATTGCTTATATTATTTTGAGCATGTGCTTTCATTTTACAATATACCATGAACATTTAGGATTTTTAATGGCTGCACTGTATTCAACGTGTTATGAGACATTTAGGTGTGGCCAGTTTGAATTCAAAATTCAAGCAATTTGAATTATAGGTAACTACCCAAGATACATTAGAGTACACATGTAAATCAAAAAAGCATGTATGAAACTTGACAGCAGCTTTGTTTAAAATAGCCAAGAGTTAGACACAACTCAAATGCCCATCAACAGTAAAACGGATCAAAATGGATCACTGATATAGTCATATAATGGGGATACCACACAGCAAAAAATGGAACAAACCCGCTATTCTCAACAACATGAATGAATCACACAGATACAATGATGAGCACAAGGAGTAGGTGTAAAAGTCAACATACATGTAATTTCATTTATGTGAAGTTCAAGAATTGGCAAAACTCACTTGTGGTGATAGAGTATGAGTAATGGTTACTTCCGTGGGTACTGGCTGGGTGGAGGAACGAAAGATTCCCCCAGGACTTGAAATGCTCTGTTTCTTGATTTGGGTGTTGGTTATATGAGGGTTTTCAGGTTGTGAGAATTAAGCATGATTTGTGTAATTTTCTGTATATACGTTATATTTCAGTGCAAAGTTAAAAATAGAATGCTAACAAGGAAAGTTGGAAACAATGGCAGATTACAAATCAATGCAAAGTTTTGGAGGGAAATTTAAGGAAAAGCCTTGATAATATATACAACCATTACCCAATATTTTGTTTCTAGAAAATTACCCCTAGAACCAAACAAATATGCAAAGATTTGTGCAGGGTGTTGTCACACCATTATGTATAATGGCAAAAACTGGCAACACCTAAATATCTCACAACATGTTGAATACAGTGCAGCCATTCAAAATCCTATTACAGGAAAAAGTTATTGACTTTTGAAAATGTTCATGGTGTATTATGAAATGAAAGAGCATGTTCAAAATAATACAAGCAATATGATCCTATTTGCAACAGTTAGAATGCTTTTAGCTGCAAATAATGAAATACCTTTCCAAAATAAGGGCAGATTATTATCTCAAATAACAGGAGTCCAAAGATAGGGCAATTTCAGGGTTGGCTAATGAAGTTGCTCAAAAATGTTATCCAGGATCTAGATTTTTTCTTTGGTGTTGGTTTTTGTTTTCAGCCTAGTTCTTCCTTGCTTCCTGGATGGCTGCAGCAGTTCCCTGAATCTCCACCTTGTAGAGCCAAGTTGAGCAACAGAAAGAGGACCATCATCTTCTGTGGACCTCTAAGAGCAAGGAAAACATTTCCCCAAAGTCATTCTCGTGCATCTCACTGGCCAGAACTGTATCACATGTCCAACGTCTAAACTATTCACAGAAAAGGGAAATGGGATCGCTGCCATTATCTTAAACCAATCACGATTGGATTCCCTGGAGCTGCGCTGTGCAGGGGGTCACTTTCCCTGAGCCCATGGCAACAAGGAGCTTGAACACTTCTACAAAACCAGAGCTTTGCCAGCCAAGAAGAAGTGAGCAGAAGTGAAGACAGACTGGCATTGAATAGGCAACCCACAGTGTTCATCCCATCAAATACACACCAAAAAGGCATAAACCAAGCTCTGAACTTGCTCATAAGCCTGACCTCTGGGTAGTAAAACTGTGGTTGATTTATTTTAGTGTTTTGCTCATGGTTTTCATCACTGGACATGTATTATGTTATAATAAAAAAGTCTTAAATGTTATTTTTAAAACAAGAATTTAAAAATAAAAGGGAGCTTGCGGATCATTAAGCACATCCCTAGCACTTTGCACATTGAAAAGACATGTTCCTGAAAGGTGGAGTAATGCGTATGAAGCCACAGTCATTTCCTTTCTACTTCTATTTCCGTTCTATTCCTCCATCCTTTCACAATCTGCCTCTGAGCTACTCAAAGTCTGACTTCAAAGTGATGCCGGATGGAAGGGACCTCTAAGGACATCGAAGTCAACCTCTTACAGGAAACCCAGAATGAGAGCAGCTTACTCAAGGTCACCCAGCTACCTAGGGAGAAGCACCCAAAGATAGTAATTGGCGCTTTAGAAATCCTCTGATGAGTATACTTCTCCAATTCCTAAAGCCAGCCCAGGGGCAGCAAAGATTGAGCAAAACCCAGGAAAATACTGATGGCTCAGCCATCTTGCTGTGGAGAGAGGAGCAACACCCTGCTTAAGAACGTGCCACACTTACCCCATCCCCATCCCCATCCCCATCCCCATCCCCGAATTAAAGTAAAAGTCCTCTTTCTAGTGTTACCTCTCTGCTGTTAACCTTGCCTTCTCTGCCAGCTCCATTCCCACAGGCTGGAAACACGTCCAATTTTCTCCCAACCTTTAAACAATAAAAATATTTAACTCTGCCTTCTCTTTCTACCACTTTTCATCCAAATAGCTCAAAAAGATAATCTGTGCTTTCTTTTTCTAATTCCTTACCTCTCATTTTGTCCTCAACTCATTCCAATCTGCTATACCACTTCCATGGGGTAATACCACTGAAATTGTTCTTGTTAAGGACATAAGTGACCTCCTATCATGAAATCTGAGGAAATCCTTAAGTTCTTATCTTACTGGACCTCCCTGTTGCATTTAACCCTATTGTCCACTTTCTCTTTCTGAATGCTCTGCTCTCTTGGTTCCCAAGACATCTTGCTTTCCCCAGTTCTCCTAACTTTCTGGCCATAACTTTTTCTTCATAGGTGGGAAGATGGATAAAGACATATTTCTGATGATATTGTTTTAACACCTTGATCCGGCCATGCCTGAAGCCTGACCCAGATTTTTTTAGTTATAGGAGCCAACATGTTATTCTTTTTGTTCAAACCAGTGTTCATTGAGTTTCGGGCACTGGCCAGTGGAGCTCAGCACAGCAGTGGAATCCTCTCCCTTGGTAACTCCTTCCCTTCTTCTACTGGCATGTGCAGCACTAATGATAATACTAACTAGACACAGATCCCCAACGGGCACATAGTGGAGGCTAGACATACAGTTAGGGAGGAGTAACTCAAGAATGGCAAATTTGGATCCTCCAAACAGATCAGCTTGCCTCAGCATACACCCCAGCTCATGGGTCTCATCTAAACCAAATGGATTTTGCCAGCTAAGCATTGCCACAACCATCAGCACTGTTTGAGATGGGCCCGCAAATGCCAATCTGCTTCCTGGCACAGGAACCCTGAAGGGCAATCTCTCTGTGAGCCTTTGCCCTCTGCAGCTGGGTGAAGCTCACCTAAGACTACCCTACATCTCTATACACCCCCAGAGGGCAAGGCACACATGGGAAATCAATGACTCACCTACACAATTGCTGGGAAAGCTCACATCAGCTACCAGTGGTGATTAGGTGAGTCCTTTGTTTAAAAATGGGAAGAGACTGTGAAAATTTTGTGGACATGCAAGGAGAGTCAGTGGCCTGAACTGAAAAATCGGACCAAATAGCTCATGCTGAAATAGGGTTAATGCAGGAGAAATAGAAGAAAACTTTAGTCTTACGATCATGTTCCTTGAGACTCATAAGCGTACTGCCCTGACAAAATAATCTCAGACAGTTACAAAAAAAGTTATAGAGACTAGCACAAACTTGAGTTCAAAACTAACAAAGCCCACTCACACAAAAATTTATAATAGCAGACAGGTGTGGAGGCACAAGCCTGTAATTCCAGCACTTTGGGAGGCTGAGGTGGGCAGATCGCTTGACTTAGGAGATTGAAACCAGCCTGGGCAGCACAGCAAAACCCTGTCTCTACAAAAAAATACAAAAATTAGCTGGATGTCGTGGCACATGCCTGTAGTCCCAGATACTTGGGAGGCTGAGGTGGGAGAATCGCTTGAGCCTGGGAGGTCGAGGCTGCAGTGAGCTGAGATTGCACCACTGCACTCCAGCCTGAGCGACAGAGTGAGACCCTGTCTCACACACACACAAAAAAGAATAGTATTTCAACATTATAATTAGCCACACATTTTTTTAATTTTTAAAAAATGTATAATAGCAATTTGATGCAGCAGCATATTGAGGAAGAACTTGACATATTTTATCCTAGGAATTCAAAGATGACTTAATAATTATAAAATCCTATAATGTTTTCCATGTTTGCAAATTATTGCGGAGCAATAATCATTACATCTAGAGGTTAATATGGAAAAATAGGTGCTGGTACTGATAGATACAAAAAAAGGCATTGGTAAAAATTCCATTTTAGCCAGGCACAGTGGCACACAGTTGTAGTCCCAGCTACTAGGGAGGCTGAGGCAGGAGGGTAGTTTGAGCCCAGCCTGGGCAACATAGTGAGACCCCATCTCTAAAAAGAAGAATCCAGTTTTAATTATACTCTCTCGCTCTCTCTCTCCCCTACTAAAGTAGGAATAAAAGGACATTTCTAGAATGTAATGAGATTATCAGAAGGCTGCAGGAAACATCATGAAAACAGGAGAAAACCTGCCGTAGCAAACAAGAATGCTTGCTGTCTCCATTCCTAATCATCATTGTTTTGGAGCTTCTAGCTAATGCAATAATATAAGAAAATTAACTAAGATTCGTAAATATTTTTTAAAAGGAAGGCACAAAGTAATTATTTGCATGAGATACTCTCTTGTCTATCAAAAAAGTCCCGGAGAATCAGCTCAGAACTAATGAAAACAATATGTGAATTTAGTAAGATAGCTGGTCAGAATATACATTTATAAAAATCAATAGCTTTCCAAATCCTAGCGTTCCAACAGCAAGGACAATTTAGAAAATAAATGTAGTTGAAAAAGATCCTACTCACAATAGCAGCAAAAACTATCACGTACCTAGAAATAAACCTAAACAGAAAGATGTTAGGTTTATAAGAAGCAAACTATAAAACTTCACTGGAGATCATAAAAAAAGACTTAAATACGATGGAAAAATGCACCAGGTCCCTGAAGGAAAACTCAATATTATGAGAATGTCAATTCTCCTCAAATTAACCTATAAATTTAATGGCATTCCCATCAAAATCCCAGTGGCTTCTTCTCCAAAACCCATAACCCGAGTCTAACAATGAGAAAAACATCAGACAAACTACAACAGAGGATTCTTCCACAAAAGGCCTGCCCAGGACGCCTCGAAAATGAGCTATCAAAAACAAGGGAAGTATGAGAAACTGTCCCAGCCAAGAGGGGCCTAAGAAAACAGGATGAGTAAATATAATGTGGATGAGATCCTGGAACAGAAAAAAGTACTTTAAGTAAAAAGCTAAGGAAATCAGACAATCTATGAACTTAATGTAGGATTTTCGTTCATTACTTATAGCCAATATATTGTACTTACTAATGGAAGGTGTTAGTAATAGGGGGAACTGGGTACAGGGTGTATGAGAACTCTTTGTAATAGCTTTGCCATTTTTCTGTAAACCTAAAATTGTTTTAAAACATAATATCTAGTTTTTAAAAGTTCCAATGGATTTTGAAGGGGAAGAACAGAAAATGTTTCCATCTTTATTTTAAATGTTACCTGAAATGATAACAGAGTGACAACAGGACAGCATTCCCATTTTAAAATTAATGTGTGCCTAGTAAGCCAAGGTGAAGTGAAAAGGTGTCCACCTCCTTCTCCTCTTGAAAAACCATCCTGGAACAAGCAGAACAAAAAACACAACACAAAATCCACCTTGGATAAAACGAGGAGGCATCTAAAGTATTACCAGATTGCAACATAGGCAGGTGGAAGACAGCTGGAGGAAGGGCCGCCTTAGCAGAGAAGATGGAATCAAATCTGAGTACCCAAAGCGGGGCGCTGGAACGCAGAAAGCCAATTTGCCCACCAGGAATCACAGGAAAGGCTTAGGAACGGCAAGAACCAGGTCCCTTAGAAGGCCGAGCGGAGGGCTGCTGCCGAAAATAGAAGGATCATTTTTCAAGCCTTATTCAAGAAGCACTGAGACCCCCAGACTGCCCATCCCAACCCCACCCAAGGCAGTTCCCTTGCTGTCCCTGTGGACCACCATAGTCCTTTCCTAGAGCGATGGTCATAGAGAGACTTCTAATTTGTTTTCACCAGGCACTGAGGAGGGTGGGAAAGTGCTGAATCAAAAACAGATGGGGGCCGGGCACAGCGGCTCCTGCCTGTAATCCCAGCACTTTGGGAGGCCAAGGCGGGTGGATCACTTGAGGTCAGGAGTTCAAGACCAGCCTGGCCAACATGGTGAAACCCCCATCTCTACTAAAAATACAAAAAAAGAAAAAAAAATTAGCTGGGTATGGTGGCAGACACCTGTAATTCCAGCTACTCGGGATGCTGAGGCTGGAGAATTGCTTGAACCTGGGAGGCAGAGGTTGCAGTGAGCTGAGATCGCACCACTGCACTTCAGCCTGGGCGAGGGAGTGAGACTCTGTCTCAAAAACAAACAAACAAACAAACACAGATGGGGCCGAGGCAGGCAGATCACTTGAGGTCAGGAATTTGAGACCAGCCTGGCCAACATGGTGAAACCCCGTCTCTACTAAAAATATAAAAATTAGCCAGGTGTGGTGGCACACGCCTGTAACCCCAGCTACTCGGGAGGCTGAGGCAGGAGAATTAATCTGGGAGGCGGAGGTTGCAGTGAGCTGAGATCGCAGCACTGCACTCCGGCCTGAGTGACAGAGACTCCGTCTCAAAAAAAAAAAAAAAAAAAAAAAAAATAAAAAAAGAAAACAAAACACAGATGGGATGCTGGGTGTGGTGGCTCATGCCTGTAATCTCAACACTTTGGGAGGCCAAGGCAGGAGAATTGCTTGAGCCCAAGAGTTCCAGACCAACCTGGGCAACATGGCGAGACCTCGTCTCTACAAAAAAATAAAATTAGCTGGGCATGGTGGCGTGCATCTGTAGCCCTGGCTACCCAGGAGGCTGAGGTGGGAGTACTGCTTGAACCCAGCAAGGTTACAGTGAGCTGAGATGGTGCAACTGCACTCCAATCCAGCCTGGGTGACAGAGTAAGACCTGTAAAGAAAGAGAGAAAGCAAGCAAGCAAACAGATGGGTAAGGAGCAGTTTGAGCCCTCCAGTTCCTTCCCCACTCGGGTCCAAAATTAGAGATCCCTTCTGACCCAGCATTACCTTGAAGTCAGAGCAGGACTAGACTTATGACTCAACCCTTGTGTCCTCCCTCTGCACACACACACACACATATACACACACACACGCACGTGAGAAAGTGGAGGGTCATTCTTTGTAAAAGCAGGCAAGACCTGCACCACACAGGGAAAACACAGCTTCACCCCCCAGTAAAGCATTCAGTCTGTGAATCCCATCCGCCTGGGTGTACCAAGCTTGTTGAGTAACTTGCTCTCGAGAATGAAAACGCAGCCAAGGATCACCAGATATTTGAAGAAAGCCACTGCCTGAAAGGGAGCCCATTGAACAGGGGGGAAAAACTTGAAGAAGCAGGTAATACAGAGAACAGAAGGAAAAAATGAGATTCTTAGAGAAGAGAAAACATTGCATTCATTCAAAATAATGGAAGGAGGTTGGGTGTGGTGCTCCCGCCTATAATCCTAGGACCTTGGGCAGCCGAGGAGGAAGGATCACTTACACTCAGGAGTGCAAGACCAGCTGGGGAACATAGTGAGACCCCATCCCTACAAACAACTTTTAGAAATTAGACAGGCATGGCAGCATGTGCCTGTAGTCCCAGCTACTTAGGAGACTGAGGTGGAAGGATCGCTTGAGCCTGAGAAGTTGAGGCTGCAGGGAGCCATGACCATGCCACTGAACTCTGGCCTGGGTGACAGAGCGAGACTCTGTCTCAGAAATAAATAAATTTAGTGCATGATACAGATGGCACTACAAAAGAATGAGGAATAGATGGATTATTCTATAATTGGTGTTGGGGCAACTTTCCACTAAGGAAAACATAAAGTCACATCCCTATGCTATACTCTACACCAAAGTAAATTCCAGCTGTGTCAGATATTTAAACAAACAAAAAGGCAATCAGAAGAAAATCTAAGATTTTTTTTTTTTTTTACAATTTACTGAAGAAGGCCTTTCTAACTATGTTCACAAAACTATAAGGGAAAAACAGAAAACATCTAAATTTCCATACAGCAAAAGACATCATAAATAAAGTTACAAAAATTGCTTGCATTGAGAAAACTGCATTACATATTTCAAACAAACCGTTTTGCTGTCCTTAATATGTAAACTACATTTCTAAATCAATAAGAAAAACAAGGGCCCCAATTTTAAAAGGACAAAGGACGTAAGCAATTTGCAAAAGAAGCATGAAAGATGAGTAAACATATTAAAATAAGCTCATCTTGCTAGTGGTGTCATATAATTTAAAACAACAATGAGATACATCAGTTGCATAGCAAACCACTGAAGATTAAGCAGATTGATGGTATCCAGCATAAGGGTGTCGGGGAAACAAGCAGGCTCATACAAAATCAATGAGAACTGACACGGGCACAATCACTTAGCAGGACAACTAGGCAAAATGTTTTAGGACAACTGGGCAAAATGTTTTACACAGTGGCTCACGCCTGTAATTCCAGCACTTTGGGAGGCCGAGGCAGATGGATCATGAGGTCAGGAGTTCGAGACCAGCCTGGCCAACATGGTGAAACCCCGTCTCTACTAAAAATACAAAAATTAGCTGGACATGGTGGCAGGCTCCTCTAATCCCAGCTACTTGGGAGGCTGAGGCAGGAGAATCGTTTGAACCCAGGAGGCGGAGGTTGCAGTGAGCAGAGATTGCACCACTGCACCCCAGCCTGGATGACAGGGCGAGACTCCATCTCAAAAAAAAAAAAAAGTTTTTAGGATGTAAAGCAGGGCATACCCTTTGACCCTGAAATTTCATTTTGGGAACTTATCTTAAGGGAATAACCAGAGAAGCAAACAAAAGATACAACTAAGGATGTGTACTGCCGTATTTTTATGATAAAAAATGTGATCTAACCTAAATATCCATTCGTTTATGTGCCTATACGCTGGTCTTCCTTGGGATACTCTGAGCTTCACATAGGAAGGTACTGTAGGTGTCTCACTCATCTTAGTGGCTCTCGTGTCTGATGTGTCAATCAGTGTTTTAGAAATGGAGGGATGAGTTCAGGGAAAGAGAGAGAGAGAATGTTGAAGGTTATTTGGAATCATTAAGCCCAGTGATTCCTACATTTCTTAATTTCATAACTGGAGGAACTACTGTAGGTTTGTCAACCTTTTATTTTGCCAAGTAGGGTCCCTCAGAAAAACAATAACACCATTTTCATCTTCTACACATGCTATTATTACCCTTGCATAAAAGAAAAAGGACATTTGAACACCAAAAATAGTAGGAAATATATAATCTCAAAATGAAGATCATCCTTTAAATTGAATAGCTTTAGCTTTATGAAAATAATGCTACATTGCTTTATGGTTTTCATCTTCTCAAGGATGAGGGGAATGTTCTCTGACAAGGGTGGCTGTATGGATTGACATGTGGAAACTGGTCCCTCACTTTACAAATTGAGAGAAAACCACTGAGGCTCTGAGCAGATACAGGATCTGACCGTAGTCCCCCAGGAGTCAAATAACAGGGGTGGGACTAGAACCCACATCTCTTGGCTCCTGGCCCAGAGCCCTATTCTTTCATGACAGTGGTCCCCACCAGCAATGTGGCTGCACTATTTCTGGAAGCAAGAATATTCCCCTATGGTGGGACTTTGGAGATCATTAAACATAACATCTACCTGGGCATAAATGATCTTCAGAAGAGCCCCCAACCTTGGCTTACACACCTCCAGTAACACGAAGCTCACCACTTGCAGTGGCAGCCCCTTTTTTTGTTGGGTGGCTTTTCCTGGAGCTTATCTGTCTCATTGTGGCTCCACCCAGCAGTCCTAAAGCTGCTCCCCAATCTGCATGAAGGTCTCTCAGGTTTAGGAGTGTGTGGCATTCAGGAGTCATCCTGGAGTCTCCTGGGACAAAAAAAACAGCCTCTCTAATGCCCCAGTCCCCATCCCTTTCTCTAGCATCCCTCTATAAGACTGAGAACGTGCTTCATCTCTTGAATGATGATTGAATCCAACATTCCCAGCCCTATTTTACAGACAAGGAGACTGAGAGAGTGCTGTAGAAACCATCAATTCCAATACTGAACACCATTGAGGTCTTCCAAAATGGAGAGAGTTGCCCAGAGTCTCAAGTTTGGAAACAGTACTCCACAACTTGTACTCCAATCAATGATTTCAACCTCTTTGATTTTACCAGCTCTGCCAAGGTCCTGTCTAACAAGGCAAGCTCTACCGCTGGCTCTCAGCTGATATCTGGGGGTTTCCTTTGCCTATTCTCCTGGCTAGACACGCTGTTAAGAAATTTTGGTGAATAACTGTATGATCATCTACAAGCTCCATAAAGTCTTGGTTTTAATGTTGCAAGCAACAGAAATTGCTCTGGCTGATTTTGGTCACCAGCCTCCAAGGTGACCACCAAGGATCCCTCCTCCTGGTGGCTGCACCCTCGTGTAGTCCTCTCCCACACTGTACCAGGGTCAGTCTGTGTGACCACAGAATATGGCAGCAGTGATGGCATGTCACTTCTGAAATTAGTTTATAAAGGGCTGTGGCTTTCCTGGCCTGTCAGAAACTGTGTGATAATAAATGTGTACTGTCTTCAGCTGTTAAGTTTCGGGCTATTGGTTATGCAGCAATAGACAACTTGTAAATTGAAAAGGAACACAGTGAAAGGATTTCAGGTAGCTCATGATCCCCTGGAAGGCTGGAGAAACAGGTGTGGGGTGCACACAGCCAGAGCCACAGCCAAGATCATAGTAGAGATCTGATGTGGTAAAGACATTGCTCCCCAACCTGACCAACGGATGCCAGAGCCTGCACCGCCAGCCCTAGCCCCCAGCTCTGTGGGACCCAGCCACTGACATTACTGCCCCTGAGAACTGACTGCACTGCACCCCACCCATGCCTGAAAGGACTGTCCATGGTCCATGCTTCTATTATCTCTAGCTCCCAATGCAAAGTCAGTAAGATGCATCTGATTGACAGCCTGGGTCATGGACCAGTGCCTTACCTGCAGGGAGGCCGGGGAAGGGAGTTTTTGTTGTTTCAGCTTCTCCAGTGGGCAGGGAAAGGGCACACTCTACTTCTCCCCAAGGCTCAGAAGGTGGGATGTTCTCCAGCCACTGGAAGGGGAATCAGATGCTGGGAAGCCAGAAAAAAAGACACATGTTTGCTTCAATCTCATCTAGAATTTAGAGATAATTCAATGAGATGGTTTATGAGCATGCCTACAAACTCACTGGGACTCCAGATGGCAACCAAGGTGATCTCAGGAAAACAAATCAAGTTCTGGGTCTCCCCAGCTTACAATTACCAGTGGCTTCCACTGCACTTCAAGGAAATCCAAACTGGAAAACCCTGGCAGAGATCCCACCCACTTCTCCCCACATCTGCTTCTTGTCCTTCTTGCCACACTGCACCCTGGGCACACTAGCCTTCTGCCACTTCATAGAACAAGCCAATTCCATCCTGCTCAGGGCCTTTGCACTGGCTGTGTCCCCTGCCCAGGAATTCTGCTACTCAACTTTTGGTGGGGCTGGCTCCTTTGTATCTAGCAAGACCCCCACTGAAATGCCACCTCCTCAGAGATGCCTTCCCTGTCCTCATGATCTAGGGCTGCCCCCTCACTCCCACGCCACTATTCCCATACCTCCCCACCTTTCCATGCCTCAACAGGAGGGACTAATGGGGGAGATTTTCTGGAGCACAGGTAGGGGATAGTGGTTTGGGCCTCCCAGGGAGCTGGTAGGAGCAAGGCAAGCTGCTTGTCAGTAGAGCAAAAAATGGCAACGATGATCTGACCCAAGGCATTTTGATCTTAGCCACTGTCAGCAGCTGGATGAGCAATTCCTTGGGCTTAAGCCAGTCCCTCCTTCCTTCCAAGACAGGAATCCCTCAGCTGTTGGGCGAATGGACAAGACCAGAACAGAACTGTGCCTGGCTTAACATGAGGCCTGTGGAATCCAGGTCCCTTCAGCAGCTCTTCCAAATGTGGATTTATTTAAAGCATTTATCTCTTACCATTAAAAAGGTGAACATCTTTAATAAAAGGCAGAGAAAACAAGGCTGAGCCAGTAGGATTAGAAGTAGTAAAGCAGTAATAAGGATGCAACTGCCAAAGTTGTTAGAAGTGAAGATGGAATTTGGCTCTGAGCTTCCTGGCAACCAGTGCAAGAAGGGAAGGCTGATCAGTTACAGAGCTCTTCTTATTAGCAAGGAAGATGCTTGCCAGTTCCTTGGCGAAGATGCAGTGTGTTTCAGTCTTAGTTTTTTCCAGGCACTAAATCCTTATTGAAATTTTGCCCTTGTGTTTTTAGGAAAGGTCATATGTGCAATAAACAATGTTCTTGTTTTACAACAAATGTGGAAGTGAATCCCCAGTGACTCTTCCTTCTAGGATCCAGGGGGCATTTACCTTGGAGCTAACAGGAAATATTTTGCTTGGTGTCATTATTATTAGTAGGGAGTGGACGGAAGGCCTCAGGTGGACTTTTCCTTCTAAAGAAGTGAACTCTATTCATTTAGAGCATCTCAGTAGCCTTCACAGGGGCCTGGGGGTGACTGGGATTGTTAGTACATTTTTTGCAAGAAGAGGTCATAGTGTACCTGGCCTTGAATCACAAAGTTCTGGTCAGCTCCTTTTTGTGAGATACGCTCAAGGCAGAAATTAAGGAAATATTTCACCACCCATTAGGCTGAAAAGCTGCATTATGGAAAAGGACAATGAAACAGAAATGACCAACAGCAGATGACACTGAGCAATGAAGTCAGACAGACCTAGGTTTGAATCTCACCCTGCCTCAAACTAGCTGTGTGACCTTGGGCAAGTCTCTTAACCTCTCTGAACATGGTTTCTCTGTCTGCAAAAAATAGTGATGATAACATCCGTCTTGGATTATTGAGATTATTTATAGATGGTAATACCCCAGAAGGTGTGTACCATATGCCCTATTCGGTTCAATCCTCTTCTCCTTCCCCTTCCCTTAAGTTCTCAGGAAATGCCAGTGGAGCGCTCATCTCATCCCTACTTCTGAGTTTCAGGCCCAACTCAGCCCACAGAGGGAAACTGAGGCACTGCCTCACAAGACGTGCTTTGGCTAGACTGCTTGTCCGTGGTGATCACAGTCAGGGTCTGGGACCACTTTTTGCCCACATTGACCCAGAGCACATGTGTCAACCCTCCAACTGCCTGGGGCTTCCCTTCTGAGATGTTTCCAACAATTCCCCCAGCCTTGTTTCAGATTCCTTCCTGTGCCTTGGCCTTGACTGTGTAGCTACAGGGGCAGCTTCTTGAGGGCAAAATATACAACCCCTGGCCCCAACTCCTCATGCCATGCAGGAAAACACTGGCCCCCAGACAGGACAAGTCAAATGCTTCAGGCGACAGCCTGGGACTCAGACCTGGGTCTCTGGATCACACCTTATCTCTCTGCTCCCCACAGCCCCTGGACAAGTCCCAGTGTGACGCCTGAAGCGCTGACTCCCCAGCCTGCAACGCCTGAGGACCCAGTCACACCCTACAGATGCAGCTGAGGACCTCTGGCTTCCTGGCAAAGGAAGCCAGGCTAGAAATGGATGGGGAGATTTAAATAGAAAACCAATGCCACAAGAAATTCCCTCCTTACCTCACTTTCAACTTGCCAGCTCGTTCTCTTAAAGATCTTTTTGCTCTCTGGAGGCTGGGACCACACCCCTCCTTTATCTACTTCTCTTTTTGCCCTCATCTCCGATATCTCTGCCTCACCCTCTATCCCAGTCACTGCAGGACACATGTCCAACACCCTGGGTACGTTGACGCCTCGAGGTCTTTGCTTCTGCTCTTTGCCTTCCTGGCAATGCCATCCTACCATTGGTGGAAATTCCAGGCCTGCCTCTGACATCACTTCCTTGGTGAATCTTTCTCCTCAAAAGGAACAACAAGTGGCTCCTTCCTCAGTGCTCTTTTCCCAGCCAGGCACTTGGCATCCAAAACCATGCTCAGTGCAACTGGAGGTGCATTCAGTTCTGAATTAATTGAAGTTATCTGCGAGTGCCTTCATCTCTTGGGCAGACCAAGACCTCCCTGAAGGATCCTGTCATTCTAATCGTGGAACCCCTCCCCCCACCCCCCGTCCTCCAGTACCCGATACTCTGCCTGGCACCAAGCAGAGAGATACTCAGGAAACTTACAGTTGCATTGAACCTCATATAATGATAGGGTTGTTAGTGTCTCTTGAGCATCTACTGTGAGCAGCTGGGTGCTGGGCCCTTTAAATACACTCTGATGGCTCCTTAGACAGAGCCAGGAACGTGGGTATTACTGTGCACCACTTTGCAGATGTGGGAAATAAAGGCTCAGAGAGGTGAAGCCACTTGCTCCAGATCACACAGCCAGTAACAGGCATGAGATTCCAAGAAGCTGTGTTTGTGACGTCAGAGTCAAGGGAAACAAATGATATGGTACCCACAGTTCTCCCTCCCTCATCACCCCCACCGCCTCCAGCTCCACATCCAGATTCCAAAAGCCATGAGCACCCCCATCTGACCATGAACACCCATCTGACCATGAACGCCTATCTGCGGGTCGCCAGCAGCAAGGTTGACAGGGAACTCCTTCCGCCTTGGGAGGAGGCTTCCCTGGGATAGTACCCTCTGGGGGCCGCCTGGGCAACCCTGGCAGGGCTTCGTGGATGTTTGGGGGAAGCATTGGACAGCGCCTCGCCCAGGCGACTTCCTGGGAATCACCAACTGGGGTTTACTGCCCCAATTTTGGAGCCTGACACAGCGCATCCTCCCCTCGGTAGGAGAGACGTCGCCATTGGGCCACAGGACTTGTAGAGGACGCCACGACAAAGGGGTTGATTGGGGAATGGTTGTCCTGGTTACGCCACCCTGCAGTGTCCCTTGCCCTCCTCCAAGGCTTCCAGCCCCATCACAACCTGTCAGTTTTCCAGGCCCTCAGGAAAGCATGTCAAGCACTCAAGCACTCTGTGACAATTCCAACCCCGGCCCCGTCTTTCCCTCTTCACCCCCTCTCTGTGATGTCGAATCCCATTTCACAGATGGAGGAACTGAGGAATCGAGCAAGTGAATGCCGCTTAAACATCTTTTCCAAGCCAGCCAGGGACGAGCCCCTCCAGTTCTCAGAATCTCTCTCCCTCTGTTAACATATTTTGACTTGAAGAACATGTGCGATTCGTGACTTCAAAACCGCAACCCCACATAAAGAGTTAATATTTTTAACGAACCCCAAGCCCCTCACCCTCAGCCTTCGCGGGACGCCTGCGTTTCGCAACTTCAGTTTGTATCTCCAAACTGCTGAGCATTCAAAGGGTTAAATGGGACTGGGAGGGGGCCAGCCGCGGAGCCCTGAAAGGGTTAAAAATCCAAACACGTCGACTCCCCCCGACTATTTGGTTCCACATGGACAGCCACGGGGCCGGGAGAGCCAGGGAGCCCCCCTCGCAATGACTTTTTTAAAATTTGAGAACTTTTACTTCCGACCCCAAAAAAGTATCCCAGTTCGAAAGTTCTCTCTTAACCTTTTCTTTTTTTCATCTATTTTTTTCTCGATTTCTCCACGGGCTGGATTATAAAACGCTCCCTCTCCCTTTGGGTTTGGGGAGCCGGGTTCCCCCCTCCGGGCAGGCCGCGGGCCGAAGGGGCCCCGGGAGTTTTCTCCGGGGCCGGGTCGGGACGCGGCTGGTGAGTCCCGGCTCCGGCCCCTGAATTGGGGGGTCCGCGTCTGCCCCAAACGCCGCTTTCTTCCGTTTTCCATGTCATTTCCTGTACTAATAAGATGGTGGTCAAAGCAGGGGAGGAGAGCAGCAGCGAGTCGCCGCCGCCGCCGCGCCGAGGCTGGCGCTGAAACTTTGCCTCGCCGGGGACCAGCGCGCCCGCAGCGCGGCCGCTCCCGCCGCGGGGGCCGCCAGCCGGGGCCGCGCCGCCTCCGCCGAGCCGCCCGCCGGGCCGCCCTCATCGCCCGGGCCCCGC